>NW_027466107.1:2260000-2425000 GCF_046127955.1 Nelusetta ayraudi
ATTGTGCAGCAGGTATGTAGTGCAATAAAGTTCTCATCGTGTGTCTCGGTGAACTACCCAGAAATGACATTTTCTTGTGTTTTTTTGACAGATGCTTTTTAATCACCCAACAAACAGGGAACCAGGAAGTGCAGCTGTACAAAGAAAGAACAATGTAAAGTCCATCAACAGTTCACTTATTTTGCTAAAGTCATTCTTTACGTCCTCTCCTTGCGCCTCTTCTCGGGATGTGTGTGTGTCCAAAAGAAATCGGACTTTCTATGATGTCACAAAGGGCACTTTAAGAACGTGGGCTCAAGTGACAACACCCCTAGCCAGGTAACGACTCCGCCCTCTGACACCACCTTGTTTTCGTGGCTGCGTTCCAAACATGTGCAACGTCCAATTCAGCAGCAGGTTTTTGTCTGATGTGATCGTGTTTTTGTTGGAATGCTGTAAACAAAGGGCTAAATGCGCTGGGATTTGTTTTTTTTTTTAAATAAAAATAAAAATAGATGCATAACATCATTAGAATTTATTACTTGTCCATTTGGTATTTGGTATTTAAAATTGTTTTTCTGACATGAAATATTTCAGATGTATGTCAGCTTTTTTGCATTTGGTCTTTTTTGTGGTTTAATACACCAAGTTCAATTAACGCTTTAAAAAAAAAAAATGAAATAAATAAATAAATAAATGAATGAATAATAATAAAATAAAGGCCCACAGACACTAATTTATTGTAATGGTGGAGTCCAGCTTATTTTACTGTGGAACTCTTCTCCAGTTCAGTGGCTGCGCCGCATTTCCTCTCACATGTCACTGACCCCTGTGTAAGTTTTTACTTAACAAGCGTGCGAAGGGTTCTACATTTGCCCTCCTATGACAGTGACTAATTGCCCTCAGGATGCGAGGCTGCTTGTTAGGCGAGGGGAGGATTCGCTCGCTCCTCACCCGGCTAAATTAATTATTTCTCCCTTTTCAATTCGCTCCACCTCACTTCCTCATAAAGGTTAGAAACCAGATATGAAGTTTTTTCCCCCCTCCTCCTCCTCCTTCTTCTTTTTCTTCTTCTTCTGCTTCTACTTCTTCTTCTATCTTTACACTCTAATTTCGCCGCTGCTAATTTCCCTCTCAGAGTTGTTTTTGCAGCGCACTGCGGCTGCGCGAGGTGGCGCTAATTGATGAGGGCTGTTGGAGAAAACGGATTCGCCAAACAGCCGAAATCGTGCGACTGGAGACCATTTGGCCCGTTTCATTGAGCTGATGCAACGGTGCGCGCATTTTTCTTGCCATTTAGTTTTCTGAAAACATAATGAAAGAAAATCCAGGCAGCTTGTTCCCATCAGTGGCACGATGTTTGAATTTCTAGTCAAACATCTCAGTTTGACTAGAAACCACAAACGCGGTTTCTCCAGACCACGACGAGCAGCAACACGTCTCTGGCACTGTCACGATGCGAGCGAAAGGTTTTCCTTGCAGACTCGCCGCTCCGTACTTGTTGTTTTTCGCCTTTTGTTCCGTCACCAGGTACGTGTGCAGCTGTCAGCCTGGCCGCCTGTTCAGACAATTAAGAGTGCGAGGCGGAGGGGAGGGGGGGGCGAGTGAATCGCTAAGAAGATCAATCCGCCCGGACGTTGTGCTCCAGCATTACCGTCCTGCTGTTTTGGTATTTATGCCCACTGTTTACACAGGCATCACAGAGGGGGGGTCCTCCAATCAATGCCATTATCTTTGCTGCTGCTGCTGCTGCTGCTGCTGCTGCTGCTGCGGCTGCTGCTGCGGCACGTCCGCCAGGCTCTCAATCCTTAATGACCAGAATTAAAGGTGTGCCGCATCTCGCCGCCGCCGCCGCTGCGCCTCCTTTCTTTCTTTTTGCATGGCCAGCCGTTATATAACTGGACCTTCCCGCCGTCTCTGCCGCCGTCTCTGGCGTTTCTCAGCGACTCCCCGGACCCCCGACCTTTGCCTGTCGGCCCCCCGGACGGGTTCCAGCGTATAAATTTAAAAATGATTTGTCCTGCCCTCTTTAATAATAGATGAGAAAAGCAGAGTCAGGGTGCCTTCAATAAACTCCACTCTGGCTTTAATTAGTGAAGTGGAAAAAAAGGAAAGAACACGGGAAAAAAGTGTGTGTGCGTCTGTGTGTGTGTGTGTGTGTGTGTGTGTTGGGGGTGGGGTGGGGTGGGAGGGTTGAGCGCCGGGCCTGCTGAGGACCTGGCTCCGGCTCTGTGTTAGTAATTAAAACTGAAACCACCAAAAGGAGACGGGAGAGGAGAGGAGAGGAGAGAAGGCTCTATTTTTAACGGGCAGGCTGTTTGGTGCCGAGTGCCCGTATAAGGTTGTGCAATAAAGAGTGATAATGAAGGTGTGAGACCTCTGGGGGCTGACTGGGCGCTCGCTACAATGGCTGCTCTCACACCAGACTGAAATACAGGGAGCAATTAGAGGAGGCAGTGCATAGACTGGCCACTGGAGATTAGTTAACACCTCAGGAGCTGCGCTTCAGGACAGGCACATGCTTGTTTTCTCCTCCTCCCTCCCCTCCTTCCCTCCCTCCCTCCCTCCCTACCCGTCTTTCTCTTCCCCCTTTTCTTCCTTCTCTGCGTCCAAGATAACGCACTGCCGTCCTAATGACGAGATTTATTTCCCGTTCCGACCGGGCAGATAGCGTCTCGGGCTGCGGGTCGCGTGCGCCGCTCCACCGAGGGGAGGGTCATTGATCTTTCCTGCTCAGTTTTCCTTCTGCGTTCTGTCTTTCTTTTAAATTATTCACACGCAAATAAAATCTCTCGCTGTCACAGACCTTCTTTTCTTCTGCCGCCGCTTCTTCCTCTTCTTCTTCCTCTTTTCTCCACATATGGGTTTAAACGCTCTGACAGGCGCCGGCCCGAGTTAGAGGAGACCTTAAGCCCAAGAACCAATCAAGAGGACGTTGTTAATGGAGGCCACATATAAGCCGTTAAGCCAGTATATGCATAATGTTATTTAATTGGAGTCATAAAAAGCCAATTAACCCCCCCATCACACTCACACACGCGCTCCCCCCCCCCTCTGTCGTCTCCCACTCTCTCATCCTCATCCGTCTCTTTCTCTCTCTGTCACACGGCTGACAGGAAGTGCACAGTGCACGAGGTCGTGTCACACGGAAGGGAAAAAAAACGCCGGCAAGAAGCGATAGTTTAGGGAGAAAAAAAAAAGGACAGAAAACGAACTGAAATTATTTCCAGCGGCACCTGGATGAGCAGAGTCGGATTCTCCCGTTTGGGTTATTTGTTAAAAGGGGCGCCGTCAGCGACGCCATGTGATCGCTTCCGACCCTCCCCCTTCACTCCCTCTCTTTTTTTCCTCCGCCGCCGCCGCCGCCGCCACCGCTCTCTCTGAACGCAACGGATTTTTTGACAATATATTTGCTCCCAGGAAAATAGCAACAGTGGGGTCGCAATATTGGATCTGTCAGACTCGGCCCATTTAAATTTCAATGGCAGCAAAGTAGGGGGGGCGGGGGGGCGGGGGGGGGGGGGGGTACGCAGACACTGTTAAATATGATGCTTGAATGAAAATCTAAACCCTCCAATACCTCTAAGCAATGTAACTCAATGAGATGAATTAACTGTAAATGCCTCATTCTCTGTGTGAGTGTCTCCCAATTTAAAATCTCATTATTCATATAAGATCCTGAACAAGGTGACTCTTAGGATAGATGGAATAAGTGAAGATAATCTTACCGGACAGTTTTATGCAAATAGGAAATGTATTGAATCAACTATGAGGGGGAAACGGGGGAATCAAATAAGCTAATAAAGTAGAGTTAGGATGAAAAACAGCGTGAATAATGTTTCCGCCCGCCGCCGCTGCTATCTGGGCTGGCGGCTTTGTGCCGCTCGCCCCTGCGAAACTTGCAAAGTGTATTAGCTCCAAAAGATGCTGTCATTTAACGTGCATCCTCCACAGTGCCGCATGGAAAGTCTTAACAGTGGCGGATAAATGAGCGAGCCGCTTAATCTCCCAAAGCATCGGCCCCACCAAATCCCAATATTCACACCCGGACTGCCGCCAATGAATTTCCCCTGGAAATACCTTAAACCTTGAGTACAGGTGATAATAGCTCACATTATTGCTCGCTTTCCAGTTTCCAGGAGGACTCGGGGAAACGGAGCAAACGCTAATAAGTGTTTGTCGGAGAGCTCCATCAGACAAGGATTGATTACAAGCTGGCCCGTTCAGAAGGGGAGGTGGGGGGTTGGGGGGGATGCGGGGGTCCCCCCCCCCCCCAACCCCCACCCCTCCCGACTTCATCCATAATTCATGGCATAAATAATGTAGCATTCATTACGCAGAAAAATATGAACTTTTGTTATGGTTTGTGTCGGCGACATTATGCTTATAAAGCTAACATAGTCGGCGCTTTAATTTGCTCTTCACCCCGCAGGGGCCAGCGCAGAATGACAAATGCAATGATATAATTATATAACAGCCATGCGGACAAAAGCCGCAGCAGATAGAGGGACTCTGACGAGGGGCCACGCGTGGCTGCGGAGAGAGGGTCGGCCGCATTGTATTTATTAACCTGCAGGATTAACCTTGTCCAGTAAATAGAGTTTTTCTTTTCTCCACCCCCCCCCCCCTCCCCACCCCCCATACACACACACACACACACTCCCCTTTTCACATTCGCACACGCAAGAGTTTCGCCGCCGCCACTTTAACATTTGATAATTTGCCTAATGGCACGCGTGATGATCCGTTGCACATGTTCTTGTACAGCCGAAGCAATTTACAGCTCAAAGTTGTCTCCAGAAAAGAGGCCCGTTTTTTCCCTGTTTTTTTTTTTTTTTTTTTAAAGTGCGGATTTGCAAGATTTACGGCGGCGACGGCTGCGTGTCAGCGGCTGCGAGACTACTGTGGGCCCAGCCGTCACTCCACGTTACGGCTCCTTTTGAACATAAGTATATGTCAGTCTGTGAGTCGGGTGACACGCCGCACGTACCGGCGTGCACGTGAAATTATGCACACTGGTGCACAACGGAGGCTGGGAGAAGATTTGCATGCAGGAGGACGCCGGGAATTATGAAGGAGATAAAAAATATATATTTATATATCATATAGGCTGTATTTTATGGGTTTTAACTTGTGTTTTGAGCCCCCCCCCCCCCACCCCCACCCCAGCCGCCATCTCCAGAATAGGTTTCCCTCAGAATAGGTGTTTGCAAACACGCTACAGTGCTCCCGCCGCAGCCTCTCAGACAGAAAATCGTCATTTATTCAGCGACAAAAAGTAAACAATTTTTACCCGTGCTCGGAGGAATGTGACGAATTTGGGGAGCCTGGGAACAAGAAAGTGGTGGGAAACACGGCGAATCGTGAGGCAGGCAGCGCACGGGGCGGAACACGGCTGCACGGCTGAAATAAAAACATGTAGAACAGATTGAGCGAGGCTGTAAACATCTCGGGATTGAAGGGAACCCGCGGTGAGAGGAAGGAGGAGGAGGAACCCTCGGCTCGTCGGCCTCCGCTGCCTGAATCTGTCTCCACAACCACCACCACGACACCGGGGTCTGAACGGAGGAGAGCAGCTCCCTGCAGGTTTTGTCTCCGTGCACGCCACTACTTCCTGTGGAACGTCCGTCACAAACTTTTCCAGCTTGAAAAATAAAATCAAGCATCTCGCTTGATATCAAACCAAAGGTGACGCAGACTGCAGTTATGCCTCCCAGTCAGCAGGTGTCGCCCTCACTTTTACCTCACGTTGCCATTCTATGAACTGCCGGGTTGACTCAGGCAAAAACATGAAGACAAGAGTTGGACAGGTAGGGTATTCATTTGGGGACAATATTATTATTATTTTTTTATTTTTTTTGGAGAGTCAAGTGTGAGATCACAAAGGGCCAATTTCCAGAAATCCAAACTGTTGGAACAAGCACAGTATCTAAGAAGTGTATTTTCCTTTTGACTGAAAGGCTCGAGAAACAGTTTTAGAACATTGGTGACATCAGTTTGTTTTTTTTCACATTATGGGCAGTGAAAATATTCATGTTTTTTTTTTTCTTCACGCACAAACTCACTTCCAGTCTGGCTGTCCAGTTTGATGGGCTGGGTTATTAAACCCCTTCAGTCAATAAAAAGCGTGGTGAATGCTAATTTTTTGAGCGCCTATATTAATAAGTGACCATGAAACCAGTGCAAATTAACCTCCAAGTGTCATGGGGGGAAACACTGCAGCCGTTACCGTTCGCACCAGCAGCAGAGGAGGAAGAAACTCTGCGCAAAGACACACACTGGACACACAGCGCATTTGAATTAATGCACAAATAAAGTTGTGGTTTTTTTTCAGCTTTTAATGTTGAAGGGCACAGGAAACAGGAAGTGTGGCACAGGAAGTCCAGCGAAAAAGTCAAAAAAGCGAAGGGAGTTTTGAAAAAGAGGGCTTTGTTTGTCCAAAGGTGTCGACCCAGAAGCAAGGTAGGCCACAATTAAACACACATGCTTGTTACCCCCAAATATCATAAAGCATGCTAAACAAACACACATATGGTTCAAATGCAGGTCTTTTGAATCCGCTTGTATCGTAATTACTTATTTTCCTGTCATGCTTTAGAGGCTCCACATATTTCCAGTGATTGTGTCCTTTAAGCTGTGGACCAGCTGGACTAGTTGGTTTTGATTTAGAGAGTTTAGTGCTGCAGTCTGGCACGTTGCTTCGCTGTGTGGTTTGAGTCACCTTGGTTGGGTTGCCATGTTGGCTTGAGGTGCAAACATTGACTGGCAATAATGTGCAGCGCAACTTCATTTCTTCTGCTGGTTTTGGCCTCAGTTTTAATTTTTCCAGTTGAACATTTTGAATTCAAAATCTCAAGTCTGGTGTGCGTGCGTGCGTGCGTGTGTGTGTGTTTGTGTTGGAATTTTTTTCAAGGAAGTGCTCCATCTATCCCCTGATTCTGTTGAAGGAAGTGTTGTTTGAGCTGCGATCCTGCCGGGATCAAATCCCCGATTGTGGTTCAACATTTTGTCTGCACTGCTTTTTGTGAAATTTAAAGGCCCAGTGTGTAGCATTTTGAAAGGACCGTTTATAATGAAGCTTGTTTTATGTATTTCTCTTCAATCTAGACACTGTCATTTAAAGTGAGTTATAAATTCTAATTTGCCAAAAATAATCATTTTTAATAATAATATATGTATATGTAGCCCTGCGATGAACTGGCGACTTGTCCAGGATGTCACCCTGCCTTCGCCCTAAGACAGCTGGGAGGGGCTCCAGCAGACCCCATGACCCTGAATAGGAATAAGCGGGTATAGAAAATGAATGAATGTATATATATATTTCTTTGCATAGAAACATCTGCATGTTTGGAGGCGGCCATATTGTGTCACCACGTATGTGATCAGAGTTTTGTGATTTGAGGTTAAAAAAAAAAATGTGAACGACGTGACATCAAGTTAGCAGTATCTCTTCTGACCATTAGGTGTCGCTAAATCTCCCACAGTGGGCCTTTAAAGTTCAGAGATGTGAAACTTCAGTCTGAGGTTCTTCTCCACTTTTTTCCATGTCATGCACATCATGCTATCACTGCTATCAATGGACTGACTGTTGTTTGCCTGGAAAACTGTAAGCGCTGCTTTAAAGGTCGTCCATTTCACGTACGAGACGTAGCGTGGGTACTAATGACTGAGCGAAAGCGAGAAACATTTTCCATCGCAGGAAATTTTCAATCCATAGTCTCTCAACTTGTGCTTTTAATATTGATTTGCATTCATGGAAAATTAGATTTGCTTTCACACCAAATTGCGCGTGGCTTTCAGCAAGCGTCCATCAAAATAAAATCCATTAGGGAGGAGAGAGTGAAATAAATGCAAAAAAAAAAAAAAATGGCTTTAATGCAACAAATTCTCCATTAACCTCACCTGTTTTTTATCTGCTAAGTAGCGACTAATAATAACTTCTGACGCAAAAAAAAAAGGCCAATCAGGTTGGGATGGAAAAGCTGCGACACTGTGACCCTCCATCCATTACAGGCACTAGCAACGTGACATGTTGCTCCACAATGGAGCTTTTTTTCCCCCCCCTCCACATTTTTGCATTTGCGATGTTTCAGCTGTTCCGCGAGTGAAAGAAAAAAAAAAAAAGAACCCCTGCTCCCGCCATGTGATGCGGGTCTTTTTTACAACAGGTCAGTGGCCACAGCTCATTCAACCGGCCGCTGATACGCTCTTAAGTCCCGCGACAGAGGCGGACAAAGAGGGAAAATGCATCCATGCAAGTCTTGCAACTCGGCCGCCTCCTTTTTCACCGCTGGTATCAAAGAATGAAAAATAAAAAAAATGTCAGCCTGTCAGCACCCGGTGGAAGATAATCACAGGACGTGAGTTCTTAATGCTCAGGGAAAGCCACCGCCGGGCCTCCAGCGGGGGCAGTAATATATCCTGATACGTACATATACTGCTTTTCTCATAATGTGATTATCAGTTGTGACTTATTCAAAGAAAACCAACAAAAAAACAAGCACGACTGGAAGGCCCCGTTGTCGATCGAAGCCTGGTGGTTTTGGGCGCTGAGGAAAGACGAGCGCGTCCATAAAATATTCAGTTGTTTATTACGCCGTGACATTTAAGAAAAAGTGTATCTTTTCCTTTTTTTTTGTATGTTGATGCGGGAATATGAAATTTGTGGCCTCTGTGATGTGCTCTTTAGAGTCGAGTCTGGTTTGCAGAGCGGATGCAGCTTGCAGGCGATATTACATCTCTTTGCATAAAAAAAGAAAAAACCCTGCCAGGAATTTATTCAAAAGTTTGTGTCTGAGCTGCTGCAGCAGGACGGGACTGTGGATAAGTTATTAATATTGTGTATATTGATGTTGCTGTGGTGGTAATTGGTGACTGTGGGAGATCCTGGTGCCGCTGCGAGTCCTCATCCGTCCCCAAAAACCACGACGGCCTTCGTGCACTTTGGATCAAAGTCTCATCCCTGCGTGTTCTGCAGAACATGCAGATGTTTGTCTTGTGCAGCCTTTCTGCAATATTACTGTGACATTTTGCCGCAATTTTTGTTGTCACCGATTCTGCAAATCCTGCAGCTGGCGGGTGTATTAGATGTGATTTTGTGGCGTATTTGCAAGCAGCAGAACCTGCATGTTGCAGGAGATTTGCAGGAATAAAACTGGGTGCTTGGGTAAAACTACTAACTAGCGAAACCTTTCCGTTGTGCAGACATTGGCTTTGTGTCCAGACAAAGACAGATGTTGAAATCCCCTCTTCAGTGTTGGAGAGCTGACATGCAAGAGTGTCTTGGATTCTACTTTGTATTCTCTTGTTTTGTATGATGGCCTCAGATCAGCGTCTTCCCGCTCCGGCCCGCAACACATGCAGATGTTTCTTTCCGCAATATTGTGGTGACATTTTATTTTTGCGGCAACATCAGAAATGAAAAGGTTATTTCTGAGCTCCCGAGCGTGATGTCAGGTTTGCACGCCAGGTTTTGTTATTCTTACGCCTTAATTTCATTTTTGTTTGACGACTTTTGTCTCCGATCCTGCAAACTTCTTGGAGAAAATCCCGCTGCACAATATTGACGTGTGTAGCAGGATTTTCCATGATATAAACTACAACTGGATGTTTGGCTAAAAAGTCCAAAGGTCACAATACAACTCAAGTGTGGTGCTCAGCCGATGAGGACTTTAAATTTGAAAAGAATTAGCAAAAGCTAATTGGAAAAAGACAATTATGTGGCCTCGCACAGAAGTGATCTGACATGAAGAATTAATCATATTTTTTGTATCCAGACTTCTTGAATAGAGCAGTGTCACTTTATTTGGATCACTGTTTGTGCGCGCACGCGCACGCGCACACGCACACACACACACACACACAGTCCTCCTGTGCCTGCAAAACCTGGCAAATAAGAGCGAGTTTACCTCGATTATTGTCTGACACAATCGGCGGCGAGCTTCCCCGGCGCTCACACAGCCCGCAGTCGCCGGCCGACGCCGCACAAATCGGCTCGCCTCAAACACCCTTGTTAACATTTTAAAACCTGGCGATCCGTAAAAAGGTGATGCCGGGGAATTCTTTTTTTTTTTTTTTTTTGGAGGGGGGTGTTGGGGGGGGGGGGTGGTGACTTCCACAAATCGCACACTCTTGATTTGCAATTCCAAATCTGGAGCATATAAATAAGGTGGATGGGGATGGTGGTGGTGTGGGGGAGGGGGATAGGGTGGGTGTGGGGGGAGGGGAAGATCCAACTCTAGAAAAAAAAAAATCCTTGAATAGATTTTTGAATTTTAAAAGCGAGATCAAATGAAAATCGCACAAAGGCAGCAGCAAGTGGAATTGAAAGTGTGATACAGATGAGGAGGGAAAACAGGATTAGACTCCACAGGCCTGGTTCCCACAGATTGCCTGAAATGGGGGGAACAGATTTAAAGCAGGTACTGTGCGTGTTGACAGGTTTTGGTGTATGTGTGTATTTCTTTCTTTTTTTTTTCTTTTTTTTTTACATGCACTGGCATCCCCACCCCCCCTCGCCTCCCTCCACCAACCCCGCACTGCTCTGCATGTCTTACACATTTAAACTAGACCCATGTCAAAACCTGTTTACATGTCTTGAAAAGAAGCGGAACATGTTCAAATCGGTTAAGCTATTGAGGGGGAAACTTGGATGATGTGACAGTTTGAGTCTCTTTAATTCCCCTTCCTTCCGTCCTGCCTTCCGCCGTGGCTTCCCAGCGGCCCTGGAAACAAACGCCGCCGCCTCTCCGAACCTCCTCCCCCAAAATAAGTGACGTTGATTGTGAAATAAGGCAGTGTACCGCAGCCGGCTTCGGCACAAAAACGCCACTTTTTGTCTCTACACGTGTAACCGCCGACGTTGTTGTCGCCTTCCCGCTTCCCCACGAAAAAAAAAAAATCAGACGCCCATATCCCCTCGCGCGCTTAAGCGTTTCCCCTCGCACGTCAGCAAGTTTTAGAGATTAAAGTGTTTCATGTTTAATGGGATCAGGGGGAACATGAGCTTCTATCCAATCCTGGCTCCAATTGAGTGTTTTTTAATGCAATTTGTCAACTCCCTCTTTGCTAGTGGGATTTGTTCCATACTGTTAGATGTGGAGTCAATTACATCGTATCTCCGAAGAGGGTATTTTAGCTTGAGAGATTGCTCATCTGGCAATATTAAAGCTACTTATGTATATGTTTGGCTGGAGTGAAGGAAATGCAGCTAACAGGTTTTAGTTTTTTTTTCTTTTCTTTTTTTTTTTCATTGAAGTCCACATGCATTTTTTTTTTTTTTTCTCTGTTTGCACTATGAAAAATATTTACCGCACCTCCTGTGATATTTGTAATTTTTTGACACTAATGATATAGATTGCTGCTCCGGGAACAGGAGGCCAAATAAAACATCCACTTTAACTCTATATGTGATTCTGAAATGTCCGATGTGATTAATTACAGACTGGAAGCATTGCAAATGACTCGCCGCTTAATGTTAACAAATATTCTCCCTCAAGGGCCTCCATTAATAATTTCATATTCTCTCCAAATATTATTCTACCCACCTGCTGCGTGCGATCCCATTCGCCCCACCCCCACCCCCACCTACACCACCGCCACCCCTCCCACCACCACCACCACCACCACCACCACACGCACATCTTTTTTTTTTTCTTCCCCCTTCTTCCGTTTTGTGATCATACATAATTTAGTCCCCGGCCACATCTAATAAATGATGTTGACATATGCTCTCGCAGAGAGCACTGCCTGGAAGTGTTGCTTGATAAGCTCCTTTGCATTCTCACTGGATCCAATTTTGCCCTATCAGTGCGCGGCTGCGCTCGCATGCTCCGCCAGGCCCGGCGATGTCCCGAGGCTTCCGATTAGTGGAGACTCTTTGGCCCAGGGAGGGGGAGACCAGGGCTGGGTAAAAAAAAAATATTTTAGAATTTTGTCACCAGTGATATCTGTTGGTTTTTTTGTTTGTTTGTTGGCATTTTTCATTCTGTTCTTGCTCCAGCGAATGGAGATTCTATCTCGGCCCCTCCACCCCTTTTTTTTTCAATTTGATTTGATGTATGTATGTGCCAAAGGTAATTTCATGTTTGGGGGCACTACTGCTTAGGTTGGGATGTTGGTGTCAAAAATCAACAAAGTGATTAGTTTGTTCTAGTTTAGATTTTGCATTTTTTTTTTTTTTCTTTTCTGATAAAAAAAAAAAATCTTGCAGTTTTGTACTGGACCACCCACAATTTCTTCTCCCACTGGTGGCGATGGGCTCCTACTTCCCTCTGCACTGCTTTACTGCTGCCGGAAACAATAAATAATAATAATAGAAAACTAAAAAAAACAACAACTTTCACCAGACGACCTTTCGGTGTAAAGTGTCACGGCAACATGGAGATTCGGTGATGATTGACGATGTTGTTGAATCCCTTCTAATTACCAGTGTGTGTGTGTGTGTGTGTGTGTGTGTGTGTGTGTGTGTGTGTGTGTGTGTGTGTGTGTGTGTGTGTGTGTGTGTGTGTGTGTGTGTGTGTGTGTGTGTGTGTGCTACTGGAGGCCAGAGCCGGCATCTCCAGCGTCCATCTCCACTTCCTGCTGGGTCAACATTAAACATTTAAACGGCTCCAAGCATTCATTTCCAAATGTTTGTCCGTCCTCGGCCAGAAATGAATTCCTACACTTCCAACTGGGTAAGCTCCGCCCTCCTTACCTCTTCCTCTTCCTCTTCTTATTTGAGTCAGCCCCGAGCATCACGAGAGAGAAACAGAGAGAGAGAGGGAAGGAGAGGGAGGGAGAGAGAGAGAGAGCGAGAGAGAGAGTGAAGGAGAATCAATGCGATCAATTCCCCTCGACCAATTGTTTAGTTTTTTTTTCTTTTTTCTGCTGACCACACCTCGAGGATTAATATTTGATTAGCCTCTAGGAGGGGTGGAAAGTACTTATTAACCTTATTTGTCAATCTGTCAGTGCCACCGCGCCGACTGTGCCTTGCGGCAAGGGGCCCTGAGGAGGGAGCGGGGGGGTGGGAGGGATCACTTCGGGTGGGGTGAGCGGCGGGGGGGTAGAAATCACGGCTAGCGAAGGCTGCTCTCTCTCCTCTGGATGTTTCATCATAATTATCCACTTTAGGGCTGCTGCTGCTGCTGCTGCTGCTGCTGCTGCTGCAGGGCCTCGTCGGTTTGCTGCCCCCCCTGGACATGTTGGCTAATTGATAATGTGAGATATTGCACCGGAAATAATGTAATGGCGTTGATGTTTAGCTTGGTCCAATTATGGCAAGAATCCCGTTTTTTTTTTCCTTTTTAAATGAGGGACAAGATCGGTTTGTGCTTTCTAATTTTGTATACGTATGGCACACAACAACAACAACAACAATAATAATAATAAAAACAGCATGGTGGTGGTGGTGGTGGTGGTGGTCGTGGTCGGGTGGGGAGGGGACATTCGGGTCATTGTCATTACAGGCGGCCAAGACGAGCTCGCCTGCTCATTTTGAAACTTCCCCGCTGTAAGCAGTCGCCTTTTTTCATTAGTGATTTTAATTAAGTCTTCCGCACAACAGTGAAAATTGACGATGTATAATTGTTCATTATATGTCTTGTTTTCCTACAATGGGGAAATTAAGGAGCCTCAAATGAACGAGTCGGAGACATGATTAGTCTTGTTCATCCCAAATGTATAATTTATTTTTTTCATTGCCGCGCGAGGTGAGGTTTTATTTTTTTTTATTTTTTTTTTTTCCTTTTTTTCTGGGGGGGGGCTTCAAAGTGAAATTGATACCCGCTCTATATGAAAACATTTAATGAATTGCCAATTGTGTTGTCAAAAAAAGCGAGCTAACAGCTATTCTGCGGGGAAATTTAGGCGAGGCCCCTGCTCCGCTCCGAGGGCCCGGATCCTCGCCGCACGCACGTTCATATTGAATTTATTTTTATTGCCAATTTAAAAAGAAAAAATAACAACAGACTCTTTTTTTGTTTCTCTTAAGTTTAAAAGAAGCTGATTAGAGGCTGTGTTTAAACACAGTCTGATGAATGCCTGTGAGTGTGCGTGCCGGGCTCTGACAGTGATAACACCTCTCGGAGCTCACAGGAGGCCCCGGCCCATCGGCTCCCTCTCAACCTCCCCGTGTTATCTGTGATCAGGCGCCCCGGCGCTATCGAGCTCAGTCAAAGACCATCCCACGGTTTCCAGTGTTAATTACAGATCCTTTGATGTGATAGAAGGCGGCCCTGTAGAGATTGATTACTCTTTGAGCTAAGTTGTCTTCCAATTACTTAGACAATTAGCCAACTAATTAAAATACTTATCCTGTGCATTGAAAGAGGAAGCGGGGCGGCGGCCGCTGCGAGTGTCTCCCTTGATATATGAGCTGCCAGGGATTCTCAGAGTGTCTCCGCTGAGCGGCAGAAGGTCTGATGCGCCGGCTGGAGAGGAGGGAGAAAAAATAAAAGAAGAGGCCCAGATTGAGACGCTGCAGCCGCAAAGTGGAGACATAATGTGGATCAGACGCGTAGCCCTGGGCGGCTCAGGCCCCGCCCACTCTGGTCACTGGCCCCGCCCACCCATGTTGGAGCAAGAGACCTTTATTTTGCTAAATTGATTAAAATTCACTTTAGAATAGAAGCTAATGTCAAATTGACTGTTTGCAACTGCCAAAACAAGTGCGCCCTCATTAAGCTCCTCCCCCAGTCAGTCGCTGTCCAATCCTACGTCTCCATCCGGTACTGTGCAGCAGAGTTTGGTCGCTCAGGTTCTGACTGCTGGCTTAGCTTGCAGACTTGTGGTCTCCTTACTTTATTTCTGCTACTTCCTTAGTTTGTTCTACTTTAGTTTTTAAGTTTTGATGATTCATCCAACATCGTTCCCCTGCCCCCCAAAACCCCCTGAGATATAGTTTCTGCCTCCGCCACTGGGTGGTGGTGACGTCGCCCACTTCCTGTTGATAGAGGATAAGGACGTTGGACGAGGGGATGATGTGATGTTTGACGATCCGTCATCGCCACAAATCCCGCCGTCAAATGCTCAAATATTCCACATTTTACCGTCGACTTTTTTTCTTCGGCCCCCCCGCCCGCCCCGCCCGCACTCTCTCACTCTCTCTCACTCTCTCCCTCTCTCTCTCTCTCTCTCTCTCTCTCTCTCTCTCTCTCTCCCTCCCCCCTGGCAAATAATTAGATAGTTGACTTGAGGTCACTGAAGCATGACGGAATATTTGAATAAAAATAATTTCCTATGTGTTATTGTGAAAATAGTCCAGGGTCCAGGCCTGTGTGTTTTTTTTTTTTTTTTTTTAAAGGTCCGTGGAGGAATTCGGTCCCTTTGATTACAGAACAGAGAAATTATTTTTTGGCCAATCCTCAGGAGCCTTAAAAAAACATTCACAATTTCACTCCTCTGTTTTTATCACAATTTATATGAATTTCTTGGTTTGCTCACACAACCGAATAAGACTCACATAGTTTTATTTTTGTCATTGCTGGCTGATAATTTTCAATAGCTTAATAGCAATTAAGCCATTGAAAACACAAAGTCGATAATGAAAAGAGCGCAAACATTTGTGCACATATAATTGCACGCCGTCTCAAACGAGGCGCTTCTTCTCCTCGCCGCCGCCGCCGCCGCCGCCGCCAAGTTCAGCTGCACGTCTGCGAAGCCCCTGATGTCTGTAATTCACTTGACTCCACACGCCCACATCTGAATGGGGGGGCAAGTTTTTTTGTTGTTGTTGTATTCTCTTTCTTTTTTCTTTTTTTTTTTAACCCCCTCCCCTTTGCAAGAGGCATCTGACTTGCAGCATGTCACACTTATTGTCATGTGCCTTTAACCCCAGCTGGGCAACTCCATTATTGGCCCCCCCGCTCATTGTGATGTTAATGCCGCGTTATCTGTGCGCGGGACAAAATATGCGAGTGGGGACAATGAGGTGGGTGTGCGCGCGCATTTAATTTATGCATCCATGATTGCTTTTGATGATGTGGATCATTGTGTCGCACTCTGCCCAGGGTTTGGTAAAGGCACGGGGTGGGGAGGCGCATAAAGGCAAAACCATAACACCAGCTGTATTTACAGACCAACTGTGCCGTGTTAAGCAGCTGTTGTCGCTTTGTTTTTTTAAACCTGGAAGGTGCACATGTTGGATTCTGGCAGGAAATTTGACGTGCACGTGCAAAAAATTCCACATCTAATTGTTTAAAAATATTTGCGAGCGGGAGGCTGTAGGCTAATTTTGCAGCCTCTCCTGAGGGAGTTGTGCACTGAGGGGCGAGTCTCCCCGCACCGCCGGCACTTCCTTAATCTCCGCTGCCGTCGGTGGAAGCCGCCGCAGCCCGTGTGACTGATTGAAGTTGTTGGTGCAGGCCGGACGGTAAAGACCCCCGTGATTAGAGGGGTCAGCAAGTCCGGGAGAGCAAACTCTCCTCCCGCCGCCGCTAATCACGGACTTTATAAAACAATCTTAGCACCACTTAACCTGCGCAAGGGGCCCCTGATATGGCTCGGCATGCTCTGTCTCCATTAATCAATCAGCTCCGGGCCGCTCGCAGGTCGGAGATGCAAATGATCGGAAGGGGTTTCTTTTTCTTTCTTTTTTTCTTCACTTACTGGAGTCGCTCGGGCTACGACTTCAAACCATCACTTAGTTGTGAATCGCCCGATAGGTCGACTCTTTGGGTGCTTAATGATTGCCATTATGATGCCCCGCCCCCCTGTTTTTTCAGTCTTTCATGTCTGTCAGAAGAGCAATTTTCTTTTCCCTCTATTTGTTTCCACCGTGGAGGTGCAGTCGCTAAACTGACAACAAAAAGTGAGAGCGGTGACAGCCGATGGAGACATCACTGACGGAAACAATAAATATATCATCCACCGCCGTAGTCAGACTGTGACAGAAAGCCTCAGTAGAGTTGCCACAAAAATGTGGCTTTGTGGTAGTGAAATTAAATAAGTCAATATTACAATAAGTAGCTTGCGCGCCGCCGTGGAGTGTTTGCTTATTGTGAGATCAGCAGAGTGACGGTGACAGTCGCCCGTCGTCTCTTTTGCAATGGGCTGCTGTGAGATCAGCTCACCTGCCACGGCAGCCAGCCGACTCGTTCAGGCCTCATCGCTCTGCGCCATCAAACCCACCAGTTTCCCTCCTTGTGATGACTCTCTGTCTCCCTCGCATTCTTAGTTCTCACCCTCAAGTGTGCATGTAATGATGCGTCCGAGCGCCGCTTCCATTGTAAGAAACGAGCCGACGTTCCAGTTGGCGCCACCGTCCTGCAGCGGCCACTTGGCCGAGGCTCGGTGTGTAATGTCCCTCCCTGCTGCTGCTGCTGCTGCTGCTGCTGCTGCTGCTGCTGCTCAGGCCGCACTCGCTCCTCACGCCGCTCCATCTTCTCAGGCTGGCCGGGCTGCTTTATGAGAGCAACATAAAGTACCGGGCGATATCCCATTGTCTCCGGCCACTTAGTTCCTATCGCCGTTAGAGGTTATTTTGCCCTCGCGAGGGGCAGAAGGTTCTCGGCGTCACAGGCGGGTGATTAATGACTCCTCGTCGCCGCCTCCTGCCCCGAAAAAGTGCGCACTCAGTCCAGACCGTGAAGATCTCGGCGGGCCCACCGCCTCCTCTGCTGTGGAGACGTCCAGGAATTATTTTTTTTTAAATCCCACAGGGACCTTCGGGCCCCTTTGCAACTTGTCTCACGCATTTTGCTCCTCTGCCTCTGTGGTAATTGAATTTTTTTTTCTATTTTTTTCTCAGAGAGTCAGATTTTTAGATTTTTCTTTTGTACCGCCAGGGTTTCCCGACGCTCAGATTATACTGAAACAAATAAATTAAAGTAAACAAACAAACCAATCAATCCTGTATATTGTGAAAAAGCGTTTTTCAGGCAATTCCACAAAGGCCTATTATACGGATCTGCAAAGCAATCACTGTTTGTCCCACAATGCACAAAATGAACCACATGATATTGCGGCGCCAGTGAGGACGGAGGAGGAACCTGAGATATTCCTCGGAATATTTGAAGCAGCAAAATCTTGCAGTGGTTTATAAAGCATTTTGCAATTTGAACAGAAAATTGTGTGAGGAGCTTCTAGAAGGTCCTGGCTCTCAAAACAGGGATCCTCTGAAGACCCTGCAAAAGCAGTGACAATGATTGCAGTGAATATAAAGATTGGCCAAAAACTAGCACGTCCACTTTTTTGAAAAATATCAGGCAATAGAAATGCAATCATTTGAAATTTATTGTTTTAACAATCAACATTTTCTTTTAAAGCCATTAAATTTCGTCCCCGCCCCCCCGTCTGTAATGTAAAACCCTGATCGCATAAACGCAAGTCAGCAGCAGCTGCAGCAGCAGCAGCAGCAGCAGCAGTGAGGTGAGGGGAGCGCCTGGTGTCAAACACATACAAGAACCAAAGGAAAAAAACAAAACAGGAAAATGAGAGTAGCCTGCCTCCTGCGCGGCACCGCCGGCGATCCTTCAAATCCCAGCGTATTTTGAGCAAAGACCAAAGAAAACACTCCTGAATAATGAAAGCGGCGCTCGCCTCCCGTATGAGCCACAGCGCCGAGGCGGGAAGGAAATAATGAATACATTTGGCGGTGGCGTCGCCATGGATCCCCCCCTGTTGCAAGGGGTTGGACCGCCTCCGTTCCCTGACCTTTACCATCACACTCTATTCCCGCTGCCTCCAAATCCCAGCGAGTGCCAGGCACCGGCCGGCTCTGCTGGGGCCTATACCACTCAAATTATATCATTTGTCCAATTTGCTATTGTTTCATCCGTGTCAGGATAATTTGCTTTGGGTTTCGGCGGAACGTCTGGGGGGGGGGCTTTGCCGGCTCGGCACCCCCTCTCCCCCTCCTCCCAGCCCCCCCAGAGGGAGCCGCTATACAGTCTGTGGCCTAGATAGACTGTTTATCAAGTGGCCCGTGTTCTGTCAAGTTGACTTTCCAACCATGATGCACAGATAAAACGCACGGCTCCATTTCACCGCTACTCTCGAGGGGGGCGAGGGAGATGGGGGAGATGGGGGAGGAGGCGGGGGAGGCAGGGGGGTTGGGGGGGTGAGGAGCTGCCTGTTTACCTGGGGTATTAATTGGGTCGGAGTCGGCGGCAGCGGCGGCGGAGGATAAAGAGACGGCAGTCATCATTACTCACCTACCTACTGCATAATGACGGCTTCATCTCTCCCCCAGTAGTCGTCCCACCGCTAATTAATCTCATCATCTCCGCTAACAGTCGGACGGCCGGCAGCTTAACAGGGCCGACATATGTTGTCATCGCTGAAAACCTTTTCTCCCGCAAAGTGGAGACTCACTTTCCTTGGTGTGTTTTGTGACTGATTGATTATTTGATGGCTTTGATCAGCCGATCCTGCCAGACGGTCGCGTCCACTGACTTTAAGTCGGTCAGGGTGTCGTCTGTTTGTTTGATAGTTTGTTTGTTTGCTTCACACATTTTAAATGTGACGGCTTGAGAAAAATTCACAGGCATTCCTGAGAGATGCAAATATCCTGAAAGAAATTGAGCGGAATTTCTATTTCTACAGACTGAGGATGAACCTTTTTGTTGTTGTCTTTCTGACTTGAAGCCCTGTGTAGAATCTGGCCTGCCTCTGTTCTGTGTTGTCTTGCTCGGTCTCTCGAGTGACTTGGTTTTTCATCACTCGGTGTCTGTGGCTCACCGACCAGCACTACCCTGAGTCCTCCAGCCTGTTGATGATCTCCCACTTTGCATTTTTCACAGTTACGGCTCGAAATTTGTTTTTGATATTTATTTTTTTTTATGATTAAATTGTGCAAAAATCAGAAAATATTTTTTTGGGCTTCGCCTTGATCTGGCGAATGTGAATTAAGCAATCAAGGTTCCCATAAAATGTACTTATAAAATTTAAAACCAATGTTTTCTGTCATCCTGGGCCTCTGGCCTGTCAGTCAGCTCCCCTGAAATGAGAAAAGTCCATTGTTTCCTTCACAAACCGTGGAGTGTAAACCACACAGTTATGGAAATAATCCCACCGCGATGTCACAAGGGGGGGCTGATACCTCCCACAGGTTAGTAACCACACCCCCAGACAGATGTTGGCTCCGCCTCCAAGACCGCCTTGCCTTCATCTCCTTGTCCCTGTCCAATAAAGCCTCAGCTGGAGGCTAAAACCCTGTTTTCTTCCCTCCCCCCAACAGAAGGCTTTAAACACAGGGCTAACGACCCTGCTTCCTGTCGGATCTAAAAAACTGTTCCAATTCCATGTTTGTTCCCCGCCCACTTCCTCGTCCGTCCGTCCGTCGTAATTAATTTGCCGCGTTAAACTGATTCATCGCAGGTCTCTGTATATTCTCCTCTTTGCTCGAAGCTTCACGATCGGTGTCAGATTTTGACAAGCGGTGGCGCCGCACTCATTAATCAACTGGTGCGCCGGGTCGTCTTCCTGCCTCCTGGGTTCCCGGAGCGCAGGCGGCAGTTCCCGATGACCACCACCAGGTGCAGCAGACTCGCTGACAGCTCCGTCTGGCCGGAGACGACGCACTCGGCCAGACGGAGCCGCAAGAAATCGCCTGGGCTCCGCCGTTAATGACGGCCGAGGTGCTGCGAAGAAAAAAGAAAGAGGGAGAAAAAAAAAGGAGGCCGATCGGGCCTCATCCTGTGCAGGCGGGGGTGTGGAGGGGGGAGGCGGTGTCGCGCTTCTCCAATTAATTGCCTTCTTGCCAAATGTATCTTTGCACATTATCTTGTTCTATCTCTTGATTGCGTGCGCTTAATTCCTTATCATAATTGGAGCTGCACGCCGCCACTGGGCCAGTCACGTCTCACTGCAAATTAGGCTTAAAATTGTTTACCGCTGCTTCGGATGCCGATCACTTTCGCCTTTTGAATTTAATATTGCTGAAACCAATTAAAAGATTTAGATTTTTTTTTTTTAAAACGACATTTGCCGGTGTTTATCTTTTTGTTTTTCTTCTTCTCCTTCTTTCTTCTTTCATTCTGACACAAGATGATGAAGGATAGTTTGTTGTTTTTTTGTTTCTTTTTTTTCTTTTTTTTTTGTCTTTCTTGGTTTCCACTTAATAAATTTGTGCTGCCAAACAAATTAGGCCACTCCAGCAGTGAAGGCACTCGAGTACGAGTGTGTGAAGTGTCAGGCGGAGCACAAAGAGGAATTATTCTGATGATAATGGGCCTCGGTGTGACAGACTTTGCTGATGTGAGGCAGCTGCTCTGACTGGCTGCGAGCTGTTGGCACATGACGGAAGCCCGAAGAGGTCAAACTTCAGTCAGTTCTCTTTCACACGCTGGACGTTTGCTCTAACGAGAAGTGATGGAAGATCTTTGTATTTTCGAACGAGTGTTTTCTGAGAAAAACCTTTTAAAACGTTTCCAGTTTGTCTCAAGAGGCCGTGATGAGGATCCGTTGATGTCACGCTTCCCATTTTCACATCTTTATCTTTCATCATAGACGTTCACTGACGCTGCCTTGCACCATTAAATATATATATATAAAATGAAAAAGCTCTTGAGATCTACCGAAGACAGCATATTCAGCCCTTTGGTTGCAACCTCCACTCAAAATCGACTCTTTGTTGGAGCTCACATGCTAATGGAAGGGGACAGAAACAAGGCTGTTTGAGGGTCTTCTAGGGTTATAGAGCCAACACCTGGCCAACACAGGTTACTCACAAACACCTGGGAGACTTCCCTTTGTGACATCACCCATGGCTGACCTCCAGAGCTGCATGTCATGGGGCATCTTTCTGCTGGCTGCGTGGTGTAGCTTCTGAATCCAGAGCTCGCCAAAGTTGAGGTTTGAAGACGCCAGTGAAACTGGGAACAAATCCAGGGTTTTCGCTTCAACTTGGCACAACGTAAAAGGGAAAAAGAAGCACGAAAGAGCAGCGGTGCAGTCGAGGGAGCTGTCTGGCATGTTTTGGACGGTACCTTCTGCCAAGAAGACGCAAGCACGCAACCTCCAGCTCCAAATTTCTACCTCACCTTTTTCATGAGCGCCAACAACTGCACATATTTAAAAAAAAAAAAAGACCTTCGACACAGGCTGAGCGCCTCGCGTCCTGACGGTCTTAAAGGCGGCGGCACTGCAGGTCCTGGTAAAGGTGTTTCTCCTCAGCTGCAGTCTCCATGGAGGCATATCGGCAGACGCTGTTTGCTCTGTTAATTAAATTTCCTCTTTGCAGCAAATGAGGTCATATTCCGCCGTCGCTCTAATGTCTCTCCCATGTACAACAAAGGGAATCCACAAAGTCCTGGAATCTTTACTGAAACAATCAGGTTATATCACTGTTTGCCCGTGGATCTATATAGATAGATATATATTTTTTTCCCCTTCCTTCCGAGGAGTAAGACGGCGGTGGAATTTGATGTCACTGCTTGTGGGTTTTTATTGCTTCAATTTTACAGACAGTTGGGATTAATGTCAGTCTCTATAGCTTCCAGGGAAAAAATGGGCAATAATGCGGGAGGCCTCCCTCCATTATTCCCCGGCTGAGCGCGGTGAAGCCATTTGCTCCTAACTCAACATGCAATATTGTTAGGATTGCGACGGTGCGCCATTTAAAGTGTCGTTCGTCATGATTCGCGTCATATTGACTTACTTAGAGATGATCTGCAGGGAGGCAGTTTGTGCCAGGATGGTTTTTGCGGGCGGTAAATAAGAGTATGTTTTATGTCGACACGACACGCCTTTCTTTTTTTTCTGGGGCCGTGTGCCATTTCCACATGACGCATGTGTCTTATAAAGTCGGGGGAAGTGATGATGCGTTGATGCGTGCGTGATGACAAGCATGTTTGACGCGGGGGAGGTCGGAGGTGAGGGGAGGACGTCCCGCTCCGTCACACAGTCGTCTCAGCCGACGCTCGGCTCGAGAAGGCGCTCACAGCCTCCTCCTAATTGGAAACGTTGGCTTCCAGAGAGCGAGTTGGTCTCCGAAGATAAGTTATAATTCGAGTGGCCATCCAATTAAACGTCCCGAGAAATTCCCCTTTTGATCTCCGTTCGGCTGCGTCTCCTTTATCGCGCCTGAAATGAAATCAAGGCTTTCTCTTTTTATTTACCTGTTCTCTGTCGCTCGTGCACAATTTGCTCTCCTGCACTATGAAGATACCACAGCGTCTCCTTGGTTTGTTTGTTTTCTCTTTCAAAAAAAAAAAAAGAAGCACTCGGTGTGTCAGACAATTTTAATTACTTTTTTAAAATTCGGCATGACCGAAACACTTTCCGGGTGCCTCAAAGCTCCGAGGCCCCACCAGTGTAAACGAGCCCAAATTCCGAAACGTTCAGAGTGACAAAACAATTTAATAGGTGGTGATTGAGGTAAATATTGCCGTTTATGGTTTATTATGTAGCTGAAGGAAAAGTTTCGCAGTCTTGAAGCGCCCGAGTCGGGTCTTTGTTTGTGTTTCATTGCGACGCCGCCAGCGCTCAGTGTTCGGCAGCAACCTTCAGCAGCGCCGGCTGCCTGCGGAAGGAGTCAAATAAACTCAATTTCTGTATCAATCTTTTATCTAATTTTTTTTTATTTTTTTTCGAGAATTAAAGATCCTTCTGCTTCCGCCTTGATGGTGTTCAAACCCTGAGTGAGTGGAGTGAGTGGAGTGAGTGAGTGAGTGGAGTGAGTGAGTGAGTGAGTGGAGTGCCCCTCTTCATGCAGCAGTTCATTAGTATTCATCTACATGACAATGGTGCCACTGGAGACTGCCGGTGCACATGTGACTGGTGTTGTGGCATTGTGGCGGTGCAACAAAAGGGGCCCGACTGGCTTCAAAAGCAAATAATGAGGAAGGGACCTCGGCTGGAGTTGTGAGGGTAAAAAGACCAAAATGCAACCAGATGAGCTGAGAGGGAGGAGAAGTTAACCAAGGGTGTGTCGATGTATGTCGTAGTTACGATGTAGTTGCACCTTAGCTGATAGATCATTCTAAAGGCTGCTAGAGGACATAAGAAGATACAGAGAGGCGGCAGATTTCACAATGCTGGAACGCCACTGCGTCCTGAGACGCTCGGCACATCCATGTCAATAATTTGAAAGAATTTTTTTTATAGATTCTTTTAATTGTCTTGTGATCAGATTAGAACATTCTGGCTACGGAGAGGGGAAAATAGCATCCATCCATTCATCCATCCATCCATCTCTGTTCCTACAGGAAATATATGAATGAATGAAAATCGCAGCCCAACTAAAGCTGAACCGGGCCCATTAAGCTGCCCTCGGGCTGTACGACACTCCTTTTGCTCAGTGTTGAGTGTTTTTATACATACATTTCTTTGGTCTTTCTAGTGATGCTGCAATTTGCCGGTCGTTCCATCAGTGCACAGCTGCCAAAACAAACATCCGTCTCCCGTCAACAAATGAGATCTCGCAAATTGCAGTTAAGTGCAATTTGCAAAAAACAAACAGCCACTCGTAAATCGAAAAGGATGGATTCCTATTAGTTTTCTTGAATTGTTATTATTCTTATGCTTTGCCCGTCTCTGACCGATATTTCCACCTAATTGAAATTACACAGTATCGAGCCAGCACCAGTAGGGCGGAGTGATAGGTGTGGGGATGGAACGAGCGGCCCCGCAGCTGGAGAGGGGCCATAAAAGTCTTGGTGGGGTGTATGAATTAATTAAGCACGGCCCAGAGCAATATTCTACCAAGGATCCCAGAATTCCTTGCTGCCGCCCTACGTGATGTATTCCTCCTTAATGAATAGAGGGAATAGACATATTTTTTTGTAAACCAACCTAGAAATTACCACCGGTGGTTCCCACAGCAGAGCTCCCGCCGATTACCTGCAACTGGGGTTTGGATGTAATTATCAACCTATAAAGTGTAATTCATTAAAAGGCTCACCATTTTAAATTGAATAAGAAGTACGGCGGCTGAAACGCGCGGGCGAGCAAGGCTGCCAAACAAGCTTGACGTCTTTGTTTATGAAATGGGACATATTTATTCTAGAATTTTTGTTTGCAATGGTTTGGTTAATAACTGCAAACCGGTGGAAGCCAGGCAGCGGTAATTTAAGTTTAATCTGCGTCTGTGCTCATTTCCAAAGCTTCAGATGTCGGGTTTTTTTTTTTTTTCGTTTTTTTAATATTGTCCCATGGATTGAATGTCATGAGCCAAAATCCATGTAAAAAAGATCACAAGCATGGCTTTCTAATCCGTGAAGTATCTGCTTCCAAAAGCCTGAACTGTTGCAGCAGATTTCTCTGTAAATCTTTAATAGCGGCTGTGCCAACTGCAGGTTTGTAGTTCAACAAACAAAGTTTCTGTTCCCTTTCACCCCAGGCTCTCTGCTTTGGATGCACATAAATAAAAAATATATTAAAAAAAATAAAATAAAATAAAAAAAAGTAAATGCCTGCGACCGATGATGAGGGTGTTTTTCCCTGTTGCCCATTGACTCTTTCCGCTGGGGTGCGGGGAGGGTGGGTGTTGGAGTCGGAGAACACGCGGAAGATTAAAGCGGCTGATAGGAAGTCTCTATTAAATTTGCATTAACACATTGTGTAAATCTGCCGCTGATTGCCTCGCCGAGACCCCGCCGCTCGCCCGGTCCCGTCCCCGGCTCCTGCGCACCAGCCAGATGGCCACTTCAGAATGAGATTGACACAGTGTTTTAAACTGATTTCATGCTAACCCTCTGGAGAGCGAGGCAGACCATCCGCTCTGCTGGGACTCGGGATTACAAAATAGCCAATTAAAAACGGGAAAGTGGTGAAATCTTGGCCCGATAAGGTGAAGATTAAATCGGTTATAGTTTATTAGGGAAAATTACTTATTAGAAACTATTCCTCTCCAAACAGATTTCCATTACCGGCCCCCACTCCTTTTTATCTGTGATCCTTAATCTGATGGCTGCACTCTGTAATTATGAATCCTCCAAATGGCAATTATGACACCAATTGGACAGCGTTTCCTCATACATTTCATTTATTCCCCATTATGGCTTTGAAACACTCAAAGCATCTTGAAAATTCTTTAAGGGTTGGGGTGATGGCGACAGGGGGTGGGGGGGGGGGGGGGCAAACAGCTGGGCACGACCTCAATGCCATGCAAATTAAAATACAGGAAGATTCCCGCTAAATTTGTCACTCTTATTATTTGGAGGGAGAGAGAGGAGGGGGGATAGTGGGGGATGGGGGGGGGGGGAAAGAAAAAAAAAAAGGAATCATGTCAAATTTGTGCCCTCGCTTTCCCAGCATCCATCATGTGCCCACCTGGTGCCATGTGTAATTACTGCCGGAGAACGGCTGAGCAGATGCGAGAGCGAATCGTGGGAGACTCCGGCGGGTCCCCGGATGACTGGTGCCTTCTCCGCTTCAGAGGCGTCTGTGCAGCACCTGTGGACAGAGCGGCAGCCCCACCTGCTACCAAATATCAGCTGCCTCTGTTTTTTCCTCCGCCGTCTCTCTCTCTCCCCACTGAAGCCTTACTTTCCCCCGGCCCCCCTTATATAGCCCACCCCCCCCAGCCCTCCCCCCACCTCCTACCCTGCCAAGCTCAGCCAGGTTCATGAGAAAGACCCCGCTAAGCTTTTCTCACCTTGCGCCGCTTCCTGGAAGAGCTCCTGGGCTTGTCTGGGGGTTGATCTTCTACCTGGGACGTCCTCTGACCCGGACGCTGCCTCTTTAAACATTGTCAATCTCATTCCATACCTGAAAGCTCAGAAGCTATTGGCCGACCCACAAAAAACACACACACACACACACACACACACACACACACACACACACACACACACACACAGGCGGTTTATTATACCTTCCCTCTTTGCTCAGACCAAACAGCGAGGCTCATATTTGAAGGCCCGGCGTCGGGATTCTCCCTTCATTCTCTTCTAAAAGGGGGGGGGGTGGTACCTGGAAATAGTGGCGGCGTCAGATTGATATAGATTGAATTCTTAGCGCGGCCATTGTGAGCAACCATTTGTATTCATGAAATCAAAGTATTTACCTCCCCGAGATGAGCATCTAGCGTGTATCGGCGCGACTGCGCAGGCTGAAGTGTTGATGGCGCCAGGCAATAAGACCCCATCACAGCGTCTCCTCCATCTCGCCTTTCATCGGAGGATCTCGGAGCTCTTTTTTTTTTTTACTTTGTGCCGAGATAACCAATCCGCCGGCTGCACAATGCGTGCCGAGGGTAATTGCAGTAGAGAGATGAGGAGTCATTAATACATATATTTGTAATTTTTGCTCTTTGAAAATCACCACAATGTGGCCCTGACGGGGATTTTTTTTTTTTAATACCAGTAAACGCTATGCGTATTATTTTTCGTTTATCAGCCACTCTGGCATTTTAGCTGCATATAATCATTTTCTTTAGGACGCCGTGGAGCCTTTTCAGGAATTTAAAAAGTGTTTTGTGAGCAGGGGAATTTTTTTTCTTTACTCCCATTGCTAATTTGCCGTAAACGCTGCTATGAATATTTTTGAATGAATATCCTTTTATTGGCAATTGCAACATCTTTGCTGGCAAAGGTTTTTAAATTATCCAATAGGATCCACTTAAATTATGGTTTGCATTTTTTTTTTAAAAAACAAAAAAAAAACAAGTGTTTCCAAACTGCTGCGCGGAAAATTTAACAGCTAAACTAAGCATAAAAGAAAAGCGAGATAAAAAAGCCCACTAAGATACTTTAGAAAGTAAAATATATGAAATACACACATTTGAGACACCGAGTGATGCAGAACAGAAAGAAAATACAATTCTCGTGCTGAATTAGAAGACGAGTGAAAATGTATTTAAAGTCGAGATTCAGGAAAACTTTTAGATTTGGTGGGAAGGTCACAGGCTGTTTGTCAACCAGACTGGCTGACCTCTGCGACCTCAAGGGGTGAAAATGCTGGAGTCCCAGCAGGTCGAGGGTTGACGACCGGTTTAACGATTTAAAAACAAGCAATAAAACCTTGAATCGGCTGTGAAGCGCACAGGACGCTGGGTGTGTAGGAAAGAGGAAGGAATGGCCGTGGGTGTGTGTGTTCACACACTCTGGGCAGAGGGAGGGAAAGAGCGGCCGGAAAAAGAATATTGACAATCTGGTGATTTTTTTTTTTTTTTCTTTTTTCTAATCCTGAGGTCAAATATCGTAGCAATCACAGCCTGTATTAGCACGAGTGCTTTTGGAGCACTCACCAGTAATTGTTGGCATGTCTGAAAAGTGTCAGTGTTTGCAGTCCATCGGGCTGTTGGCATGTCCAGACGGAGTGAGAGAGAGACAGACAGACAGACAGAGAGACAGACAGAGAGAGAGACCGACAGAGAGAGAGAGAGAGAGTGAGGGAGAGAGAGAGCGAGGGAGGGAGGGAGGGACAAACAAACAACCAAAAAAAGAGCCTTCAGCTGTTCCATCAATTCAACAAAACGGCTTAATGAAAAACTGGCATTGTTTCATTGGGCCGTCTATGGCATAATAGCATATGTGATGCCGCCGCCGCTGGTGATTTTCATATGCATGTTCATATGTTACTTTATACCGGGGAAATAAAGAGGGAGGGGGAGGGGGGGCGGGTTCAGCTGTTGGAACAGAGGCTCTGCGATGAGGGATGCTGGGAGACCCTATTTGATTTCATTAGAAGGGAGAAATTAGATGAAAGTCTCGATCTCGGCGGACGGCGAGCGGCGCCTCGGGCGGAATTGACAGACATAATGCTGTTTGATTTGCAACCAAAATAGAACAGCTGACAGGGAATTAATGTTTTACAAACAGAGTGTTTAAGGATATTAGCCCCGTTGATGAAGGGAACAAAGGGCGCATGCATGACTGTCGCGTGAATTTTAAATGAAATAAAAACAAAACAAACTAAGATGGATAAAAGTAATTTGTATTGCACATAAGTGCATCGTGACTGACTGTTTTCTATAATAGCAGCCTGGTTATCTTTGCTCTCTGAAATTTGTTTCTTTGGAAAATTAGCACAGAAAGCATTTTGAAACTGTTTAACTTTACAACACTGTGCATTTAAAAAATAATCCAGCTACCTTAAGACGGTTTCAACCTTATGTTTGCCATTCATTACCTTGTAAGGAGAGAGTGAAGCCACCGGCACAGCGCCCCCATTTGGCCCGGCAAAGGGTTGTAAAAGCAACGTGGCGCAGCAACACTGGAGTTGACTTGCCACCAACAGCTCTGACCCCAACTTGTCCAGCTTTCAATAACACCGGTGGCAAAAAGAAAACTCCGGGTGAGAAGCCAAGCGAGCAAGAGTTGTGGTGAGGGTGCCGGGCAACCGACCCAAATCTTTTTGTAACCTATACCAGGCCTGCTGGGAGCGCTGGGTCAGTGGCAGATGTGCCACTTTCCTTGATAAAAATTCAACGTGTAAAAATTTTCAGGAAGCCTGCCGGACGTTTCCTTTTTAGAGAACTGTCAGGTGGACGTTCTGAAATACCGACCTTCATTAGGAAATGGCAGCGCAAGATGGCAGCTAGTTAGGAGCGAGACCTTTGCTCCTAGGTAGTATGGCAAAGCAAATTACTTTTATTGTACTGTGAGTATACACTTTTATTAATGTGTTTACGGGCAGTACGATAAGCTTTTACCAGTATAAAAATCATAAATCAAACCAAATCTTTCACGCCGGACCTTTAATATTATTTTGAAAGTGTAATTTAAAGCAATAAAAACCACACAGTGTTGCTTCAAAACTGTTGATTTGAATGTTCTCCGAGACTGCAACCGCTTATCGCCCCGTTCTCCGCGTCAATTTGACGCGGTACATTTTTAAACTAATGACCCATTATATGCATAGTGGCCTTTTGATGAAGACACTTGTGCATTTCTTTTCCTTTTTTTGCGCAATTACAGGTCACACCGGCGGGCGGGCGGGCGGGCGGGCGTGCGCGCAGATTTGTTTTCACGCGGCGTTCTGGTGTGCAGTGGGTGTCGGGGTCTTCTTTATTCATCCGTGGCTGACAATCATACTTTATTGAGAATGGAAAAGTGACGGCTAATTGATTTTACAGTGGTACCGATGGGGAGACAATGGATGTGCCATCAATTCAATCCGCTACTTAATGGTTCCAATTTGAGTCCATAAATGCGCGCTAAACTAATTTCACCCGGCGCGGCAATCTGAAAAGCTATCATATCTCTAATCTCCTCCTATATATTCATAAGGAAAGGGGAATTTAGCCAATTCCAAGGTGTGGAGATGATCTGTTAGCGTTGCCGTCGATGTTTAGAACGCGGCAATTGAGTTCATTTATAAGGGTATGAAAACTTTTATTGGCAGGGTCAGTGGAGTGGAACTGTCGGATAATAGGCAGTTACCGAGAAGTGTTTGAAGGCTATGAAGCATAGAGATGTAGGGAATAAAATGCCGGGACATGCCGTAATCGGAAGCTAAACTGAAACTCTGAAACGGCACGGCTGTTAGATTCCCACTGATAAAAGGTCGGGGCGGCAGAGGCCATTGCTATTCAGCCGCCTATTTATTTTTTCTCTCCGCGCAAAGGCTCTTCAATTTTGGGGCCGAAAAGCAGAGAGGGAGGGCAGTCAGCCGCATATGCCAATGTGGCGTGAGATGGCCATGTGGATGCGATGGCTTCTATTTTTTCCCCAATCACAGCCGCCACCCCCCCCCTCCCACCCCCAGCCCACCCAGCCACCCAAAGCCAATCATCATCATCATCGTGATATGGCTTTGTCCCGCAAAGAGAACAGGATGTTAATGTGGCTATTCTCTCAATAACGGGGGAAGTACACAGTCGTCTCGCTCTCCATTGCGCTCCCTCTCTCTTTTTAAAAAAAAAAGAAAAAAAAAGAGATGAGTTCATTCAATTCGCAGTGGCCATCGGTGTGACCCCAATACTTCTGTCATCTCCGCTCCTTCAACTCCATCTCCCCTGTTTATTTCCTCCTCCTCTTGTCCTCACATGGACAAACACACGCCTGGAAACCCATCCAATCCAACCCATTCTCTCCGAGAATCTTCCTCCAGTTTTCCGTCAACGCGACCGCGCTGCTTTTTGGATTTCTTTCTAATTGCCAAACCAACGCTTTGACTTCTTTTTCTTCTTTTTCTACTTTCATATGGGGGAACTACAATAAATACAACAATTTAATTAACAGGTACCCGGAGGCACAACGCAAAGATAAACACCAGGTTAAAATTTGCCACCGCCGCCACAACTAGACTCACGCCATTGCAACACTTGGTGTGTGAGGAGCGTGGCATTGGTCCGACCTCCCCTGACACTAACGCTAACCCTGACCGTAATGGGAGGTTGGACGAATGCACAATTTGTCAAAGTAATGGGAGGTCGTAGGTCACCAACACTGTGTTCTCGGTCACCTTCAGTCTTTCAGGGCCTTGGAAGTTCCGAGCCAAATTTTGCCTGAAAATTAAAATTAAAAAGTTTGAACAAGTTCAATGTTTCTTTCTTTAAACAGACGAACAAGCATTTCCCGTTGCCGAGTAAGTATGCTGGGCTAAGCCGGTTCACTTTCAATACCACTTCTGTTATTTCTTGTTATTCCAATTAGCACTTGATGATGACATGCCCAGCATTTCTAATGACTTTTTCAGGGGTATTTCTTTGGAGGAAGCAGGTTCTTCAATAGACAGATTCCCTAAAAAGATCATTTGCCACTTTAAGTGCCTTTTCAACAGCCAAAAGGCGCATTTTCTCCTTGGTTCACGCTACACTACGAGCAGTTTGTCTCAAAGGTCTCGCCTTCCATATCACAACCGCGTTTTGTTTTGCAATAGGTAGGTTACTCGCGTTGAAAGGCCACCAGGCGCACGGTGTAAAGCGAAGCAAAACAAAAGATTTGTCTCTCTCGCAGCGGGGGTGTCGTGTAACCGGGGTGGTTTTCAGCGGGGACGTCTCCGATCACATCCTGTCACTATGGAGATGCCTTCCGCGAACACACCTCGCCTCCCCCAGAGTACGGTGCTCTTTAGCACCGACCATTCCCACCCTGCTGCCGCTGCTGTTTGTTTACGAGCCGACCGTTTAGGGATCCATTTAGGGGATCTTTTAGCCGTAATGTGTGTTAGTCCTGGTAGATGGAACGGCGGTGGCAAGAATTGGTGTTAGCCGAATCAGGGCCTTCAGATTAGATCCCCCGTTGTCTCGGAGCGTGATGAGTTTTTTTCTGCTGGGAGGAGAAGAAAAAAAAAAAAAAAGCGCACACACGCGCACACGCGCACGATTCTTCTTACTGTCACAAATGTTAATAGAGTGGTGAAGACGCGCTGAGTGATGTCTCGGCGGACGCGAGCGCCGCCGCTAACGTCGGCAATTAGTCTGGAGGAGAAGTGTGTCCGCTTTGGGAGTCGCAGACATGAGAGATGCTGGTGTCAGAACGGCGTGATTAGTTTACTGTGATGTTCCTTTTGGGAACGGTGGTGGCCGTGCAAGCGCACCCCCCACCCCCACACCCAGCCCCCCCCCAGGACAAGGAATGTAAATATGCTGTATGTGCCGTTGGTGAGGATGCAACTACCTTAATAAAACAGGCTCCGTCCCTGAATGCACACAACTTTTGCACGCCAGGTGCCCAATTTATCCCCCTTCTTACACGACGGTGACGACAGACGACAGGTCAAGGTGGAGCGCGTCGTGTTTACAAAGCAATTAGAGTGGGGTTTTTTTTGTTGTTTTTTTTTTTGTTAAGTTCAATATAATCCTGCGCACGCACGCCTGAGGTAATTTCCACTAAGGTGCGAAAAAAGAAGAGAGAAAAAAAAAGGAAAAGGTTTCTTTATTCGTAAATTAAAACTGGAACTTAATAGGCTCTTCCCTCTTATTTGAGGGACTTGATTAAAATATCCATTATGAGATCAGCGCTTTAGTTCCTGTGTTGTGGATTACTTTTATCTTGGCGGGGCATAAATTATGGAACTCGGCTCTCGGAGGTAATTGCCAGAGATATATATTCATTGTCCCATTCTTTTCAGCCGTATCCCTCAATCCGTTTAAATTTCTTTTACATTTTTTATTTTTTTATTTTCCCATGATCTTGACGCAGCCTCGACGTTCTCCTGCAAAACTTTTATTTTATTTTATTTTATCCTTTTTTTAAATTACAAATTCTCACTCCTGTGTATTTATCTCCTCTTGTTGAGGACATTGGCCGTCGCCGTGTTTGCTCGTCAAACCGGCGGCTCGGGGGTTTTTTTGGGTTTTTTTTTTTCCTCCACGCAAGCCAAAGTAACTTGGACCGCGGCCGGCAGTTTGCTGTTGATGGCACCATGACCTGAATCGGTGGGGGTAGGGGGTGGGTGTGTGCGCTGTCGCCGTCGTTGCCAAATAAGGCCGTTGCGACGCAGGCGGGGGAAGTGGGCGGGTGGTGGTGGTGGGGAGGGGGGGGTACCTTTAATCCCCGACAAACAAGTATCTTTGGCTGCGAGGGGTGGGTTTTTTTTGTGTTTGGCGCTGGAACGGCGTGAGGGGCCGGGGTTAAATGAAGGAGGGCCTGCGTGGAGGGGTGGAGGGTGGGGGGGTGGTTGGGTTTTATGGTGGTGGTGGTGGTGGTGGTGGTGGTGGTGGTAGGCGGCCTTCCGAATCACCAGGAGAGCCGAGCTGGGCGCCGATAAGGGTGATCATGCTGAAAATGAGTCAGAGGTAAGACCTCTATCTCTGGATAGCCGGCGAGAACAAGCTTTATCAATTCCACATCCCGATGCGGATCTTAAAGACCAAACCAGTGGAGGAGTGATGGGACGCACTGCACCTTTAGCACCACGGACGGCTCAACCGTCAATGAGAAAGGCCATCTTCAGCTGCCAGATTTAGTTACTGGTGTATTTATTTACGTTCTGCTTGAAAGACCTGGCTCTCCAAATAATGAAAAAAAAAAAAAAAAAAACACACCGGGGTTGGCTGGAATTTTTTTTTTTTTTTGATTTAGCATTTTCAACAATCTGGCACGTGAGATAAGGGGTTCCACAACATGATAATGCCGTGTTTCACTGGCCAAGTAAATAATAATAATGATGATGATAATAACAATAATAGAAATTCAACTTTTTCAATGTTATTTCCTGGTCTTGCTGGTATCGCTGTTTTAGTTTTTGAAATTCATTTCAGTTTGATAAAATATGCTTACAAAAAAAAAATATATATAAAAAAAAAAAACCTCTGATGGCGGATGGCGATTGAGGGCTTTTTACTTCCTGTGATATCCTGCTTTACTCGGAATACACTGTGCGCGCCGGAGCAGCCCGGGCCGCTTAAAGAGCACAAACCTCATTTTCAAATTTATTTCAATAGCAGGAGAGCGGGCTGGGGTGGCGCGGCAGGGCGGGGGCGATAACAGTGTTTCAGCGAATCAAGAGTATTCCCTTTCAAATCACATCATCCAAGTCCCAACACACTTGACTCTGGATTAGAGGAACCAGATTAAAAACCTCAATTTAATTAGAGCGAATGGATAGATCCAGCACTTGAAAGAGCAATAAGTAAGGTCCCACTTATAGAGAGATATCTGCCGGCCCGCCGAGCTCTCTACACCCCAGGTAAAATTGAAGATGTAATCTTTTTCCGGCGCGGGAATAAACTCCTCTCGGCTGCCAGCCGGGGATACACAGAGCCGCGTGATGTGCCCCGCTTTCCAATCACAGGCTCAAGCCTTGTAGCCTTAATGTAGATCAATTATAGGGCAGAAGAGTCACTGTCACATATGATTCACAATATCAATTTCATGCTCCTGGAAACTGTTTGGCAAGTGTTCCCTGTTTTCTTTTTTTTTTTTTTTTTTTTCCCCCTCCTTTTACATCTGCTAACCAATCGGGAGGCGACGTGTCAATGCGAAAGTCAATTTAATGGTGTGACAGTTAACCAGCGAGCGCATTGTCAGCGAAGATTTCTCCCAGCAGTCTCTGTCTGTCACGGGCCGATATTTATTTATTTGCCGCAGAAAAAGCCGCGCACAAATAAAATGTCACATTTCATTTGCGTGCGCCCCGGCCCCCTTTTGTGATGCAAAGATTCGCTTTTTAAACGCCGGGCCGCGGCCGGCGCTCAGGCTGATTAAAGACCCCTTGAAGCGTGCCTCCAATAATACGCCGCGGATGTTTAGAGAGGGGACGGCGGAGATGTTAAATGGGCAGACGTGCCCCCCCCCCTCCCCAAATCTGAGGCCTCGGAATGAATTTCAATAAATAAGTAGCCAATCACTCGGGGCTCACGTTGACGTCGGGACCGTGGGGGGAAGATGGGGGCAGGTGGGGGGGGGTGTGAATGTGTAAAGTCCACTGCTCAAAGGAACGCAGCTTTAAAGAGAGTGCTTGAATGTTCTCTGGCAGAGATAATAAGATGGATAACACCCTCGTGTCGTGTCCGCTAATAAAAGGGCCGCGTCTAGCCGTCGATTAGCCTAGCTTAGCGTTCTAAGCTCTGTCCCCAAATCGCGCACTTCTGCAGTCGGCTGTGAGCTCCGAAGCCGTGCACTTGTTGTGTGCTGTACTCATTTCGATGTGGATTGTGTTGCGTGTGGCTGGCATTACTTCTGTTAGCTAATTTCTACAGCCAAGACATCGATTTAACAAACGTGTAACAAAGCACACTGCCCAGAATGAAGCGCAGAAGTGGTCAGAAGTGCCTCAGCTAGTCGGTGGATACCAGCTGTCATACTGGTGTTTTGTTTGTTTGTTTGTTTATTTTAAGCTGGAACTGGCTTCCCACCTTAACAACAAAAAAGTTTCTACATTCTGTTAAAGTCATAGATAGGTGTGTTCATCATTTTTTCTGCAGCCAAAAACAATCATTTTGCCTTCAGTAATATTTGGTGAGCTTGCTAGGCTAAGCTAGCGCACCTGGCATCATGTTTCATAGAGTTGTCAGCGTTCTACGAGGCAAAACAGTGTCTCCATTTTCCTCTGACTGAATGCAGGCGGCTTTCCTGGATATTGTATCAAATTTGTGTGGATAGTTCAGGCCTCGCGAACCAAAAATTGGCAAATTCTGCCTATAAATGTCCCCCCCCCCCAAAAGAAAAAAAAAAGGATCCTTTGGACAAACGGCGTATGAATCCACGGAGGTCAGCGATGCAACAACAAGCTGCGGCCATATCGCTGTCTCCGCACATTCACCTAAACAACAGAGGCCGTTGGTTTTCCAACAGGCCTGTGCGAGGCCAAGCGGCGGCGCTCCCAAGAAAAAGGACAAGATGCTCTCCGCATCCTTGGAGGCGCAGTTTTTTTTTTTCCCCTTTTTTTTTTTTATTTGAAAATAAACACGCGGCAGTGCCAAAGCCATTTCACATTCTGAAAGGGCGACAGTCCACTAATCTATGAATAGGGCGCCCAGGAACCCCGGTGACAAATGTTATCTCGCCGTGGCATAGAGGGTTCAAACCCATTCAGCCCCCGACTCACAGGCCACCGCTAAGATTATGTCACTATAATCCCCAAGCAGGCTTTTTGTTGCCTAGATGGGCAGGTGATTCTATGTGTGAGCAAAACAGCGCTGCAAGGGCAGCAGACAGAAATTATTATTTATTCCCCAGCATGACAATTGACGTTTGGACAGTCAGAGTGTTGTCACATTGTATGAACACATTTGAGGTTTTGGGAGATGGAACTGCAAAGGTATAAAAAAAAAAAAAAAACACTGGGTTGTCTAGTTTTTTTATTTTTGTATTTAATATTGTTTTTTTTTTCCTCTTGCTATTATCCAGAGAGGTTGTATCTGGAATGGGAAACAAATGTTTTTTATTTAGCGGGTTGATAAAGAGAGTGTCATTTTGTTTCTCTGTGAGAGAGAGCAAATATGTTTGCCGTCGAGTGGTGTGTTGGTTGCATGTACACAAACAAACAAAGTAAGTGAGAGGAGGTCAGCGACAGCTACGCAATGCACTTTCCAGACACCAATGTTCAGAGAGGGACACAGCAGTTTTAATCCATCGCCATGAAAGGTCTTGGCAACTCAAAATCAGATTCCCGTTGAGAAATATTCTCGACCAAATTCATCGTAAAGCCCCCAAATATTACACGTCTGGGATCTTGGGAGATGATTTTATGACTGCATTCAAGCGGACCGATCAGAATTTCTTTTAATCCTCCTGCTTAGCGGAGTGGCTTCAAGTCGAGGGTTCTGTTTTAACTGCATATATTTTTCCACAACAATCAATAAAGTGCAGGATGGATGGCTTTTTACAATAAGGAATTGAATAAATAAAGCTGAACAGAACAAGCGATCCTGATTCATAGCCTTCTCTGCACAAGCCAGTGCGCCGCGAGCCTTGGCTAACCACTAAGCTAAACTACTGCCAAATTCCATTGAGAATGAAATGAAACTTTTTCACAACCGATGAAACTGTTGTTTTTTTTTTTTTTTGCTTGTTCCTTTTCTCAGTGTGACAGTACCACCGAGTTCTGCAGGAAGTGCCCATTACGTAGCGTTCACGCTGTTCACAACAGTTCTTTATTCACTCATTGGTTTTTTTGGATCTGGTGCAACTCTAAGAAAGACTGAAAACGCTCTGCTATTGGAGCGCGGCGAACCTTAACTCCGCCCACTCCGCTGAACATACGTCCAAGCCGTGCCTTTCCGCTACTGATGACTTTAGCTGCCTTATGTGATTTAATTGGGTTTGTATTACCTTTAATTTGGAGGATGATGCAGCCTCGGATGAGGTCACTCGCGGGGTTGCGATCCGGCAGCGAGTAATTGAAGTTCCCTCATTTGGAGGGAGAAGGTTTGGGGAATTAATCGGCAGACGCTCAAGGACAGCCGAAACCAAGATGTCCAGAAATAAGGCGGGATTAATTGAAAATCTTAATTACTTTCTGAGGGCATAAACATCTCAATATCAATTAAAATGTGTTTCCACTGCACTTAGAGGATATGAGGTGCAGCAGTTAATTAGACGTAGAGACTGACGGGTGAGCGCGCCTCTTTTTCAATATATAAGCCCTTCAATTGAACCACCGCTATGATTTAAGTGCATAAATAATGCATGCTGGGGCTTTACTTTACTTTTCTCTCTCTTTTTTTTTTTTTTTTTTTTAGCTTTTCCTTCTTCTTTTTTTTAACCTGTGATGCAAAAATGTTTCCGGAGTCGCTAATTCAAAGTTGAACAAAGTTGAAGGTTAGATAGATAACGTAAAGCACGAGAAAAAAAAAAAAAAAAAAAAAGCCCATTCGGGGTTCTAATAATTTGAGTTTCTTAAATTATAGAGCGCATATTAAGCAGAGTTATATGACTGGGGCCCAACAGGGAAATAATATCCTCCAGCCGCTCCGCTAGTGCTGCGCGCTTGACTGAGCAGATAAAAGCTTGGGTAAAAAATGGCAGAGTGAATGAGGAAATGTTTTGGAGGTGTAACGGTGATTGTTATTCAAGGGACAGCCTTTCCCGCCGCCGCCGCCGGTGTGGCCTTGAGGCCTGTCTGTCATCTCAGTGAATTTCACACTTCCTACTTTTTTCCCCCTCTCCCTCTTCCTCCCCTCCCCTCCCACGCCGCCGCCGTCGTCATATTTATTCATTTATCTATCATTTTTCTTAATTCCAGTTTATCTGTTGGGAATTGTTCAAGGACCTTTGTTTCACTGTATGTTATCTCACCCCTCCTCCCCCCCCCCTGCCCCCCCCTCCTGCCCAGCCTCCTCCCTCCTCTTCCTCTCTGCCTCCTTCAGCCCTTCAGTCGCCGCCGCTTTTCTGCTTCAGCTGAGAAAAGGGGACCCAGTCATGAGCCATTTAACCACGGGTGGTGGGGGAAAGGGAGAGAGAGAGAAAAAAAAGAAGAAAAAAAAGCAGGAGAGGCTCCCCCTAAACTGGCATTTCCGAGCCAATCTAGCCGCGGCGTATTTCGAATTGCAGAGTAACAAATGGACAGTGGAAGGGGGGGGGGGGGTTTGTAATGGTGATTAGAGTCTGAAATTGGTTCAGATTTACAGTGTCAGTCAGAGATGGAGGGAGAGGAATAAGCAGTCTAAGCGCTCTAATGGATCCATCAGCTTGCTTCGGCTGCTCAGTGGGCCGAGTGGGGTCACCAGCCATCCGCGGGCGCCACAAAAGCACTTCAATTTTGTTAGGAAATGTATCAATTTAACTGACTCGAGCGGCACACTGGAAACCTAATGAATCTGGACTCAATTTTCCAGCACACTGCCTCGGCGGAAACCGGGGGGAAACAATGTCGGGGCCGGCGCGGGAGGTGAAGCCGGGCCGCCGTGATTGGCTGCCCGTGACTTCCTGGGGCCCTCGGCGGGGGCCGGTCGGGTGAGGTGGGGTGGCGGGAGGCGGGGGGGGGGGGAAACAGGGGGCAGGCCTCCGTTTATCGGGCGGCGCCGCCGACTGCTGTCACTCATCTAACAATCACGTCATTAAAGGTAAATTGGCTTCTATTTCAGCGGGATGATAATGCTAATTGAGTGGCAAAACATAATACTGGGGGCGGGGTGGGGGTGCGGGGGGGGCTGTTGTGCACCGTTGCCGGCGAGGAGGGAGGGGCCGGGGGGGGGGGGTTGCCAGATTAAATGGCCGCACAATGGTGGGCGTCAGGCGCGGCAGATGTTGCCTTTGTGCCGAGGACGGCGCTGACATATCTCCTGCTTGTCAGGCCCGCTGCTTTAGGAGAGACTTACAGGACGTGTGTGTGTGGTGGGGGTGGTGTCGGGGGGGTGCGGGGGGTAGATGGGGTGGAGCAGATGGTTGCAGACGGGGTGGGGGGGGCAGTTAAACAGCCGCTGCCGCCGCTTAAACACGACGCGGAGCAGGGATCTGAAGCAGGAAGGAAGAGTGACGGCCGCTTATCGAGGGCAGAAGAAGAAGAAAAGAGACGTCCGTGACCTGCGACGTGACGGCCGGCTAACGAAGGAACTCTCGCTCTGCGTCGGCGGCGCTGGTGCTGGTTAAGTGTTGATTTACTCCCTCCTGCCCCTCCAGCTTCACTAGAGCCGTCAGACGGCTTCTCTCCCCCCCCTTACCTATTTTTTCCTTTTCCTCTCCCCCTGTTGGCCGAGGCCGGGACTGATCCAGTGGCCGGTCAGTTGACTGGTAACGGAGGTCAAGGTGTGTTGTTAAACAGCTTGGCGCTCTCTTGGGGTGGGGGTGCTGGAGTCCCGTCGGTGGGTAGAATCTAATGTTGCATAAGTAGATTAGCTAATTTGTCTGACACCCATTTGGAAGGATTATTTCCTCACTTTTCCCACGTAATGATAGGGTGCACCTATTGGATAGACGAGAGAGAGAGAGAGAGAGAGAGAGAGAGAGAGAGAGAGAGAGAGAGAGAGAGAGAGACCGCCCCTCCACTTGACCCTCGCCATTATGGCGAGCGCTGATCTCATTTGACAAGGCCGGCTGGAGCGGCCCCTCGCTGCCTGACGAGTCTTTGGAGAGGGAAAATCCTCCTCCACGCAGTGCTCATTTCTGTTTTTAAATGGAAGCTGAGCGAGCGAGCGAGCCAACGAGCGTCCGGGGCCGTAATCAGGGAGCGTCAGGGCTCTTCAGGCCGAGGAAGCTCCGGCACGTTGAGTTTAATGTTGCTGCTGAATTGTTGTGGTTTGCTTGGTGATTGAAGCGTCTGCTCGTCCAACACAAGCATCGCGTTGTAACAATAGTGAAAACATTTTTATGTGCGCAGCCGCATCAGGCGGTTCGATCAGGTGCAGAACGAAGGTCCCGTCTGCCTCCTACAACATCAACAACCCGAGCTGCTCATCATGTACGGTGGCTCACAGGGAACAACAGCACATCATCGTTTAGCCAGATTAGAAAATCAAAGATCCTTTTATGGGAAAATAATATCAAATCATCAGAACGGTAAAGTAAATGCACACACAAACTTTTTCCTGCATTTGTTCCCCTTGTTTCTGACACAACTTTGGCTGTTTTATTTATTTATTTATTTATTTCGTCCTCGCCAGCTTGAAGCGTTTAACATCTTAACACCATTTACCCGTCTGCACATCCAGGCTTTTACAGCAGGAGCGGTACCCTGCACTCTTCTCTTTGTTTTGTATTAGCTTTTTTCTTTTTGTTATCATTCTGACGAGGTGAAACGGCTGCGACTGGAGGCAATTCATCTCTATATCCCCGCGCAGCATTAGCAGGGGGAAGCACTCCCCCCCCCCCCCCTTTTATTTCTACATTACCTTCCAAATCGGACCGAGATTACTCCTTTAAACAAAAACTCAGCCTCAACTACCGGCTGTCGCTTCCCATCAAGAGGACGGATACGGATCGGCCCTGAACCGTGAGGAGGGATTTCTGGATATCTTTGCTGTCCCTTCAGTTTTCACTCAATGAGAGAAAAGCAGAGCGGCGGCGGCTTTGTTTATTTCAGCGGGAACAAACATCCACAAGCGGATAGATTTTATGCCCGAGACCCGTGGAGGGAATGAGGGGGGGAGGGGGGGGTGTAGAATGCTATTTTACAGGTTCGCAGCCACTGGGGTTTTTTTTTTTTTCTTTTTTTTACCCCCCTGCTTTCCCTCCGCCGTCCATCCCCGAGGTGTTTGACTGTGAGACATTTAATCGAGGGGGCTAGCAGTTTCATATCAGTAACAAAAATCAAATAATGCAAGATGATTTACTCCCCCTAGCAACTCGGGAGCGCACTCTTAGCAACCGGCCGAGCCCCGGGCCTCGGTGTAATCAGCTTGAAAATATTTCAATTATTGTGTTGATTTTAGTGGATTTGAGAGGCGGCCAGCGTGCGCCTCGCTACATTCAGCCCATGACCTGCAGAGGAAGGCATTGATTTAAACAGGTGTCAGAGAGGAAATGTAGAGGCAATTTAAATGGGAATAGGGGGAGGGGGGGGGGGGGGGGGCGGGAGGAGGATGTGAGGTGGCAAAGTCATTGAGCATTGTTCGCGGCGCGTGTGACATCCAGCCGGCGCTGCCAAATCAATGCGGCTCAGCTCAACTAAAACAGAAAGGGGAGCAGGAAGAAAAAAAGAGAAGAGGAATCTACCTGGAGGAATCATCTCTCAGCCGAGGACCGCCGGAGCACGAGGCGTGTCTCTCTTTTCCGGGGGGCGTCCTTGTCTCCTTTCTTTGTTTGTACACAATAAAAACGAGTCTCTTTAGCGCGTGACATCGATTCGGCACAAATTTCATCGCGACGCTTAAAGCGGCTCCAGTGTGAACGGTTAAACTTCCCTTAATTCCCCAAACAGTCAAAGTTTCAAAATGAAAGTTTTCCTTTTAGAATTTTTTGAGGGTCAGGTGATGCAAAATACACTTTTTCTAAAAAAAACAAACAAAAAAAAAAAGCTTTAACACAGTCTGGAAATAACCCCTTGGTGATGTCACAGAGGGTCACTGATGCGTCTCACAAGCCCTCCAAGACCTCTTTGTTCTTGTCCTCTTCCAACCGTGGTGAAGGTCCAACAGAGCAGCTTCAAGTTCAAGAGGAAGCTAAAATATAACCCCTTGGTGATGTCATATAGGGTAGTGCAACCTCACAGGCACCGCTGCCAGGTTAGTGAGCACACCCCCCACCACGTGCCCATTTATTCTTTTGAGGCCACTTCATCCAAATGAGGTCCAATTTTAGCTTAAATTAGCTTTTAGTTTTCAGTTCCTGCTGTGAACAGAGGGCTAAAAAATGTTATTTCCCTCTTCTTATTCTTCTCTGCCGCAGTGTTTTTGTCTTGGGGTTTTGTGTTTCTTCTGCATAACAGTCATTTTACAGTTTTCCTACGGTGACGATTCCATGAAGCAATTAAACGTGTGGCGCCCGCGTAGCGAAGCCGCTGAGCGGCTCCCCTGGTTCGCAGCCTGGTGTTGATAACCAATCACCCACCGGGGGCAGAGTGGAGGTGTTGTGTGTCGTTTTGTTAGTGTATGCCTTCCTGCGCTCGCACAAGCTCGGCCAATTTGAAAAGAGTTGCAGCTTTGAGTTCAATCCGTGTATTGAAAAGGCCGCGATCGTAATGGAACCGGCTCTAAACGCACCGTTTCTGTTTGAAGTCCAGCAGCTTTGTAGTCCACAATGGCACTAAAATCCCAGAGTTTATCTTTCACCATCCATCTCTGGACAGTTACGCTGATATATCCTGGCTACTGTTTAGTGTGAAAAATGACATTTTTGCCGTACAAATTCTCGGAGAAACAACAAACTCGGCTAAAACTTTGATTGGCACGAAGTTTCTGCACATTCGAGAGTAACTCACGTTGCACACAGGAGAATCAGTTCCGAGTTTCCTTTGTTTTCATGGTTTGAATTTTTCTGCCTCTATCCGACTTAATTTTGCGCCTAAACAAACTCAGACTTGTAGAGAAGCCTTTGTCGTAAAATCCTGTTTGTGTTGTATCATCAAACAGCCTCTTCACTCTCGGCTCTCCTGCTGTTCTTCTTCTCACACACATGACAACATGCAGCACAGAATAAATATAGATTTCTTTTTTTTTTTATTATTTCTTAAACAAATCCATATTTTTGTCAAAATAATATATATTTGTATCAGCTAAATATATTTGCCAAAAGGCACTGCTTTTTAAAAAAAATTAAATTAAAAAATGTGTTTTTTTTTTATTTTTGTATTTGTATTTGGCCAGTTGGATAAAATGGAAACATTTATTTCCCAAGTGCCTCAGTGTTCGTGGCACAGAAATAGTAATAAAAAAGACACGTCACGTAAAAATTATTAGAGCTCCCGTAAGCCAATGAAGACGTATCTTCTTTATAAGCTTTCTTTAACCCCCACATGTGGAAGAACCTTCAGAAAAGTGTCCAGTCGGGGGGGAGGCGCTAATGCGTGCGATCGCATTAATCGTCTGACAGCATCGCACGTCCAACAGTTAGTCCATTACCATTCGCGCTGATGTGAGGTCCAGGTGTCAGGTGTCATAATTTAATTGTGTTGTTTTTCTATTTCTCGGCGATACTTCGGGGACCAGGAGGCAGAGTATTACAGCCAAGTCCACCTCATCTCCTCCTCCCTCTCTGCCCCTCGCCGCCGCCGCCGCCGCCTCTTCCTCTCCTTCTCACTGCCTCCTCTTAATTGGAGACGCTGGGGGTTCACATCACTTTTCACTTTAATCTTGACCTTAGAAGATAAACCACTGATAAAGATGAGAATCATTATCTGCCCAGAGAATTCAAGGAATAATTTCCCCGGCTCATGTTCTATTCATTAACGGGTGAAGCACTTCTGTAGTGAAGGATATCTTGAATTTGCAGGCATGCTGTAAGATTTATAACAGGAGAGGCTTTTGTGCCTATTGTCTGGGAGATCTTTGTGTGAAAAAAGAAAGGAGGGGAAAAGAGGAAAGAAAGATGCTTTCATCGATTCTTGCAAAAATTACATTTGCCAAGTGATTCAACTTCCAAACAGATATTCAGATTGGACCCAGCAGGTTTCTTGACCGAAAACTGTTTGGAATAACTGGAAAGAGTGAGAATGAATTAAGTGTCTCCATTTTAGAGCGGAAACATTAAAGGGGGCCATTTTATACAAAACAATCGCATTCAGCGACGTTTCCCCAAAACAACAACATTTATCACGTGGGCGGCACTCGCCGCTAAGGAGAAGACCGTGCTTTAATTCTGTTGCACAAAACCGTCCCTTGTGATGTCATAAAGGGCACTTGCAAGGGGGGGGATCAGGGATCAGACGCCTAAGTTCCATAACGAGGGGATTCTGACTTTCTTTGTTTTTTTTCACGTCTTCCAAAGCACATGACTGGGAAGCCTTTCAGAAAGCCGTGTTTGTGTTTCTATTTACAATTCCCGCAACCTCCCAGTCTGGGGGAGATCGGAGCAGTAGGAAAACCCTCCACGTAGGCAGTAATCTAATTAGCTCGACATGCAAACTTGTTAGCTTGGCATCATTTTCTCCCGCTAACTGCAGAGCAGACAAACACGTGGCATAATTGATTTCATACACTTTTGGAGGCAGCACGGTTGACTTTTTAGCATTCCGCCTCCCCAGCTGTTTTATTTATGGGCCCACTAGTTTGGGGAATGTCACCGAAAAGGATGGGGATTCTTCCCCAGTTTTCTTGACGAAGGCTTGTAAAGGTCTCAGAATGCTCGGTCTTACCATCTTTAGATGTTGCAGTATTGTCAGTTGCGTTTCCATGACCCCTCGAATTGCACGAAACCTAAATATTGCAACAAGGAACTGGTAATGGGAACACCTAAACTTTGATGAACCTCTCAAATATTGCTAGGAGGTGTTTATGCTCTCATGAGGTGGTTCTCCAGACGCGTCCATATAGAGGTATATCGCAAAAGTGTCATGGAGACACTTTTTCACATCTACACGTCAGCGGACGTGACGTATGGGGTCACGTGACCAGTTCACTTAAAGTGAAAATGTCACTGTAATGGAAACGCAGCTGTTGTGGACACCGGTGGAGCAGCCTCGCATGGTGAAAAACCCCAAAAGAGCTCAGTAGACTTGCTGAGAAATGTCTTAGAGAATGGTTAACCCTCTGTTTACAGACAGTCAAACATACTAGGTTTCTGGGGGTCTCTTTGTGACTTCACAAACTGCATATGTCCAGAGCGCTTAGCCAGCGGAGCGAGCGCAGGACGGACTTTCTCACTGACATGGTTAACCAGCAAAGCAGCTTAAATCTCCCGCCACGTTCCAACCGTTTTGATTCCCGTGCGTGCACACAAGACGCGTGTGTGTGTGTGTGTGTGTGTGTGTGTGTGTGTGTGTGTGTGTGTGTGTGCCTGTCTGTGTCTGGGGGAGTGTGGTGAAATATGGCGACAGCCAGAGGAGGGGAAGGCGTCTAATGGAGGAAAAGCCCAGGAGGGCGGTGCTGCTAAATGCTGCAAAAATTATCCGTCTTGCAGGACGACGGGCGTGTTTTTTCACCCCTTCTTTACTTCTGTGTATTAAATAACTCCGTCATGCTTGGGGGGGGGGGAAACGACAAACTAGGAGCAAAAAAAAGACGCTTTGACAATAAACAACGACAATCTGCGGTGTGTTGAAAATTGTCCTTGACCACCATTAGATTCTCAGCCTGCGTGGTCGCCGCTGCCGTCCTGCCGGCGAGGCCACTTCACCGACTGCCTTCCATCAAGGACAAAGTCACCTTCCCCCCGGAGGAGGAAGGACTCCTCCGAGACTCGGCTGGCTGGCGAGTCTGCGCAGGAACTGGGTCGCCTCACCTCTTTTCCACCAACCTTAAATGATTATTTCCTTAACGTCGCCTCGTCTCCTTCCTCGTTCCTCGTGACTTTCCCTCCGCCCGCGTCTCTCGGCCACCAATCGGGGAAGAGCTTCGACAGCGGCGGGGACACGTTTAGTCGTTTAGTGGCGTTGGCTTGCAAGTTTAGTTGTACAAGCTGGTACAACCTGGCAAGTTTCCTGAATACTGTGTATTTACCCTACATACCCATCTGGTAAAAAAAAAACAACAAAAAAAAACCCAGGGAAACAGAGGGCTGAACACGCTGCTTTGCAGATTCGTACTTTGTAGAAAATTGCGCATACATCTCTGCAGTGCCCTGATGAGGCCGGTGGTGCTTTTCATTATTTTGCACACTTTTTCTCAATTGCTTTGTCAAACGGCTCGTCTACTCATTGACGGCCAAGAGATGAATGTTGTGCCTTCAAATGCTGCTTCCTCTGGTCCTGCTCGGAGCGTCGATACAGAGCGGGGGGAGGGGGGTTGGTTGGGGTTATGGTGGGGGGGTTGGGGGAGGGGAGGGAGGGGGCTCCTCGGCGGCGCCTCTGATGGATGCGCTCGCACCTTCCACCAAAGTAAACGGCATTGATTGCGCCCCGCTGTCAGCGCTAATTTGCTCCCAGCCTCCACACACACAATAAGCTGCTTTATGACGAATCACACCCGTTTTGTGGGATTGATGCGAGACGCCGCTCGGGAAGTGCGCCTTGAGCTCTCAGATGCGGCGGCGGTGTCGTAAAAAAAAAAAAAAAAAAAAAAACGTTTCCCCGGCTGTCACAACTCGCCACCTCATCGCCCCCTAATGTGGCCAATCTGGAGAGAGACTTTTTACAGGTCCAGTTGAGACCCCCCCCCCCCCTCTCTCCCCAACCGAGGGGCCATTAAATGAAAAACTGGACCTGGAGTGGATCTGGGGGGTTGGTCCAGCCACGGAGCTCGGCACGCTGGCAGGTTAATGGCAGAAATTGTAGGTGTCAGTACTACCAGGGAGCCCAGGGATTAAATAATGTGCACGTAATAGTGAGATCCAAGGTCTTGGCCTTGATGTGCTCCGAACATTTGCAGAACCACTTTAATGACGAAGGTCTGAGACTCTTGCCTTGGAGGACATGTCAGGCCTTTCATGGGAGCCCGATTTAATTGTGACCAAAAAATGTCTATTAGTGAATTCAACCCCCGGGGCTCATATTGGATCCATTATAGAGGTCACACACTCTGCAGTGGAGGGGATTTTTTTTTTTTCCATCATTATGCGAAATAGTTTTAATATTGATAATCTCCGTATTAACAATGGCAATAACAATTAGTCCAATAAGTTGTGATATCTGATTATTGGCCGCACCATATTGTGCAAAAAATTCACTTTACCAAGTGGCATTTGCAGCCAGACTTTACCGCTGTGACGCTGCTTTAATGAGGGCCGCTGCCTCGGCTCCTGGTTCACACTCTGCTTCAGGAAACACTGGACATGTTGCTCACGGTGCAAAATGGTCAGAGCTGCAACAGTTGTGGGGGGAAAAAATGGTCTTGTGTCTGAATTTTCGAACGAGAAAGGTCGCTCATTGTGCAGAGTTCACCTGCCAGGCGCAGTCGGTTCTACCAGAAACCCCTTGGCGAATTCTTCAGAAAGAGGAAAATGTCGTCGTCTAACCCGTCATCTCTTGCTTGTCCTTTACTCTTTTAAATAAGCTTCCTTTCACTCATAGCTCGTGAAATCAGCCACTTGTGATGTCACAAAGAGCGCCAGTAACTGCATAGTGACCACACCCTCCTCCCCCAAATGTTGGTCCCACCTTGTTATTGTCTATAAAACCTGCGCATGGTCAACTTTTAGCGGGAAGCTAAAATCCACTAACAACAGAATAAATAGAAAACTCAAACTCGGCGTAACAAGGAGTTTAGACAAACATGTCTGTTTGCCCTTTTTTATAGTGTGACTCTTTAGCGACTAAACACAGATGCCGTTGTTTGGCCCGTGTGCACCTGAAATTTACAACCACCGCCCCCTCCATAAGCACTGCGCCTTAAAAGGAGAGCGCCGGTAAAATTCCATGAATTCAATTCCAATCCTTACTCAGATCTTATTACACCCATTCATGTGGAGCGACTGGAACAAACAAGATGGCATTAGTCCCAACAGTGTAAGCAGATGGCCCACGGGGCATGTTTGCCAGATTTAAGACTATAAAGGAGTGACGGGCACACACACACACACACACACCAACATTCCAGACACAAAAAAATTTGGACAGTGTTGCTGTAACATCTGAGCAGAACTATTTAACTCATCCCATCTCGGGAAGTTTTCACACTTCACACTTCATTAACCTCCGGGGCACAGATTCCTGGGAAGTCGAGGAAAAGAGAATACTGCTTTTTTTTTTCTGATTTTCTTTTTTCTTTTTTTCTTTTTCTCTTTCCATTCAAATCACCGCCGAGCAGCAGGGCGCCCTGGTGGCAACATTTACATGCCGGCGGCACTCCATGGAAATGGTGGACACCCTGGTTAAGGTGCATTTCTGTAAATGGCGCTGGTGTGCGACGCCGCCGTCTCCCAACTGTAAACACCCGTGTAACGTGCGTGTAAGCGTAATATGAAGCAGGTGGCAGAGACAAAGCCTGCCAAAACACGACATTAATACGTCTGAGGAATCACAGCAACATCTGCTAGCTGACAAAACGAGTTTTTGTTTTGTGTTTATTACCAGTGCACGTGGTGCAACTGTTTGTGGTTTTGTTTTGTTTTGTTTACTCCCATACAACACAAGAAACTTCTACATTACATCTTTTTCTAATTTTGCATTGCATTGGCTGTGTTTAGTCTCAATGGATCATATTTTAGAGTTGATTAAAATGGGGTAATATTATATTTGAACTGAAATCTTTTTGGGTTTGATGCCTCAAATGAAACAATATTTTCTGACTTTACTTGGACATTTCACGATCCAGTGCTGCGGTTGAAACTTTCAATCCCTCAGTCGTTGCAACCAAAGTCACTGAAGACGTATAATGAAAAAAACAAACTTTTAACAACTGTTGTGAAGCTTTATTTTGTTTATCAAGCTCGTTTGACTGCAAAGAACGGCATCAAGTCTGCTGTGCACGCACAGTAGATTTGTTTTTCTGCACGACAACGGCGATGGGTCCAACTCTGAGCGTGCTGAGCCGAAGAATCGGTACAGTTTCGAAAGAGGCCGAGTTCCCCTCTGCAGGACAGCGGGTAAAGATTTCACAATCAATCCGGGTTCGTCTGCCAGCTGCTGCTGAAACTTCCAGGGAGTCGATATGATTCTTTTCTGAAAAAAACAAACTGTGCTGAGCTTACTTCAAAAAAAAAAAAAAATCCTGCCCTCGTGGGATTCTGTTGTGTGGATGACGCTCTGCAGACCTTTGGAAGCAGTTATTGACCTCGAGACATGCGCGTATCTCTTGAAGCTTTCAGGAAACACCTGCACACATTCTCCAGGGTTTGAGTTCTGACGGCGAGTCACATTGATTCGGCAAGAAAGACTCGTAGAAATCATGGGATTATTGAGCTCTGAAATGCTGTACAGTGACCCCAAGCAGAGAGGTTTCCTGTCTGTAATAATGTGGCACCTTGGCTGGTCTCGTTACTTCCTGTGGAGGGCAGTGCAGCTTCCACCAGGAGGACCAGGTTGTTGGTCTTGTTTTTTTGTAACTTACCAAACACCTGTAAGGCCCAACAAAGCATCGGCTCAGCAAAAGAAGCTAAACTACGTGTTTTTGCAGCAGGTGGCTGCAAACAGAGGGCTAAATATACTGTTTTCTAGACATCTGTCGTGTTTTTCTCAAACAACTAACCATGCGTGGCTGCTCAACTAAGGTGAAGCGTGAATGAGTCTGATCCAATATGGGCCTTTCTAGTTTTAGTCAGCGGAAGCTTTGTGTACAATCGCAATAGTGAGGTGCGTTTTCTTTTGCTGGTGGCTGTAAACAGAGGGCTAAAGATGCAACTTTCATCGCTGATCAAGTGAGACTGCTGAGGATGAAGAGTGCAGATCTTCAAAGGGGTTTAATACGAGGCCTTTAACACAAAGTTGCTTAAACGCTGCTCAAGTGTGATTTATCAAAGTGTTGGTGTCAGACGGTGTAAAACTTTACGGCCGATGCCTGCGGAACGCATTACAGAGAACATCGCCGCTCAGAGGAATGCCTTTCAATGGCTCGTGTGTGTGTGTGTGTGTTTTTTCTTACATCTGTGCTTGCTGTATATGAACCTCGCTACTGAGCAGAGATGACGCGGCCTCATCTCCAGGTGGCGAGCCGAACAGGAAGCCACGACAGCACTGGAACCGGCGCTGTCACCCAGCCACTCGCAATAATTGATTACAGTGAAGAACTTTTTTTTATTGACTCTTCCAGTGGAGTAGATCATCTGCGTAGGCCGAGAAGGAGGAGGAGGGCACCCCCCCCCCCCCCCCCCCCGCCCCTTCCCCCATTCACTTTTTGTTCAAATATCACTTCATATCACATCAAACACTCTGCACGATAACTTCACTGTGGCTTTTTTGGGAAGCGGCGAGCTCGTCAGGTTTAAGTGCCGGGGCCAATGAGGCGTCAGGAAAGCAGTTATTCACTTACGTCCCGGCACGTCCACCCGTAGCCATGTAAGAAGACCCTCCTTATCCTCACCCAGACATTTTGAACACGTTATCTGCTTTCTCTCTCTCCCCCCCACTCACCCTCCTCCTCCTCCTCCTCCCCACCCCTCCTCTCTTTGTCCAGTCAATTGTTAGCCTCTGTAATCCAAAAAGCACAATACAGGTCACTTTAGATAATGAGGCCAGACAGATAGAAACAGGTGTAACCGCTCTGAAAAGACTCACTCTCACCTCTCACATCGGCGCGCCAAGGATGCAAGTGCTCTTATTGTGAAGTGGAGTCTAATATCTAATCCTTCCCTTCAGCCATTCCGAGACAATATGAAGCCGGCGTAATGCAGAAATGTGCAATATTTAATGAGGGGGGGGCATTTTTCAACAGGAAAGGGGTGGAGGTTGGGGTGGGGGGTGTTAATGAAAGAATATTATTGGGCCTCTGCACTGTGCACCTGCATAGCAAGGTTATTAATCTGTGGCTGATTCATGTGTATGCATGTGGAATTGTTTTTTGTGCTGCTTTTGCCCCAAACTTTAACCTGAAGGTCAAGTGACTTTATGTGTGTTTGCAAAATGCCTAATTTTGCCCTTTCAGAAGAACACAAGTGCCTTGAAATATTTTCTCCATTGATGTTTTTTTATGAGCCTTAGTATAGTCATAGTGTGTGTCAGTGTAGCGTTCTTTGTCTCGAATGTGACACAGTCCCAGTGTGGATGTGTAACTGCTTTGGAATTTTGCTTTATTTTTGTCGATAACATGTTGTCTCACTGTGGCATTTTTAAAAAAAAATAAAATAAAAATAACTCAGTGCTGTCCAATATTAATAGACTTTGTTTGAAGCAGCATATTTTTCATTATCAGTCACATTTCCAATTTTGTATTTATCCATCAGCTTGTGACTTTAATCATTGTAAATCTGGCTCTTGTAAAATCATATATGTTGACATAAAAAATCAGCTTGTCTCACACAGACATTTGTTTTTTAGGATTTTCATGGGTCAGGCATACATGAATATGAAAACATTTTTTTTTTGCATTATGGCAGGGGATTTATTACGTAAACCATATTTTTTGCAAAACTCACAATAAATGTATTTATTTTTTCTTCATCACTTTGAAAATGGACTATAACTTAAGTGACTTTTTAAAAAAAATAATTCTGATTTTCAAACAGCCTCCTGACACTTTTTATTGTCTTTATTTCATCCTGTGCGTTTCTGCGGAAGAACGCAGAAAGATGAAATGTCTCCAGCAAATTTCGATTAGTCGGATTTTTTAATCTGGCATAATTAAAAACATTTTTTTTTTTTTTTTTTAAGGATCTTCTCGCAAAATCAATGCACGAGGGTAATATCCCTCCGCATCCCAGGTATGGACAGGAAAGATAAGCGCGATCAAATCCAGCGGCGCATTAATGAGTATGTAGATGTAAAATAATCCTAAAAGGCATGGCAGAGTTGCTGCGGGAGAAGCCAAATGTCAAGTGGCGTTTTATTTCTTGGAGGATCCCTGTTGAAGTGACACGGCTCCTTCTCATCCCAGATCTCAGCGACACAAAGCGCGCACGGAGGGGGAGACGCACGGATTTGGGACGAGAAGGCGCCACGTCCATTTCTCGTGATTCCTGCAGCATGAACACTCTTCCCTGTCAGCTGTCGCACAGACTGTTGTGTCAAGTAACGGGCAAAATGTAATATCAAAAATAGGAACCTTGGGGACTTACAAATGTTTGAATTTTTCCACATTTGACGCAGTTCCTGCAAAAGTAAAATCACTTTGTTTACGGCGTTTACTGCGTGAAAAAGAAACTAACAAAAACACCCCCAATGCATCAGTTACTGTGTCATCTGCCCGAGTTTAAGTGGATGTAAACGCTGCGCGATGGAAGCATTTGGTTAATCATCTGGCTGCAAATAGAAGTGACAAGCTTATTTTCCGATTCCGGCTGCAGCCTTCCCAGCAAAATGAGAGCCTTCATATCACGGCCGTAATTAATTGTGCAAATTTGTTTCTATTAAATAAAACTCACGCACGCTGAGAAAACTCTATTAGCCGTAATTAAGCTTGATATCCTAATTTGGGGAGTGTGTGTGTGTCTGAAAACAAGGCGTTTTTTGGTAGATTTCCCCCCTTTTCCCCCCCTCCTCCTCCTCCACCTCCTCCTCTGTCTTCCTCCGATAGTGAGAAGCCCCAGCAGCTCCCTGCCTTTGGGCTGCCTTTTGCCTCCTTTGAGAGTTGGAAATGAGAAATGGAAATGGAAAATACCAGGAGGTGCTAAATTAGCTGCCTGATCTGCACTTATTGCCGCATACAGCCCCCCCTCCCTCCCTATTACTTTGCCAATCTGCGCCTCTCTTTTAGCATTCCAGGCATGGCGAAAGCTCCGAGATAGCAGATTTATCAAATGGGAAAATGAATGCATGATGATCAGTTAAATTGAAAATCAGCGTCTGCATGACAGCCCGACCTGACACCTCCGTAATTAGAAAGAAAAATGATGGCGTCCGATGCATAATAGAGCAAAAACAATTTGCACTCGCCCATAATGATCCGCCGTTCAAATTGAAAATTTCTGCGGGTATAAATTGAATTCATAAAGTATGATTCATGGGCGACACATCTCCTGCAGGCTGCCCGGCCATATCGATTGATAGTTTGTCTTGAATCATGCAGCGTGCAGCTCTCAGGCAAGAAAAGCTTAACTACTTAAGCAAATCGCTAATTTCACCTTAAGGCCACCAATGTGCAGCCAGCGATACTCCTATTCAGCGCGCTCATGAATTATGGATGAACTGGGCACACGTCCCAAATAGCCTAGCACGGAAGGAGAGAAAAAAATACACACCGAAGAATCTCAGGTTGTTTCATAATTGGTCCTGGTTATCACCCTCCCGCCCCTTCCCTCCTCCTCCTTCAAAAAACAGAAAGAAGAGAAGAGAAAGAAGACCTAAACCACACGTATTTTTTTGAAGTGACAGTGAATGCATCCATTTAGGTTTGGAATTATTCCTAAAAAGCCAGCTATAAAACATTTTTAAATGCAATTCTCCCCAAAGTCCTATTTTAATATTAAAAAATACAACAACAAAAAAAACCTGCCCACTTCCTGCTGGCTGCACCATTGATTTTTTTTTTTTTTTTTTTTTTTAACTAAAGGTGCACCCCCCCCCCCCCCCAAAAAAAATAAAAACACACACACGAGACGCTACAACAATTAAAGGCCCAGTGTGAGATATTTAGTCGCATCCAATTATCGGTTGTGTTAATCCACGTTTTCTGTCTTGCAGCAGCTGTGATGTCAGGGTCAAAACGCTGCTCAGCTACATGGAGGCTCGGTATGGCTGCCAGCTCTTTATGGTAGAAAGAAATAAAGTAATAATAATGATTCGTTAGTTTTGAGTGACTTAATCTGACTTGAATACACACGTGTGCTTTTATTACATTCCAGGCCAATTGCCCCGTTTGGATTTTATTATATTGGGGGTTTTTTTTACAAACTAAACAAAAAAATAATAATATATAAAATGCGCAAAGATAGGTCACGCCGCTAAACCATAACCACACGCCTAATCTTCATTTTCCCCGTGTGTGTGTGTGTGTGTGTGTGTGTGTGTGTGTGTGTGTGTGTGTGTGTGTGTGTGTGTGTGTGTGTGTGTGTGTGTGATATCTGGCTTGTCTCTAGTGTGTGTGCCATGTTGGCTGCGCCTGCGTGCCCCTTCCCCACCAACACCAACCTCATAAGACATTGCTTCCTAGAGCAAACAGCTGCACGGGGGGCTGAAATTTATGTAAATATTTTGAAAGGGACACTGGCTCAGAAATTCATTTGCACCGGCTCACAAGTAAAGCTCAGCCCCTTCTGATTATTTCCAATTTATTTGCAAATCAAGACCCAAAGAGAAGACTATAAAAAAAGGGGGGGGGATGGGGTGGCGGCTTCTGCTGTAGCTGGTGTAGCTGCACCAGAGTTGGAAATTATTTTTTTTTTCCCCCTCTGATTATTTTTGATGCATTTTGTCATGCTATTTACACGCAAAAGCCCCTGCACGATCTCCCTTGACGTGATATTGTGGTCAACGCAGCTAATATCGCGGAGGGGAAAGCAAGCAAGGCGGGCGGTTGTGTGTGTGGGGGGGGAGCAGATGTCCCAGATCCCGCGTGCGTTCCCCGGGGAGCAGCAACCCTATTAGAACAAATGTGTTGTGCTATTGTAAATAGGCACGTTCGCCTCGGCGCTCCCCCCGTCCTATTACAGCCGACGCATGATCAATAGGCTGATAACGCAGCGACATCAATGTAAAGCGACAGAACAATGAGGGATATCATCGAACATCTATCTTAATATAGCCCCGCTACAAGGGGGCCCCTGACAAAGTGGAGAGAGGAGGCGGTGGTGGTGGTGGAGGAGGAGGAGGAGGAGGAGGAGGAGGAGGAAGAGGAGAAAGCTCATGAAAATGCCTCCCCACGAATCCCCATCTCCCATCCAATATGCACAAACACACACACACACTCCCAGCTGCCGGGGCTATTATTTTCCTATTTCAATTTGACACCCAGGCCTTTTCATGCTAATTCTATTATTCTTGGAAGTTTATGTGATTTCATATCACTGGAAATCGGTAATGTATTATAACCCCCTTTGAGCTAAAATAAACTGAATCCCCCCGCAGTAGCCACCGGGAAAATAATTACTTTCATATCAAAACTCTGCAGGAGCCGAGCGGGTCCTTTTCGCCTCGGGCTCGTAACCTCATTTCAGTGGGGGCTTATAGATGAATAAATTTGTTAAGGCAATATACAAAGTACAACACGAGATTTTCTTAAGAACGCCCCTCTCTCTTTCCTGCCGCACGGTCCAGCAACCGGATGTGCCGCTATTTAAGCTCTCACACGAGTTTGTTTTTTTTCAGGTGCTTGTATACAATAGATTTATTTAAGAAAAGAAAAAAAAACTTACATATATAAATAGTATAATACCTTTTTACAGCTCTTGAGGATTTTTGTTGGTCTTGTGTGTTGTTGTTGTTTTTTTTTCTGACAGGTTAGCACACATTAAAGGATATCTAGTGACTCCTGACCCACATCACACACTCACTCACTCACACACACACACGCACACACACGCGCGCTCGCACACACACGCGCACACAAGCAGAGAGAGAGAGAGAGAGAAATGAAGAAGAACATCATTGTCAAAGTAGGGTTGGTAGGAGATGCACACATGTAGTTTAGAAGCTTTGGCCTAATGGGAAAAAATGTCTTTGAGAAGCTGCGTCAATGTGCTTTTTGCCTTTTGTCTTCTCTGTTTCTCTCCGTCTTCACCTCTCCCACTGATTCTTTTTTCTTTTCTTTTCTTTTCTGTTTTTTTTGTTTGTTTGTTTTGTTTTGTTTTTTCTTATTCCATGTCGACATCTTCCTTAGCGTCTGTCTTTGTGTCCGCTGCCGGACTGTCGCACTCTCGGCTCACAGGCTGCTGCTGCTGCTGCTGCTGCTGCTGCTGCTGCTCCATGCCGTCCAATTGTTCCCTCCTGTCCGAGTCGCTGCAAATCACAGAGATCTGAGTACTTTTGCCCGTGCACACGAACGCCGACCTGGACGGGCTGCCATGCGGTGAGCGCGCCTGCTGCTGCTGCTGCTGCTGCTGCTGCTGCTGCTGCTGCTGCTCCTCATCGGGTGCTGCCTCCGCCGAGTCCTGCAGCGAGCCGCCGCCGCTGCTGCTGCTGCTGCTGTTTCTGCGCCCCACCGACTGGTGCCTCTCTCCAGGCGCGTCGCTGTCACAACTGGCTGCTGCTGCTGCTGCTGCTGAAGATGATGATGATGATGTTGGTGGCGATGATGGTGATGCTGTGGTCTTCAGAGCAGTTTGCGGGACGATGAATCCGAGCGGCTGCGTGATGGGATAGAGCAGGAAGTGCCCCTTCCCTATTAAAGGCCGCGAGGAGGGTAAGGCCGCGGGGTTGCGCCTCGGTCTGGAGTCCGACAGGAGGCTCTCCACGCTGAAAGGGTTGAGTTTCGGCACGCCGGAGGCTCTGCCACTGTTGGTGTTGGCGCACAGGCCCGCCCGGTGGCCCGGTGAGTCCAGTTCGGATGATCCAGCATCCTGGTCCAAGTGTCTTTGGTTGTGGTTCTGGCTCTGCAGAGGGTGAGGTGTCTGCTCGCAGCTCGCCTGCGTTTGGTGTCCCCCGACAGAGTCATAAGGCGGCCCCGTGAGGTTGTCGCCACTGTCTGTGGCGTGCGACACCCCGCTGTCGCTGTCCGAGCCCGGGGTGTGAAATAAATCCCCAGCCAGCAGCTTGTTCTGCGACTTGAGCAGCCGCCGCTCCTGCTTGCGCTTCTTCTTATCCATCCTCTCCAGCTCCCTCCGGGCGATCTCCTCCGGGTCCATGGGCTCCCCGCTGCAGGTGGTCGGGTGGGCGTTGTGAGCAGGTCGACCCGGCCCTTTCTTCGTGTTCTCCTTTTTCCTCCACTTGGCTCTGCGGTTCTGGAACCATACCTTGGCGGAGGGAGAGGGAGAGACTGTGAGGAACATGTGTAGGTAGCGCGGCCCCTCTGTGACCGCAGGGTGTGCAGGAACCACTGCCAACACGCTGATTTCATGGGTGAAATATTGTGGTTGGTTCTTGTAATTACAGATTATGAGGAATTAGGTGTTTAGAATTGCAAAAGCCACTTTTAAAGTTTGGATAGATTTTAGAAAGTTAAACTTGTACATAAACCTATATTTCCTTTAAGATAGAAAATTTCCGGTCTCACAATTATCATGTAAATCCAACTATTAAATCTTAAAATTGAGTTTTAATCACCAGTCATTGTCAAAATTATTCAGGCAAAAATAAAGCAAAAATAATTCAAATTCATGCTTTCACTAAATTAATATTGGGGACAGAACGAAATGGGTTTTTTATCCACAAAAATGAACAATAAAAAAATATATAACAAACTCACATAACAATAAATGACAAAAATTATTCTGTCAAAACAAAATAAAGAACACATCAATTCACATCAAGGACTTGACTATTTTATCAGAATAATGGCATCGGCCAAATTAAAATTGATTTATTTAAATAACCCTTGCAATCAATAAAAGGTCAGACAGCAAAGATTGGTGAGGCAGGTAATTACCATATTATTATTTTTTTTGGGGGGGTGGTGTAATTGTAATTTTGATATTTACTATATTAATCATATTATTATTTTTTCTTAATCAATGAAATTAATGAATTAATAAATGGGCAGCAAAGCTTTTGATCACAACATACAAACACGATGCATCGTTGAGGAGCAGAACAGATATATTTACCTGAACTCTGGACTCTATCAGGTCCAGCCGGAGAGCCAGTGCCTCCCTCATGAAGACGTCGGGATAGTGGCTCTCGTTAAACGCCTTCTCTAGTTCCTCCAGCTGCCAGCCGGTGAAATTTGTGCGGGTTCTCCGTCTCTTGCAGCCGGGGCTATCTTTGTCTGGGTCCCCCGAGTCTGCACGGCAGCACAATGGAAAAATACGTGTAAACAGCGAGCGCGTGATTAGGACGAGCGAGAACTCGACATCATTGTTAGCGGGAGGAATTCCTGAAAAGTGCACATCTTATTTGGCAAATTCCGCGAGGAAATTACGCACAGGGATCTAAATCCGTCGCACCCCGTGTTTTCTTCTGAATTGAGACGTTGGAGGAGGGGAAGGAGGGAGGGAGAGAAAATTCCTCGCATGTTAACACGAGCAATTTCCTTGCTGTGCTGTTTACTGACTGACAGGAACATTGTTTTGCCTCGGCTGCACCTTTATCTCGCAGTGATGGGGATTTTAAAAAAGCGAAGAGCCGCCTTGCTGTCTTAACTTGCACATCCCGCCTTTGTTTTCACCTGTTTCTCTTGTATTTCCCTCCCTCCCTCCCTCCATCCTTCCCTTCCAGCATTGTGTCGGTTAATTTCTTATTTGCATTTTTTTTTTTTGGTTTGTTTGTTTGTATCAGCATGGCTGGTCGATGTTCGCCGCGGCTCACCTGACAGCTTGTAGTGCTGGTTGTCTCCGTTCATCCCGCAGCCCGAGGACAGCAGAGGGTTGGAACTACCCACCGACGCCGTGCACGAACCATTGAGTAATCCGTCTATCGAGAAGGGGACGGCGGACGCGGACTGGAGTTGGTGGCCGGTCAGCTCGTAGACGTGGTGGTGGCTCAGGTGGTACGGGAAGCCCACCATCCCGCCGAGGGAGCCTCCGAACTGGGCGTGCGGCGGATCCAGTATCCTGCTGTCCATCATCCCGCTGGGCGAGCGAGAGGAAACGACGTGTGGAGGCCGCGGCGACGGGGAAGCTTTCAGAAAGCGCGCAGCGAGTGCGGCCGGCGAGCGGGGGACATGATGTGGGGAAGGGGAGGGGATGAGCGCTACTTTATCCACATGAACCTCCCCAATAATTAGCCCGGGCTGTGGGAATAGCGGACCCAATGAGAGGCGGTAATGGCCGCTGACGTCAGAGACGCGCTCTTGCAAACGCTCCCCGTATCGATTGCTAATTAAAGCTGACATCCACCTCAATAAACAATATCAGAGCTGTCACAACAAGACAGGGGGGGCTTTGATAAGAACTACATCGCCGCCACACGGGGGACCCGCCGCGGGAGGAAGGGCTCGCCTCATGCCGGGAATGAGCGGCTGCAGGCGGATTGGTTGGGCCGGGAGCTCCCGGACTTTCTCTTTTTTTTTCTGCCCCGTTTTCAGCGCGGAGGAGCAGAATGTTGGAGCGGCTTCTAGACAAAGAGTGGCGATATTTTAGCCCAGACGTCGCAGTTTGTCTTCAGTATCATTTCCAGTATCCATTTTTTTTTAAATATTTAGTATTATTGATTTTATTCTATTGTTCAAGCATAGAATAACAAGGCAGGTATAGCATTTTTTTAATTCTTATTATTGTGAGTTTAATTTATTTTATTGTCAACAATTACTGACCTTCTCGTGCGAGACTGCGCTTGAGTTGCCGTGATGCTGCAAACAAATGGCACATTTCCAATCACGGCAGGGTCACACGGAGAAGAAAATAACCCAAATAATTCGCTCTATTTATTAATAATTGTAGAATTTAAATGAAAGGCTGCACGGTCAACCTTGAAGTCGAGCATGTGGTCAAGAGTTCACGTCTCTGCGGACGGAATACACGATAAATAATAATAATTGCAATAATAATAATAATAAACAACACTTGGACGATCATACAAAAATCAAAAGAAACCAAAACGCCCCCCTCTTTCCATTTCATCTCCACTCCACTCCACCCAGTGCGCGTGACGTGACCCCTCCCAAAAAAAATTCTGTCCTCCTCTCATTAAGGCTTTTTTTTTTCTTTTTCTTTTTTTTTTTTCAAATAATTAATTCCACTTTATTTATCCCGAGTCTGGCGCTGTCACAATGTTAATCAGAGTTGAAATTTCGCAGCCCACTCACTCCCTGACCCTTGGCACCCGGATTGGCATGTTGTAATAACCTGAATCTCTCAACAGAAGCCGCGATAATTGTTACCCTATTAGCATGCAAATTGTTTAATTAATATTATTATGAGGAAGTATATAATCCGCTCGTCACTTGACCCCCCTACACACACACACACACGCGCGCACACACTCCCAAATAACAACCCTGCGCATTTCTGCGTGTGAGCCTTCCATTTTAATGAACTGCTCAGAGAAGATCTGCCTATTTATCCATCTGCCTTTTATTGCGGCTGCACGGGGCGCGTCTTTGAACCCCCTCCCCACATCCTCCCCCCTCTCACCCTCCTCCTTTTGTATTTTAACTTTAATTTTTACGCACTCGGACACGATCTTATGAATAATTCCTCCCCGCTCATTTCCTCCTCCTTCCTTTCCCTCCCTTCTGTGTCACTCTTTTTTTCTCTCTCTCTCTCGGAACATCTAAAATTCAGTGATTGCTTTTGGTCATTTCCAGACACAGGCAAGTCTCTCACCCACCCCCGCACCCCCACCTCACCCCTGCACCCATCTCACCCGTGCACCCCACCACTCTAACTCGGCCGCACACGGGAGCAGCTCAGTGAAAGGCAGCCCTTGACACAGTCTCCAGAGACGCTGCATTTAAATCCGTTTTTCTACAACCGGGTGACATTGTCAGATTCCGGCTTTAATTAACCCGATAATAAGGCGAACAAGGCCCCGGCGTGCAGGCGCGCCGCTGCCCTGCCTTGTTACCTTTTGTTTAACCGGCTCTTTTGGCGGCTGTTCACACGGACAGAAAATAGAAATAATAAAAACGTGTTGGGTTTTTTTGTTGTTTTTTTTTCAACACGCCCCCACGTTTCTCCCTGACACCCCTGAATGGTTTTGTCACCGGTGGACAGTTTATGCTTTGTTAATTTGAATCGACGCGAGCAAAGGGCCTATAGGATAATTGATTAAGTTTCAAGGAGCTAACCTACTGCTGAGATACACCGACACTTTTCTTTGCAAATACTGGCATGTGGAGGCGATGTGTAATCTCTCTCTTTAGGAAAAAGAGGGGACAGGACATATTGCATAATGCTCGACAACTTTTGCCTTTTAAATTGGACTAAAATTACACATTAAAGGTGGAGATAGCAGTCTACTGTTGTTTTTTTTTTTTGTTTTTTTTTAAGTTCAATCTTTTCCTAGACCTGCTGTGTCTAACGCACCGAGGGGCCTCGCTCAGGCGCGCACGTGACGCTGTTCGAGTCAGAATGTTATTTCTTGCAACCTAAACTTGACACTGACAAGCGCTGAAACTCCCCCAAAACTCTCTGCGTCTTCCTTCAAAAGAGTTTTTTTTAATTTATTTTTTTACCCCCTTTGTAATCAAAGCACTCAAACTCGTCCCCTCACTTCGAGCCTTCACACGCACGGAAAGTTCATCAGAGGAGATCAACTTGATGCGCGGTGAAGGAGGCCTCGTCACGCCGCTTCCTTCGGCGTCTCCAGTCCGGTTGTGTCCTCATGGTTTCCGTGAAGTCACCTGACTGAAGATAAGCAGATAAGTTGAACCGTGCACGGAGGGCGGGTGGGGGGACAACCACATCAAAAGTGGAACCGCGACCCCCAAAATAAGACACCGACCCTTATCAGGGCTCCCATCCAACACTGATGCTTCCTATGGCGGCGCGGAATCAAATTCATTTTTAATTAGGCGGGCAAATTAATAGGCGGCAGTTTAGGAGTTTAATTACTCAATTAACTTCACGCGCGTTAATTTTTAACTATCTAAATTAGGTTGCACATTATTCGATTTGATGATAATTATAGAATTAAATCTAAATTAATTGTTTTGGATGATTTGGATGAACTAGATGCAGTTCCAATTAAACAGCAAAAGAGGAGGAGAGGAGGTGGAGGTGGTGGTGGTGGTGGTGGGGGGGGGGGGGGGTGTTGGTGCTGGTGATGTGGCGGGGTGGGTGGTGGGGGGGTGCGGTTGCCATTTTAAGCCCGCAAATCCTTTGATTCGATTTTAAGCAAGAAACTCTGCCTCGAAAAATTTTCCCTCTGATCCTGCAAATTCTCTCTCCTTCTAATCCCACAATTAAAAGTTTCCTCCCATCTAATTATCTGTAATTGTGCCGCTGTCAAAGTAGAATGGAGAAGTGAAAGCGATTGATTTGGACTTTTAATTCAGTTCATTTCTGATAGAAGAGAAAGTAATTCCCTTCAAATTACCTCATTCAATCCTGACACCCTAATGCCCTTCAAAATCCCCCCCCTCCTTCCACTCGCCAGCATTTATATATATATAAAAAATGAAGCTAGAATGACTAGTGCCTCCTAATAATAATAACCAAACTTCCATTAGAATAATAATTTCATTTCAATTAAAACTGACTTATCACCTTTGCTAAAACGTGCTTAATATGCCGAAAATTATCAATGCTTGACGGAGCCCAAACTGGGGAGTCTAATTGTAATCAGCAAATCAGAGGTGCTTGTCGCTTGCCTTTGCCTTTGCAGCGCGGCAGCCTCGGAAATAGAACTAATTTACTCAACTCCCCCGGGAAATCCGCTCAACAGATTAACATTTTCAAAATATAGTAATGATATAATTTGAGAAATGGTGACGCCAATTTGTGAGGAGCCTTTGTGCGGAATAATTTGCATTTTTTTTTTCCCTTCTCTCCCCTCTCCCTTCCCTCCTTCGCCACCGCCTGCATTTTGCCCCCGTTAATTACAGCTCTGCAGATGAAGGGTGTGCTGTTTGACTCAGTGCTTATTATTCAACTTCAATCTAATAATTCAACTCTACAGGAACATGTAAAAAGGAAGGAGGTGGCGGTGGTGGAGGGGATGAGGGTGGGGGGTAGGGGGGAGTGTAGCCTATCCGGATTTTAAGCCATCCTCCATATAATCCCAAATGGTTTTGGATGGGTGGAAAAATGAATAGGTGAATATATAGTCTGCCTGTCAGTGAGGCTGTCTGTTATTATGGCTCACATATAGCTGCTGTGCATGACTCAATACACGTGCACAAGGCCTGCTCTTGCAAATCTTAGGGGTGTTGGGCTTGATTTTAAGCGTGTTGGACAGCGTCGAGCGGCCCCCGAACGTCCCAGTTTCCTCGGAGGGTATTAGGATGTTAAAAAAAAAAAAAAAACTGCAATGTGCGGGTCACCTTCTACCTGAGGCAGGTTGCATTTAAGAGGGAGAAATGGGCTTTTAACAGGCCTGAACTTTGCCAACTCGCCAAGGCAACAAAAAAAGTGAGGATAAAGTTGAGGCAAGGCCGCACAAATGCAACTTTTCATTATCGCTGCCGCGCTAAGTGCTTTCTCTGCGACTCTAGTCTATTTTGGCTGCAGCCAAATTGGAAGTGATGGTAGGATACGGTCCCTCACTGCCTCCTCCCATCACCGAGATCTCGGAGAGGGAGCCGGTGACTGTACTCTGTAGCTCGGCCATCTGCCGTTGTGTGCAGAAAAATGCCAAAACAAAAGCCCAGGAGATATTTACCGAGGAGTCGCTAAACGAGACAAGTTGTTCTGACGAGCACAAACAGACAGATTGAGGCTTGTCGCGAACTTCTCAGGCTCGTGTGCTTTCCCAGCACAGCAGAAAGTTGCAGAAACAAGCTTTTGAGAGGCTTTGCAGCAGGCGATCGCAGCCCTCTTCAGGGACAGAAAAACTCTTCATAATTATGTACGTTCTTTTAATGAAGAATCAGTCACTCACAGGCCACTCAGCAAGTGGACCTTTCGTGACCTTAAAATCAGGTTGACATCGAGCCAAAATCTCAGGAGTCTGTCTGTGTGGAATCAAAGACCTGTTGTGCCCTCTAGTGGCTGTCTGTTTAAAATTGCCCCTTTAATTGAGGCTCGCATCGCAGGGCTGGGATGGTATAGTCTGTAACTAATTTGTGGTAAAAAAAAAAAAAAAATGACAGAAAGAAAAGAAAAGGAATGGTATGAAACAAGATGCGTGTCTTCTGTGTCTCTTTCTTCCAGCTAATTGGTTCACCTCGTGGCGGCAAATACAAGTCAATAAACGCCAGACTCCACTGTATTATTAGCTGTAAAATATTTGACGAGGTTTTGTACGTGACGGCTCACATTCAGCACACATTCAGCTGCTCTGCTGAGAGTTCCCTCTTGCTGCTGAAAATGCTTAACTGCCTCTTTAGCAGCACTTGTGGAAGAGGCGAGGAGCGAGTGATGTGCAGGGTGTCCAGGTGTTTCCTGCACATCACCACCTGGCTGCAGCATCACTGGGCAGGTGTTGCAGCAGCAGAGACGTTTTCATGCTCTCTCTAGCTGTGTGTGTGTGCGTGTGTGTGCGTGTGTGCGTGTGCGTGTGCGTGTGCGTGTGTGTGTGTGTGTGTGTGTGTGTGTGTGTGTGTGTGTGTGTGTGTGTGCTACCTGATGATGATGCCTACATTATGTTTAACATCCCAAGGAGGAACGTGTCTGAGATCATTTGCTTTATAATTATGATGAAATGTGCATCAACAGCAGCGTGTCAGGATTTAAATATCCAGTGATTTATCGTCGTCCATCGAGGCCCCTGATTAATTATCACGTGTCGAAGCTTGTAATTACACGGTGTTGTGCAAAGGTTTTGAATGTTGTGACGTTATGCAACAAAAAAAAGAAAGAAAAGAAACACCAAGGTTATCATTTCTATTCATTGCAGACCTTCACCATGTGACGATGATGTGTCTCCTGTCAACCCCCGCCCTGGGTTCCGAGCTAATGGTTCCCAATCGGCTCAGCGACCGCTTGGGTTAAAAGAACTCTGCTGCCATCCACTGGCGAAATCCCTGAAAGACAACAATCAGCAGGGCAGCACGATGAAGAGGTGCGTAAAGCTGTCTGTTTGCAGTAGATTTAGCCTATGCTCCACCTTAAACAGTGATTCCCCCCTCTGGATGTGAGATTCCCTCTGAGTAAACTGACATATATTTGAATAGTTGAAGTCAAGTCTTGATCTTGGAATTACATTTCTCAGTGAAACTAGGATTGCACTCAATTTCCCGATTGCTAAATATTAAGTTGAGCCCATAAAAAGACTTGTTTAGCAGAAATTAGAAAATCACATTTCCCCGCGAAGCACCCATGCCAAATTTGGGGCTTCTAGCGTCAGGAACCCGGAAACCCTAACCCTAATTTCAGCCTTAAGTGTAACCCTAACTCTAATTTCAGCCTTGGGCGTAACCCTAACTCTAGTTTCAGCCTTATCGTTAACCCTAATTCAATTCAAGTCTATGGGGTGAAATTTCAACTTTGTCCTAGAGACATGGGGCCACTTGCTATTTCATCAGGAACCCCCAAGAAGCGCACACGCCATATTTGGGGCTTCTAGCCCATGAGGAACCCCAAAACCATAACCCTAATTTCAGCTAACCCTAACCCTAACCCTAGTTTCAACCTTATCGTTAACCCTAATTCAATGCAAGTCTATGGGGTGAAATTTCAACTTTGTCCTAGAGACATGGGGCCACTTGCTTTTTCATCAGGAGCCCCCAAGAAGCGCCCACACCATATTTGGGGCATCTAGCCCATGAGGAACCCCGAAACCCTAACCCTAATTTCAGCCTTAACCCTAACCCTAACCCTAGTTTCAGCCTTATCGTTAACCCTAATTCCATACAAGTCTATGGGGGTCAAAAGTCAACTTTGTCCTAGAGACATGGGGCCACTTGCTTTTTCATCAGGAGCCCCCAAGACACACACACATCAAATGTGGGGCTTCTAGCGAGAGAGGAACCCAGAAACCCTAACCCTAATTTCAGCCTTCAGTTTTTCAGGTGGACTATTTCCAAAATCATACAGTAGAAATGGACATGTGAGGTATCATTGTAAAGCATGGGAGCGCTACTATCACAATCAGTTGACATATTTCACAGGAAATCCTTTTTGGCCTTTTTGGGGGGACTCCAAAGTAGACAACTTTGCCATTGACATTATGATATTTTCCCAACTTCAGCGTCGTGTTTTTTCTGCCGGCATATGAGTGTTTAAGTTTGTTTTTAATCGCGCACACACAGATCTTGATTACACGTACAGATGTGAATACGCACACACAGATTTCAGATAGGCGTTTGCAATAGTTTTGCTACAACAAAACCCCCATAGCGAAGCATTTGTAAACGTCGACGGCCGCTCAACCGGAAGTTAGTTGATGCGTAAATACAAAGGGAACGCCCTTTCAGAACGTCTACGAAAGTTCTGGAACTTCTCCAAAGTTCTGGAAAGGAGGCCCGTCTGCTCCAGAACTAGTCACGCCCACAATGACGTACACCATTGTGACGCAGAGTTGCGTCATGTCGTTGGGAGGAGCGTGATGCGTGACACATCAAAACTTGATGAAAACAGACAGCTCGGTGGAGGCGTTCGGACAGATGCTGCGGGCTCGGTGCTCGGAAAAGTGTGACAAGGAGGTGACTGGAATTAACGTCAGTGATTGAAGAGGGTCTTCACTTACCTTCCTGAGGCGGAGAGAAGACGGATTTCGGTGAGTAAATAAAAAAATTAAAAAAAAACAACAACAACAAGCCAACACTCGCTAACGTTAGCGGAAATCACTGGCTGTGTTCGCTCACTCGGCTAATTATAGTGTTTGTGGACGTTTTGCCGCTAATTACTCCTGTTGAAATGCTCGTCGACCGTGTTTTATGTCGACTTGGAGATGGTTCAACATCTCAACCACACTGCCCTTCAGTTTCACAGACCAGGCGCTGGAGTGTTTCCCTCAAGACATGGTGAAACGCTGTTAGCCACTTCTTTGGCTACCAGAGATACGCCGACCATGTCCGCCGTAGTGTTTATTTTTGTCACCATGCCTTTGTAAATACATGTTCCCCCTCTCTCTTAAGATGATTTTCTGCTCATCCCAGCCTGCGTGAGCTGGAATTATGTAACACGCTTAGTGGGTGGTTGAACTTTATCTGGCCTAGCCTAGCCTAGCCTAGCCTAGCCTGCTAGCGTCAGCGGTTCACCAGCCTGAAGAAATGGTTCGTAATGGATTTGTGGTTTTCTTGTTTTCTGCGTCAGAGCGGCTTCTCGTGTAAAAGTACGGAGTGGGTTTAGAGGGGACGGAAAATTGCCCAGTGGTCATCTTGCACGTTCTCGGGTTGTATCGATTTGTGACTCTCATGATGACTTTGCTAGTTTTGGCATCGCGGTGAGGGTGCCTGCACTTTGAGATCAAACTTGTCAGACTCCAGATTCAGGGGCGTGTTCACGCTTGAATGACACGTTAAGAAAAATAATGATAGTAGTACAGCTAATTATTCTATACATGAAGAAGAAAAAAAATACAATATTGTTCACCTGTAACAGGACTGCTTATGTGTAATTAGCATTTTGGATCAATACATTTTCCTATTCTATGTTAAACTGATTCCCGACTGCACCATATTAACTGTAATGTGACAACTACACACTCTTAAATTGTTTCTTCTGCTCGTTACCTTTTACATGAAGTCAAATTTGTTTCGTAGGGTAACAGTTTTGTTAAAGGCTGTTTTAAAAAAAAATATATGATTTTTATTTATTTATTTATTTATTTTTCTCTTTGATTGTCAGGATTACTTCAAAGGTGCTGTCAAAATGGAGTTTCCAGATTTGGGAGAGCACTGCTCTGAGAAGACCTGCAAACAGTTGGGTAAGTATCCAAGTGTATTAACTTGGCCACTGTGTTTGGGGAATATTCAATGGCTGATGCTATGAGTAATGGTCAGCAAGTAAGATAATTATTACTTTTTCAAGTAGCTTGTACTTTTGAAGAGTCACATTTTTAATATTAAATACTGCAGCTCTCTGGAAAGGATGAATAAAAAAAAAATCTTCAATTTATCTCATTCAGTCTGAGTGGAACCTGATGTTTCGAGCTTTCCTTGCCATTTCAGACTTTCTTCCAATGAAATGTGATGCCTGTCAAGAGATTTTCTGCAAAGACCACATAACCTATGCAAGTCACAAATGCACGTCCTCCTACAAAAAGGTAAATTGTGTCATTTTGGAACATGTTTTTTGTTGTTTTGTGTTTCATTATCAAAAACGTGTCCACGTGTCTAAATGAGTGAAAAGTCAAACTGCACGACTCCACAGCTGTTTGTTCGTCTAATGATTCTTGTTACTCCTATTTTAGGATATTCAGGTCCCTGTATGTCCACTGTGCAACACTCCCATCCCCACCAAGAGAGGAGAGATGCCAGACATTAAAGTTGGTGAACACATTGATAGAGACTGTAAATCAGACCCAGCCCAGAGAAAAAGAAAGGTTCATATCGTTTCTTTTTGGCGTCGTCTTCAACCCAGCAAACACTCTGGAAGTGAGCATTCACTTTAACTTTTCCTACTTTCAGATTTTTACCAATAAATGTTCCAAAGGCGGCTGCAAGCAGAAGGAAATGATGCGAGTGACATGCGACCAGTGTCACTTAAACTTCTGCCTCAAGCACCGCCACCCGCTAGACCACGATTGTAAGACGGACGGGAAACCTCTGTCCAAGTCGGGGTGGGTGGAGTCACATGACCCCTTCAGATTCTTGCTCTTTGAGTTCCGATGAATGTATATTGTGCACTTATACTTCCATCCCCTAATGTGCGATTTTATGTTTGATGCCAGAAATGCTGCTGTAACGAGGGCCGGCGCTTCCTCCACCTCTGCCTCCGGTTCGACTTCATCTTCTGCTTCAGGAAACACGAGACCTGCCTCTAATGGTGTGAGCGCACACAGCAGAAGCCACACCAGTAGGTAAGAACCACGAAGTAATGCTTTGCTTTTAAATCTTGGTTCAGAAGTCCCATATGCAGTGTTTGGAAATGTACTTGACTGCTTTACTAGAGCAAAAGATCTGGAAATTAGCTTAAATGGGGCCACTAATTAAACGCCTAGAATTCTTCACTCATCCCTCTGTTTGGCTTCTTTCTCCCCCTTCTTCTCTAGCTCCGCCCAGCGGATCCCTACCTCCGTGTCAGCACAGAATGTAGCAGCACCCTCAGCATCCCTCCAGGCCGGCATGGTGAGAAAATCATTAACAGCTTCTTAGGAGATTGAAAAATTGTCTTGCGTCGAGTTGAGCGGTGCGGTGAGCGTTGTTTTTGCTCCTGCGCCTGCAGACTGAGGAGCAGGCGTTGCAGAGGGCGCTGGAGATGTCTCTGGCTGACTCCAGGCAGGTGGTCCAGCCGGCTCTCAGGTGAGCACATTCTACACAACTGTGTTGAAAACGTGTAAAGCGAGTCTGCACAAAATAGTTCAGTGTTGCAAATCAATTTCCATCCATTTTCAACACTCGCTTCTTCTCGAGCTCACCGTCACGGGGGGTCTGCTGGAGCCTCTCGCAGCTGTCATAGGGCGAAGGCAGGGTGACCCCCTGGACAAGGACCACATAGAGACAAACAACCAATATAATTTAGAGTTTCTAATTCACCTCACATGCATGTTTTTGGACTGTGGGAGGAAGCCGGAGAACCTGGAGAGAGGCAGCAGGTGTCTGATTTAATCTTTAATTGTTGTTCCGATAAAAGCTGGCACAAAAACAATGCATTTCCCCCTCTTTACTGGCTATGTGAGGCTGCCGTGAATGTTCCTCTGATGTTTCTACCAGCAGAAGTCATTAGAAAGCAGTTGCCACATTACGCCCGTGTTTTTCGCTCAAACTTCAGTCTGGCCTCTCCCTCCGCCCGGGTCGTCGTAGCAGCAAAGTGTGAACGCGTGTCTTGTGCGTTGACGTGTCGCTGTTTGTGCGTCAGCCCTCAGGAGCAGGAGGATCTGGCTCTGGCTCAGGCTCTCGCTGCCAGCGAAGAAGAGTACAGGCGCCAGCAGCAGAGACAACAGGTACCCGGAAAGCTTAGCCGACACTAGCATGCTTACGGGAGCGCGCGGAGGTACACCTGTTGCCATGGCAACGCATCCTCTTTGAGCTTTCTTTCATTAGTGCCACATGAATAATTTAACGCTAAGGGGTGTTGGAGAAGAAACGCTGCACGTGTTTGTTCTGTGTAAAGAAATGACTGATGTCTTTTCTTCTTCTGAGTGCGTTCTTGTCTCTTCTGTGCAGGGGAGACAGTCAAACTGCAGCCTTTCTTAATCTCCAGCCAGCATTCAGACTCACTGCTTTGCTAATTATCCACTACAAACTGCACACGCGGGACGCCAGTATTCGCCGATCAGTGATTGTGACATGAAGAATCACCCTTGGAAGGCTCTTCCAACAGAAGCACACGCTCTCCGAGCCGGATCCGTCGTTTCTTCCTGAAGAAAGATTTTATTTGCGCTGTACATATTTTATATGCTGACATGATTAAACCGTTCTATTCCCTTGAATGACTATTGAATAAATTATTTTAAAAACACGCCCTGATCGTTTCCCCCAGTTGATTGAAATGTGCGGACTGACGTGCCGGGTCAAAGGTCAATGCTCGGTGTGCAGCCTGTCATGGTGATTATGCAGCTCTCCAGGTTGTTAATTCGTGTGTGTGTGTGTGCGTGCGTGTGTGTGAGATTTACTGCCGGGTGCAAAGTGAATGTCGAGCTTCATCCCGAGCACATTGATTATCTGCATTCACACCTTTCATATGTGTAGAATTATTGATGATAGCCATGCCGTGCCATCATCACTCAGTAGTAGCGCAGATCCAGCATCTGCTGTGGATTCAGTGATTTTACTCTGATGTCACAGCTGGTAGGAGTTGACGTCATCATCCTTGTTTGCGGTTTCCTTTCCATCTGTGGCCTTGATCGCAAGGGGGTCGTACTGGAAGCGACCAGCAGGGGGCAGCAAGAAATCATAGCATCACATCTGGCCTTTGCAGCATTTTTGAAATTGTTGCATCACTGTTATGCAATACCAAAAAAAAGTGCTGATATGTTTTTCTTTTTTTTTTTTCAAAATAACTGTAAAAGTAAATAAACTGGCCAACTTTTATTTTCCACCTTTCGTCAATATCATTGACTTGGCGGTTATGAAACGGCAGTACCACGTGACCGATGGCATGTTTGCTTTGGCTCCCGACAGCCTGGAGCGTCGCCATAATTGTGTTTGCCGAGCGGATACATGATGCTCAGCTGGTGGACAAGATGTCAACCTGCTGCAGTTAAGAGCGTGTCGCCGGAACACCTGGTGGCCATCGTTAGCGGTGCAGCTGCGTCCACTCAGCCTGCTCAAAATACAGCTTTGACACTGGAGGAGAAACAGTCAGCTCACTGTAGCATGATAATATCAGGCACCTGCCGCACAGTATCTCAGTTTCAACTTAAAGTCTCCTCTTATACAAGTCACTCATTATCAGGTTGAGTGCTCGTAGGTGTGAAGTGCTTCTGTCATTGAACACTTTGTCGCCTTGCTTTGAAAGGCATATAAATCCTCCTCACTTTTTCCAATTATTCTTCTTTTTTTTTTTAAGTTTTGTAAAATGTTTTAATCGTCTAAAAGTTCAGTTCAGTTTCAACACAGACATCTAAAACGTCAGCTGTTGCTAAGGAGAACAATGGATGATTGTGCAGTCGTGTCAAAGAGATTTTTGTTTCTTTGTTAGATTTCTTTTCTAAAGAATCTAAAGATCTTTCTGTTTTTTTGGTTTGTTTTTTTTACATATTAATGACATTTTGTGACTTTGTGTTTGCTCTATCATTCATTTGTTTGCACCTCATTATCAGTGAGTCTGGTGTCTTGGATCACTGGGGGAAATTTTGAGCAGTTTCCTCAGATGTTTCTGGTCATTCCACCTACGAATGGAACGGAGGGAAGCCAGCCACCTTTCTGCTGATCCCAGATCCGATGCTAATGGCGTGGCGACAGCACTGACGGACAGGAAGACTGATAACTGTTGCCACACTCCCAGACGCTCAATCACCGTATTGAAATTGTGCCTGACGCGCCAGCGGGCTCCAGTCCCTCATTAGTGGCTGAAACTGAGGCAGAAGCAGGCTAATCCGCAGCTCCTCCAGCGCTTGGAAAGAGAGACACTTCAGACCGCATAGGAAAAACTGTTGAGAAAGAGCCGGCGTCGCTGCAAAGGTCAATTCTCCTCTGAAGCCTCGGACAGATGCTCAGAGATTCTCACCTCTCCTGCCTGTCCTCTCCTGCCTGTCAGCCTCTGGAAGGAGACGAGCTCCTCGAGGCGTCGGCTCGGCGCACCTGAACCCCGCTGCAGCGCCACGACTTTGAATGTGCTGTTAATTCCCGGCGACGGGTGCATCTTCATCACTGACTTCACACTTGTTGGAATTTCATTTGATTTGATTTGACAGTTTAATTGAGTTGTGTCACTCAGGTATCTGTGCTAATAATTGTAGCAATTCCTACTGTGTGTGTGTGTGTGTGTGTGTGTGTGTGTGTGTGTGTGACACCGTCAAATCTAGGGTGATTGGATTTGACAGTCTGGGGATGTTTTTATTGCACGTGATGTCACAAAGGGCACGGCTAAACCGCTGCGCCGCAAGATAAACCCTCTGATGCGTCCGGCAGACAGAGTAGATTCTCACCTCCGGAAGGTGACCCGTCTCCCGGAGGCTTGGTCCGTCCTTCGACACACCTGATGCCTGTGCACACGAGCTGTCGATTCTCGGAGACGATTCCCTCGTCACCTCCGCCACCGAGGCCGCGACCCTTCGCTGCTCCCTGGAATTTCCAGCGGCGTGCTCCTGTCTCGCTGCTGCTTTGCATGCGAGGCAACAGCTCATCGAGTGTGTGATGCAACGGCAGCGCCTCCCACATTTTATGAGCGTGGGCGTGAATTGTGGCACTGGTCAAGAAAAATAACTTTTTCAAATTTACTTAAAAAAAATTGCTTTATCTAAAAAAAAAAAAAAAAAAAGAAAAATAGTAATGATGATGACAACAAGAGAAACACCTGTGGATTTAAAGGCGTGAAGGTTTTGGGCTGATGTGTAGCCATGGTTACATGTTTAGTCAAAGCTGTGAAACCCAGAACATGAGGAGGAAAACAAACACACCTCCGCAAGAGTGTTCCAATTTCCTGGAATCATTACAGGGCGCAGCGGGGAGGCGCAAGTGGGCAAAAAAAAAAAAAAAAAGGTGCTGCTATAGATCACAGAGGTGGAAAATAACAACAATGCTGGGCTGAAATGTTTCCTTTACACCACAAAGATATTAAATAAATAATAATGAAGAAGTTGTTTTTTTTTCCTTTCAGCGGCTAAATAAAGGAGTCAGCCATGTCGTTCCTGTACATCCCGTCCTCGCTTCCGATCTGTTTGTGTTTACGCACCAAGGTACATATTGAGAACCTCAGCAGCTCATGACTAACAGCTAACAGTTCCCCATGATATGTGAGCCTTGCTGCAGCAGCAGCAGCAGCAGTATCAGCTCAAACAAAAACAATTACGGCATTTTTCATGATTTTCTCCAAAGCTGCAAAGCTGCAAGAACAGGATATGAAGAGCGTCTGGGCATTTAGCTCCGTGATGAGTTACACGGCGGCCCGTCTGTGTGGATGAAACCTGCACTATAGCCAGAGGCTCGCTGAGAGCTCTACAACTCAATGGCTGTAATTTCATTGATGGCGGCGAAGGTACTCGAGCGCCAGCGAGCGATTACAAAGAAAAGGTGCACTGGGATGGGAAGAGCGCCAGCTACCAGTTATTCTGCCCGTGGTGCTGCATTGAGTCACTTAATGGAGAGGTGTGTGTGTGTGTGTGAGAGAGAGAGGGAGAGAGAGAGAGAATGGCCATCATCCAGACAGGTGGGATTGACCTGATGGATTTAATTTAGCTTTAATGAGAGGATGTGGTGAATGGAGGAGAGGTGCGCTGATGGAGTGGCTGCCTCATCAGCAGGCCTGGATGTGGGGAAATGCCGCCTTAACTAAGTGTCACACACACACACACACACACACACACACTCAGACAGGGCTCAGGCCACATGACCTCAGTGTTACTGATCTTTATAACCTTTATTTATTTGTCAGCAGCGGTTGCATTGTCATGTTTGCACTGGGGTTTTTTGGATTGTTTTTTTTAATCAAATAATCCTGAAAATTGAAATAAATTAGATGTGATTTTCATTCTCAGGGGCAAAAAACTCATCAAAAAAGAGTCATCGTTAAAAAAGAATTATTGGCTTTCAGAGTGTTGAGTAACCTTGTTTCCTCTCTCAGTTGGGTCGTGAACTGTTTCAGACAATTTTATGCATGTGCTGCCTGATTTTCCCACTTTAACCTCTATTTATGCAATTGCTGACCTTCAGTTCGGCGTCATCCGTGGCCCCCTGCTGGTAATTATTATCGCTTTTCTTCTCAACCGGCACTTGGCAGATTCATAATTCAGCTTGTCAAGATTCGAGAACACTCTGTGTGTGTGTGTGTGCGTGTGTGTGTGTGTGTGTGTGTGTGTGTGTGTGTGTGTGTGTGTGGGCGGGTGGGTCAGTCGGTCTTGTAGGAATGTACACCAAAATCAATTTAGAAAAAAAAAATCAGCTTTCATGATCACATCCTTGCTTGTAAAATAATGAAATAAAACACTGACAAAATACTGCGTTTACCGCCTCGGTATTCTGCGCAGGATCAGCTGCGACCCCTCAGGGCTGAAGCTTGATTTCATGCACGCTGCAACACATTAACCTGTGCACAGCAGCCGCATTCTCTCTCCAGCCAGGTGCCAAACGGCGGTGGCGTGTTGAACATGAAGCCAGGAAAGCAACTCAGCAGACATTCTGATCTTCATGGCTTTGTGCTAAAACACTCTTTATAATTTTTCTCTCATCATGAAAATCCAGACTACAAAATCCAGAGAAATACCTTTAGTGCCTCAATGCTAGGCTTCTATGCTAACGTCTTTCACCGTCACTTCCTGTTTTATTTATTTTTTTAAATAATACCTTCCAACAGCCCCCTCCTGGTTAAACACAACCAAAAGGAAGCCGTGATGATGAAATCAGCTGAAATGCTTTTTTAAGATGTCAAGATGGTTGATTGAGGTTGAAAAACTGAGCCAGCAACCCATTACTGATTAGACTGTCCTTGTTTCTAGAGATAATAGCTGCATTGTGATGTCACAAAGGGCACTGATGCCTCTACAAGGTACCGGCTCCACCCTCAGACACTGCCCTCTTTTGGTTCCCTTCCAAACGTGTGGAAGATCCAGCAAAGCATCAATTTTAAAGGAAAGTTAAATCCCAGCGTTTTATTTGTATTTCTTTGCAGGTGGATGTAAACAGAAGGCTAAACATGCTACGCTATTTGTTCCTTCTTACATCTGCAAAGTGTTTCTATTGACTATTCATTGGGTGCAAGATGAGAAATAATTTGGGCTTGTGTCGGCACTGTCACTGCATTCACTGTTTGCAAAATGACACCAAAACCCTCGTTCAGTTGATCAGAAAACAAACAAAAAAAATAGCGGCGAGCTTCCCTTGTCTGTGAATCCACCAGAAACTGAAGAATACGCAAGAATTCCCTCTGGCAGATCGCTCTGCTTTAAATAATGAAGCAGCTATTTTCTCGCTCTTCCAGTGAGCAGCTGTGCTGCGCCGCCTGGAAAAACATCCCACTAGTTAACTGCAAGAGATCAGTAATAAATTACACTCTGTTTCTTTGTTGCAGAAGCGTTTTTTTTTTCCCACTTAAAATCTCCAATAGAGCAGCCGGATGAATCCGGTCCCGGAAATCAACAATAGCATCAAATATTAACATCGCCATGATGTCATGAATAAGGGATGGCTTTCTCACGGCTTCCTCTTTGATCTCTCAGGTCCCGGCCTGTTTTGCTTTATCACTCTGTCAGTGATGCCGAGGCGGTCGTTATTTTGCCCTTCTCCCTTTTTGTCTATGCAAGAGGAGCAGCGGAGGATGACGGATGTTTCCTTTTGCCTGTGGTTAATTACAGGTGGTGCTGTTGCTGGCGCGTGCGTGTCACGGGTTCTTGTTGTGGGCAAAGCGGCGACAGAAGCAGCCGTGTTTGCGAATGATTCAGTGAAAATAATTTCATTCCTGCAGTAATTGCCTAGATTGCCTGCTTGTGTTTGCTCACCAGAGTGCCACAGAGGGCCGATACAGTGGAAGCGCTTCGCTGCCAACCTAGAAAAACGAAAACAAAACAGGGCTCGGTATCATGTTGTAGTGTGAAACTATCACGTTGTGATAATTTTCACGTTATTTTTCATGTGCTATTTGTACACAGATCATAGAGCTAGATTCAACTAGATTCCTAGAAGCCCAAAAGTCCTTTGAATCGCTGTCATCTTGTGGGTTCCGTTTTAATCAACTCCAGTTGATGCAAGCACATTTACGTAATGATGTGAAGCTATCACGTCATGAAGTTTTCACAAAATAACGTGAAAGTTTTCACAAAATAACGTGAAAGTTATCGAAAAATAATGTTAAAATTATCACAAAATAACGTGATGGTTTCACGCTATAACGTGATACAGGGCCCTGTTTTGTTTTTGTTTCCTAGGGCAGCAGCAATGCTCTTCCGTATGATACAGCAACTGTGCGTTTAAATCAAAAAACAAGAAAATAAAATTGTGGAGTAACTTCAGGCTCAATCTTTGGTTCTCTCTGCCTTGGAGCCCAGCGTGATATCTTCTGACACAGTGCCGCAGTTCTCAGAGGAGAGATGATCTCCAGGTACATTCCTGCGAATGAATCTTTTATCTTTAACACTTGGAGCAGCAGGTGTGAAACCAGATCTCAAGGTTCTACCAGTCTGACTGCGCAGAACGCAACACGTCCTGCGCTGGTTTCCATGGCAACCCAGGTAGCCAGAAGTGGCTTGACCTGTCGTCAGAATCATATTTAGATGCAGATTAAAAGAGAAAAGTATCATCAAACCTCGTTCTGGTTGATGCACCACAGCGGCTAATGAGGCCGCAGACAGACTCTCTTTCTCAGAGGGGCGGAGCGAAAAACAGGGGGAGAGAAAAAAAGAACTGGGTCACTTCAGAAACTGCAGACATAGTTGTTCCCACTCTGAGTTCCATCTAGAATCTTCCCTGAGACAGTGTGCTGCTTAAAATAGCTGCGGCAGGAACAGAACAGCTCAGGTCAGGCTCGTCTCAAAGCTAAATGCCAACTGAAATTTTAGGTTTGTTCAAGTCACAGCATCGCAGACGTTGGATGTCAGTGCGACAGGTCCCATACGATAGGTGTTTATAAATGTTTTTGATCAGAGTCACACTTTAAATCATAACCCGACTCTCCACACGTTCAAACGGGGATGGAAACGAGGCGGTTCAGAGGGCAGAGCCAAAAACCTGACTGGGAAGTGTGTGTCAGAAACCTGGGAGAGGTATCCATGCCCCTTTGTGATGTCACAAAGGGGCAGCACAAGCGTTCAAGAAAAAGTGGAGCAAGCGTTGGAAGGAAAGGACCGAGCCTTTCCTGTTTCTGGCTCATTTTACAGGCTCCCAATGTGGATTCTATAAACACTAACTAGTTTTGCTGCTTTCCAGTCTGACTTTTTACAGTCCAGCTGACTGACGTCCGTGCACAGCGGGTCCTCGCCTCTGTAGATTTCCCTGTCATCAAGATCAAAGGTGAGTTTGTCACACCGTCCCAGACACGTTGACAATTTCCTCTGAGGTCACCGCGTTGGGATGACTCTCAGGACCGGTGGAGACACTGAAGAAGAAAAAAAATAGCCGGCTGTCTGATGACTCTTTTTGTTTGGTGAATCACACATGAGCTTCACAGTGTTCTTGCATCATCTCAGAGATTGTGTGCAAAAATAGAGATTTCACATTTGACAAATGATGGATGAAACCTCGGGAGATGACGACTTGCGAGTTCTGCCATGGGCCATATTTTCATTTGCAGGTCTTGTTGCTGGTTAAAAGAGAAAAAAAATCCAACCTGATTCTCTCCTTTTTGTTAAATTCCACAGAGAAAAGTTTGAGATTAGCATAGGGGAATTCTGACTGCAGCAGCCTGAAGCTACCTTTAATAATTGACGGTCCAGCGAATAATAAAAAAAAAAAAAGTCGGTCTTTCCTCTTTTGTTGGAGGTAGAAATCAATCCCAAGGTTTTTTTTTTCACCGTCCTTCTGAGGTTGCCATGGTTACATTCCTACGAAACAACACCCAGAGGATCTTTTTTTTCCCTTCCTTCTTCTTCTTGAATGTTAATTTGCTGCGCATTCAGGCCCTACTCCATTGTGGGTCCAGACCCTGGACCCAGATGTGTTTTCTCCCTCTTCAGTATAATTGAGAGTCCTCAGAAGGAGCCAGTGGAAAATTGCATTCTATTCTCTCTGGAAGGCAACTTTGTAAGATCCTAAACGGTGGATGTAACACAGGGGAGACAGCAATAAAAGTATAGATAGAATGTAATTTCCCACCGTTCTTTTTTTCTTTTCTTTTTTTAGCTTGACAATGAGTGATTCCTTTGAGCACCAACAAGATGAGGCAGGATGTTGGAAGATAGACAGGTAGATGGATGGATGGATGGATGGATGGATAGATGGATAGATACTTTCTTCATCCTCTCGAGAAATTCACGAGGTTTTCAGAGAATTAAAAAAGTAACTAAGAGGTAAGAAAATGAGAACAGAAAAAACACAGAGCTGCTGAAGAGGCTGCTATTCATGTCTGCACCAGATGTCTGATGATGGATGATGATCTGGGTTGTTTTGTTTTATACACAGGTGTTGTTTACCGAGAACTCTGCTGTGTCTTTGTGTCAGCTGACAGCAGCTCAGACAAGAAGTCTCCTTCCCGTCCGGGAACAGGAGGCTGCAGAAACACGTCAGGTCGAAGGTCGCGAGGCATCAATGCGACCTCCTCCTGCTCCTCCTCCTCTGCCCTTGTGCACCAGGTTTTAACATCAGACTGGCTGGCGAGTGACCCGTTAACGCCATGAGCCCAGTCATCAGGACCACATCGTGAAAAAAAGAAAAGGAAAAGAAAAAGTGCTTGGCCTTTTTCACCGCCGCTAATTGAAGCGCTGAGTGATGGTGTTGCGCCCACACTTGGCTGGTTGAGGGATGGACGGGTGGGTGGCGGCCGACACAAAGGCCGGGCTGTAGCGCCAGAGGAGTGCATTTAAGGAGTAGTGCATCCTTCCAAAGAATTCAACAAGCATCATATTTTTCCAGTTCGCATGCTCTTTTTGGAGTTTTGTTGTGGGGAATGAAGAATTCCAGCCTCTGCCAGTGAAATGGAGGCATATGTGGGCCAGACCCTGAGATGATACTGCTGCACTGCTTGCCTGCTGTCGTGTTTGGGAGATTCAGCACCCACTGCAGCCTCCTGAGGAGAAGCCAGGCAGCCGTGTCATGTTGTCTCCTGCTGGCTGAATGAGTCCGCCTGGTTCTTCAGGTCCCAACATAAATGGCACCGCTGACCAAAAGCATCTTTACGTCTTCATCTTCACCCACTGGGCTGGTGAAATACTCGGATGGCATTGTCTCATTTGCCGGCTATTAAAATTGCGGTCACTCCGACCTTCCCGCCATCGAACTGTTGTGTGCTTCGGTAAATGTCCCCCGGCATTTGCGGCCGAGTAGTAGATGGCTGCTACTTCAATTCCGACTAATCTTTCAACCTCTAAGAACTGCGTCTCTTTATCTCGGTGACACAGAAAGTAGAGGCTTTTGTTGACCCTGAGCAGAGGAATCCCAGCACCAAGCGACTGCTGCCGGAGCTGGAAAATAGTTTTCTTTATTTTCTTCAACCTTACACACAGTAGTGTGTAAGGTTTGAATTCAGACTCAACTGCAGTCACAGTCCTACACGTGAAGCATCTCTTCCCACCTTGAACTGAGAGTCTGTTGTGCCTCTTTGTTTCCTTTGTTTCTGCACGTTATCAGTAGACGGTGTATGGTGCACAGCTGCCAGCCTCGGAGACCTCCACACTGGATGTCAGTGACTCTGTGGCTCAGAGTGATCATGCAGCTGAGAGGAAGCCAGGGAAGCCCTGGGCTCACCAATGATGAATCAATCTCCCCTACTATCAGATCATAATGTCTGTTATTACAGCTCTGAGTTGCAGCAGCAGCAGCAGCAGCCATGGTATTTCTGTAACAACAACAATGAGGCGTGGGCGCCGAGGCGGGATCGATCCGCTTCTGTGTTGTTTACACCAAAAAAAAAATCCTGACTCTGTCATCCAAATGTCACAACAGAAATCGTGACTCATCAGGAGAGGCGTTCAGCATGCTGTTTGCTTTACACTGTCATGCTCCCTTGTAAGAACCCAATCAGAAAGTGAATCCTCACTCCTGAATCCTGAATCCTGACTTGTGAATCCTGAATCCTGACTCCTGAATGCTGACTCTTAAATCCTTGATTCTGACAGTTAAATCCTCAATCCTCAATCCTGTCTCTTAAATCCTGAATCCTGACAGAATCGTCAACATCGTCGTCATCCCCTCCTGCTCCAGACCTCCTCTTCCCCCCCTCTGCAGTCCCTCCTGCAGCGGCATGTTGACTTTCAAGTGAATATGAAGGAGGCGGAGTTCTCAGAGGGAGGGAGGGAGGGAGGTAGAGAGAGAGCAAGACAGCAGCAGCAGCAGCAGCAGCAGCGAGGAAGGCGGGCAGACAGAGCTGCACACCGGCGTGACCACACCGGAGCCTGGAGTGTGAGGAGATGAGCTTCCTGCCCAGGGCAGGTCTGCTCAGGTCTACAGTACTGGGGCCAGTGGCTGCCGGAGGAGAGCGCTGAAGCAGCAGCAGCAGCAGGAGCAGCAGCAGGAGCAGCAGCAGGAGCAGCAGCAGCAGCAGAGGCAGCAGCGCGGTAGGTTCATCTCATTCTGCTCTTCATGTGGATGCAGGAATGTTGGATTTGCAATTTGCATGATGGACAAACAAATCATCCTCCCACTGTGACAGCATGATGGATCCCCCACTAAGTCTTAAAGTTTATTCATTCATCTGCCCAGTGCGGGTCTGATGAGTGATGCTTTAATGTTGTGTTATGTGTGTGTGTGTGTGTGTGTGTGTGTGTGTGTGTGTGTGTGTGTGTGTGTGTGTGTGTCTGCTGACTGCAGCGCCTAAAAACTGCTCGGGCTTCTTCCCCCCCCCCCCCGCTCCACCTGCCCTCTTTTATCATTTTTATTATTATGGCTTGTTGTTGTTTAACGAGCGTCTCCACACGACCCCCGCACGCACACTCACTGGCAGCTCCGTGTTCATCCCCGCAGCCGGTGAGTCCCCCTCGGGACTCCCGCAACACACGACTTGATCCCACAACGCTCCACTGCAGTGGGAAAATCAGGCAGCATCAGTCGTGATTTTCCTCCACGGAGGGGATTGAAGGGGGAGAAAAACCAAGGAGAGTCTGTCTGCTCCTGTCGGGATCTCACTTTATCTGCACACAGTCAAACACAATGGGGTTTTAAATGTTTAATTAATTATCACGTTCACGCGGGTACTTAACATCCAAGGAATTAAACATCTGAAGTTTGAGCGGCGCTTTGAAAAGAAAGGGAATACCTCTCTTTTAAATGCCAAGTGTGTTTGGATTCCACTGACCTGTTTCTGCTTTGATTGACATCACAAGCTTGTGAATTATTCATCTCGTGTAGCCGAGACGAGACCGCAACAGGTTCAGTCAAACCTGCCAGGTCGCATAATCACCCCCCAGACTTGATTCTGCCATCACATTCCTGCCGTCGTGTGCCGGTGGAGAACTTGATTCCTCTCGAGGCTTGAGGTGTGAGTCAGTTGAGGGATCGGGGTGGAATAACGAGCCGCTGCATTAATTCACTCAGATGGCTCATCGAGGGTCCTCTGTCAGGGAGAGCAGTCTGATCAGATGAGGAGGAAGGCTGAGGTTTGTTCCCCAGCGAGTGACACGGCAGATGTTTTTCATCAGCGGTAATAAACACAATTGGGTGGGATCGAATATTGATTCAGTCAAGACAAAAAAGGACCTCCAGGTAGAATCCATATCGAACGAGTTCCTTTCCACCGATGAATAAATCTATTAAGGAGACGTCGATGACCGAGTGGCTCTGTGAAGCCTGCATCACATTTTCATTGTGTTTTCCTTCCAAATCAGCACGATGAACTCCTGCGTCAACTCGGCTGCGAATCACTGTGATCGGATCAGACCAGATCAGAGCAGTGGCTGCATGCTTGGTTGACGGAAGTCGCTCAAAATGATAATGATCATATTCAGCTGATGCGGTGTCGCACCAACAAGCTTGTCATGCAGCACACGTTGCTCACCGATGGAGCAATTTTTTTGGAAGAAAAAAATGGTTATCCTGGAAGGTTCTGCTGACGTCACACAGACACTGCAGAGCGTCAGGAGCTCTGCCAACATCTTCAGAGTGAAGTGGTTGGCAGCAGCTTCCCTCAGGTGAGCACGGCGGTGATTCAGCTCCTCCGAACGGCTCAGAACCGAACACCCTTTCAGCTCGCCTCCAAAGCCTTCAGATGGTCTCTGCGAACACACACACACACACACACACACACACACACACACACACACACACACACACACACACACACACACACACACACACACACACACGCATGCTTTCCAATGTTTCTGCGTGAAGTGAATTCTCTGGGGAGAGCAGTGTGAGGCAGCCTTTCTTCACACAGTGCCTCTGCTCCGACTGGACATCCACAGCTCATTAAAAACTGCTTCCAAACTTCCGTCCGTCTTTAATGTTGTCTGGGCAGCGACTCGGAATTAATTGGCAGCGGAAATCTGTCGGTGCCCCCCAGGCTGTCATCACTCTCCCACGCCATTAACGGTCCTGTGTGATTTCCAGATCTTTATTTTTCAAGCTGGACTTTAGTAGAATTCCAGAAAGCAGCGTATTTAGCTCTCTGTTTGCAGCCTGTTGTTTAAATGCTGGACATTAGCTTCCTGATGCCTTGTTGCACTTAACCCAGGCGATCCCAGAGGGTGGAGTCAACTCCTGGTTGAGGGTGTGATCACTAACCCCGGTAGAGCTGTCAAGGCCCCTTGTGACATCACATTAGTGCATTAGCAATTATTACACAGTCCAAACATTTGCTGGCTGTTTTTCATTTTTTGGATTTATTTCACCAGGAAAATCCCATCGAGATTAAAAATCACTTTCCCGAGGGGGTCCTGGTTGAGCCGTGCTCCTCTTCAATATTAACATTCTTATTTGAGAGTGCATATCAAACAGCAGCATATACTGAAAAAGATGGACCTTTCTCATTTACAGGAGGTTCACTGACACACTTGTGGATTCTAACACCTGTTTGTTCTTCCTCTTCTCCCAATTCCAGCGCGGCACCATGTCGGACCTTGAGGACTTGGCCAGGACGGCCGTGCCGGCGAACGTCTCCGAGAGCTACCAGCTGAACCCCACCAGCGTGATCGTGTCGGTGGTCTTCTCCCTCATCTTCCTGCTGGGCACGGTGGGCAACAGCCTGGTGCTGGCCGTGCTCCTGCGGAGCGGCCAGGTGGGCTACAACACCACCAACCTGTTCATACTCAACCTGAGCGTGGCCGACTTCTTCTTCATCATCTTCTGCGTGCCTTTCCAAGCCACCATCTACTCGCTGGAGGACTGGGTGTTCGGTTCCTTCATGTGCAAGGCGGTGCACTTCTTCATCAACCTCACCATGTACGCCAGCAGCTTCACGCTCGCCGCCGTCTCCGTGGACAGGTAGGTTTATACCAAGCGGCAAATGGCAGTGAGTACAAACGTTTTCTTTCACGTTAACGCCAAAAATGAAGTCTCAAACCTTTCATCTGTTGCGATGTGATGCGTTTGCAGAGTTTGTATCGTTCCAAAATTAATTTTAAAAAAATAGAGAAATAATCCAACAAATTAAGTGGTATGTTTTATGTGACAATGCGATATATATTTCACATGGGGGGGGGGGGGATTGTATTCACAGACAACTTTAAGAATGCGTAGTTCACATTAAATCTACAAAAAACAAAAATGTACAAGGACGAGCGTTCAGTCCGTAATCCTCAGTACGGGCCAATCAGATTGCGTCCAGTGGAGTAAAGCAACTAGTCAGTCAGGCCTGAAGAAAAGGTTTTCTATCATTCTTTGCTCTTTTTTTTTTTTTTTTTTAATAAGGAAACCTCCAGTTTTGTGGGAGAAAAAACAAAACCTGCTCTGCTGCTTCATCCAAATTAATTCAACATAGATACACAGGTTTTCTTTAGTTATGTAATTCCGTTTTGGAAGAATTTGAATATCTAACACACATGCACACACACACACACACACACACGCACACGCTCCCACGTATGCATCGTCCGCACATGATGGAAAAAACAAATGAATCCCGACAGATTTGCTGCTGGCCAGGATGGAATAAATTGAGGCTCTGTATTGTTTGATTAGACGGAGAAGAAATTAGACACCAACCGTTTATTTGACAGCCTGCGGCAGGAGCGGTGGGCCAGATGGCAGGCGTGGCCCTTAAACGCATCCTTGTAAATAACAACTATGCAACTGTATAATAAGGGCGCGCTGTGCAACGATTAACGATAAACTATTGAGTTTTCACAACAATACTGTGCCGCCTAATGTGGCAAGTGTGCACAGTCAGACTGATGAGGTGCACAGTTACATTGAATTATAAATAATGGTAAAGAAAGGAATTGCTTATGTATACATGTATGGTATATTAGCAAATGCCATTTATTAGTGAGTCTCCATGGCCGTCTGCTTATTAGCAGGAGGTCAAGGCTTAATAGACAAAAAAAAGAAAATCTTTCAGGCTGTGAACAGCAGAAATAGCAGTTGAAGGCCACAGAGGCAATGAATGAGGGATCTTCTATGACAGGCCAGCGGATGGTAGAGCTCAATGGCTGTAAATAAACCGAACATGGAGATGTTTCTTTGTGGATTTTCATGGGATTTATTTCACACGTTCATCCTAGTAGCCTACAGTATGATTCTGAAAGAAGAACGCTGGACCACTGGTCTCCTCCATGACTCCGGGTGCCTTCCAGAGTGTCTGGTTATGCTCTGACTGAGGCAAAAGAATAAACGCATCTAACAGCAGGCTTCTCTCTGCGAACACTGTGTGTTCACACCCTGGAGGATTCAGACTGTGTTGAGTTTGCTTTTCCATCCTGCCAGCCAGACGTTCCCTGACCAGAAAAGTGCAGGTGCCCCAGAATTCACAGGTCAATACATGTCTGCTGTCTTCCTCTTCTCACCCTCCCGGTTCTGAAAAACAACAAGTCAGGGAAGAAAGAAAAGTAAAGCTGGGCATTGCACTCAAGCCCAGGAAGCCCCGGCAGGAATAAAATCACAGCTCGGCCTGACTGAGCAGCACTTGCACACACACACACACACACACACACACACACACACACACACACACACACACACACACATACACACACACACACACACACACACACACAGCGTAGTGGGCAGCTGCAATTTCACACCCTCACACTTTACTTTGGACTTTACCCGTGAGATCAAACATTAAGTATTCCCTTTAAAACTACTAAAAATTTAGATGATGACCTCTAAATAGAGCACAGACAAGGCTGCAATTTTTCATAATCTCTAATGACAACACAAATTTCATAGTTTCACGATTCAAGTAAAATTACTGGCTTTTGCAAAGCGAAACAAAACAGAAAACAGTGACGCCCTCGGAGGAAGATCTTGAGGTGCATCCGAGGGTTTAGTCACATCAGCAGTAACTCGTTTCTGCCAAGACCAGCTAAAGAGGAGGCTTCCTTACAAGCACCGGCTGAAGAGTCCTCCATGGCCGAGCCGGATTTAGAGCTTGTTAATTCACAATCTCTGCCTTGGGAGGAAGAGGAAGGAGACTGTCCTCCAGTCACACTCCCTCCTCTGGCTGTCATACTTGACAAGGAGGAGAAAAAAATCCCATTAGAATTACAATTGAATGAAAGACAGATGTTTTTAACTTGTCGGCTCCTCCTTCTGGGGGATACCTCGTCTCTGTATCTAAACACTGTGAAAAACCTGAATAAAGGCTGGAATTGTAGCTGGAGGCTGTAAACAGAGGGCTAAATGCACTTTTTCTGGGGGATACGGAGACGTCTATTGGACAATTGAATGCATGGGTTGGAGATGAAAAATACAGAGTAGAGTGTTGGAACTAAAATGGGCTCATCTTAAATCATTTACCCAAAAAGTTCCACACACAAAAGATTAAACTGAATCTTTAACAACAACGAGGAACCAGACGCATGCCGAACTCTCTCAGAGGCCCGCTGTGATTGAACCCAGTGCCTTGTTCTGTGTCAGGTACTTGGCCATCCGCTACCCCCTGCGCTCCCGGGAGCTGCGCACCCCTCGCAACGCGGTGGTGGCCATAGTGATCATCTGGGGCCTCTCCCTGGTGTTCGCCGGCCCCTACCTGGGCTACTACGACCTGATCGACTACGCCAACAGCACGGTGTGCATCCCCGGCTGGGGCGAGCAGAGCCGCAAGGTGCTGGACACGTGCACCTTCCTGGTGGGCTACATCGTGCCCGTGCTGGTGGTCAGCCTCTCCTACACCCGCACCATCAAGTTCCTGTGGACGGCCGTCGACCCGCTGGACGGCATGTCGGAGTCCAAACGGGCCAAGCGCAAGGTGACCAAGATGATCATCATCGTCACCGTGCTCTTCTGCATCTGCTGGCTGCCGTACCACGTGGTCATCCTGTGCTACCTGTACGGCGACTTCCCCTTCAACCAGACCACCTACGCCTTCCGCATCCTCTCGCACTGCATGGCCTACGCCAACTCCTGCGTCAACCCCATCGTCTACGCGCTGGTCTCCAAGCACTTCCGCAAGGGCTTCAAGAAGGTCTTCAGCTGCCTGCTGAGCAAGAGCGGCCGCAACAAGGTGCACGTGGTGCACGTGGCCAACACGGTGCCGGGCTTCGAGGGCGGCGGCTCCACCGAGGTGTCGCACATGCACGAGGAGCAGCACGCGCGGCAGAACGAGTGCGAGATGGCCAGCCGGCGGCCGAGGGCGGAGCCCAGGGAGGCCACGGTGACGCTGAACCTGCCCTTCCAGCACCAGACCTGACTGGGGGAGCAGGGGGATGAAAATCCCACCAGCGGCGGCACCCATCCATCTTCCATCGGCTCTTTTGATTGGCCTGTTTGTGGCGTTTCCCAGTTTGTCATCAGGGTGTGCAGATCCGCAGCTATCACGTGCGGGTGATTCAGGGATTCCCAGCAGAAAAGTGAACGGACAAATGTTTTTTTTGTTTTTTTTGTTGCTGTCCGCCCACCAACCCCCCCCTCACCTCTCCCCAAGTCTTCAGCACTCAGTGTTTTCAGCGTTGGGCCTGATTTGAGTGGATGCTGCGCCCGACTCTTCAGCCAAACACATCTTCACTACGCCGTCATGACATGACAGAGGTCTGTGTTTGTTTACACAAAACAGTTAAAAAAAACAAAAAAAAACAACCTCCAACACCTTTTGCCTTAATAATGTTGTGTGCTTTGGCCTTTTTGATGGATTTTTCTTCCATAGTCAGCGTCCAGAAATCAACAATGTTGAGGTACTTTGTACAATGGGACACTTTGCTGCATCTCACCTGCACAAGCGGAAACTTTGAAGAAGAATTTATACAAATTAGCCGCCTGTTTTTTTTTATTTTTGTTTTGACTTTTGGGATCGACATCCTCCAGCTGAAGTCTGTCTCCACCGAAACTGTGACCTGGAGGTGACCTGGAGGTGACCTGGACGTGACCTGGACAGTCCTCAGAGAACCTCAGAGTTGGACTTTGTCTTTTTTGCAGTCCTCAGCTAAAGTTGTAGGTTTTTCAGTGTTGCTGTTATTTGACCCTTTTGTATCTGCACGCGGATGCTGTTCTGTCATGTCGAGTTCTATCTGTTATAACTTGTATATGTTGCTTAAATATACTTTTATATGCATATATATATACATATATATATATTAGAAAAAAGCTGTGCACAAATTCATCGCAGACTTTAATTTTCACACATCAAAATTTTCCTTATTACAATGAAAAGATAGTTCATCTTCACCTTTGTAAGCTGTGATGAACATCTTGTTTGTAGTCGGACACAGCAGGGTGTTCATGTTTTAGTTGTGTTTTGGAAAGGTTATATTCCCGGCATGTTTCTCTTTGGTGTAAAACACATGTATTTAAATGAATATCTTTCCCACTGAATGCACTCGGACTTTGGATCTGTGTGCTTCACATGTGAGGGTTTTGTCGTTAAACGCTGCATTGATGTTTATTGTAAATGAAAGCAGATCTTGTCTCCTACCTCAGAGCTCTTCGACACGAGGACCCCAATGTTTTCTGCACGTTGTGTTAGGTTCAACGTTCCTCTTGGAAGACACCAGTGTCACTGACCAGTTTTCCCTCTTTCCCTGCAGTGTATCAAGCAGTGTTCTGTTTTTCAAAAAGCTGCAGATCAGAGGAGAAAATATACATACTTCATTGAATATTTATCATGGCGCTTTCAGAGACGATGTACTTGAAGTACCAAATAAATTATTTTCTGACGTGAGATTGTGGAGATTTTTTGTTTTTAATTAGAATTTAAAAATCTGACCAGAGCCTTAGTGCCAAGAGAGAGTAAATAATGAAAAAAAAATGCAATATAATGCAATGGCATCAAATTATTGCAACATATATAATACATACTACTGCATCAGATGTTGCAGCCTGTGAGAGTGCAGTGCAGTACAGTGCGCTGTAATTGATGAAGTCAGTGTAGGAATACCAGGAAGTGCCTGATGGGGGGGAATTTGACCCTTAATCTCAGTGCACATCCTCAGTTAGCCGAGGCTGCTCGCCGAGGGAGGAGTTCTGCCAACACTTGGACTTTAACAAGCCCCGCAGGAAACAAAGCGGCGGCGAGGGGGCGGAGGACAGGAGACCCAGGAGACAGGAATGGGCACGTCTCCGAAAGCAGCCAAGCAAAAAAAGCCAGCTACCTATTGATTGGCAAACACCAATCTGCACTTTCGTGTTGTCCTCTGTCACCACAGGAGGGCATCAGCGAGGCAGAGATTGATCGACGAGCCGATGAAGTAAACAGCCACATGTTGCACACAAAAATCAAAACAAAAGAGAGGTCCAGAAGAGAGCCTTGGATGTTCCAAATGGTGTGAGAGAAAAGTGGTTTGTGGTGAGCTGTCACAATAAGTGCACACCGGGGGATATGGACATTGATCCAACTGAGAGATAAAAAAGCACCACTTTATTTTTCCCCCCAAAAAAAATACATTGCACTAAAGGTGGCATCAAGTGTCATGCTCTTCTTTAGGAAAAACATTTATTTATTTATTTATTTTTTACAATAGGCAATGTAGCATGCATGCATTGTTCTCCTGCTCCACCTGCACCAGTTTGTTTTGGTATACCGGTAGAGTGCAGCGTCCAGCGGTGAAAAGATTTTGTGCATTGCTGCTTTAACACCAGTGCATCCATAAAGCCATAAAACTACAAGAGATTTAATGGAAGACAGCCATTAAAAAGCTTGTTGCCGCACATTTTAACGCCCACGGCTGAGGCGGCGTGGAGGTGAAGCTCTTGACGTCAATCGTGTTTGTTCAGGAGTAATTGTAGGAAATTTGAAATCCTGCATACATTGGCACCAACCTTGACAGGGTCTGAGGGGCTGCCAGTGTTGCCATGGAAACGCCGAGAGGGTGTTTCAGGTCAGAGGCAAAGCTAATTCACACGCAAACAGGAAAAGAATCTAAACCGGATGAGGCGATTGGTTGCTCGATTTGGACGAGACAGTTTTGGATTGACAAGTGCAAGTTAAAATGCACTTTCAGTTTTAACAGTGTGTGGGGAATACTGGAGAAATTATAAAAATGATTTGCAGAAAAGACATGAGTGAAATAGCAGAAAGTATTAAAAAGATTTCATTCCTCTTAAATGTGATTACAGCTGGTAAAGGTGAGAGTTTGGCTTCAAATTGAATTTGCAGAAGTAACACTACTTTCATTGTGTTAGATTAAACTCAACACGGTGTTTCAAAAGAAAAAAAAAAAGCACTAACCACTAACAGGATTCTTTTGTTTTGTTATTGCCATCAGCTTTTATTTGTCTCATCAGCAAAATTGAATCTTTGGGCGACAACACCGCCACCACCACAGTGGCTGTCATTTCTGCAGCTCTCTTTTTGAGCAGCTCCCCTGAGTGTTGATCAACTTATATAATCAAGACGAAACCAGCTCGGCTTCGTGTTGCGTTATTTATTCAAAATCAATGCGTCAGCAACCAGCAAAAGCAGATCAATGTTTGGGATGGACCGCTCAGCTTTCAGCCGGCGGTCGGCAGATGATGCTGCAGGAGTCATCAGAATTCTTCCTCTGCTTCCGTTCTTTAAAGTCAGACATTACGCACATTCAAGCACTACGAAGTCAGTCAAACATTACGCCTACATCAGTAATCCCCCAACTTTTTCCAATTCAATTCGCTCGTGAGATTTTGCATCGTCAGGGAGACTCAAGCCTGACAGTTTTTTGCCAACTTCACTAGTTAACCAGGAGCGCCGCCATCAGTTTATCGATGGTTCTGCAGCTCAGCTAATGTGAAGATGCTGCAAGATGCTGCAGGAAAAGCACAGGACACGCATGTACATGTTAGTCGAGGCAAAGCTACTCCAGTCCTTCCCTGAAATGCAAGTTGAGACTTGAGTAAATAACCATGAGGACTCACTTCTTGGTTTATTGCATGTATTTATTGTCCAGGAAAGTCCAAACTGTAAGAATGCTATTCAGAGGACAGAAACCGGTTCAGGCTGTGTGAGCGCTGACCCGACTGCCTGCTGGTCGATGACAGTTCAAGTTGTACATATTTACACAGAAACATCCCATAGAGGCAAACGGAATTCCATTCTAAAACAAAAAACAAAAAAGTATATAAAGCAAGTCCCTGGTATTAAAGTACCCCCATCTAGCATAGCAAAAAAAGGCACTCTGTTTTATTATTGTTTTTCATTTTAAATACATTTTGTCGAGCTAAAATGAGAAAGGCTTCCTTTCAGGGCTTTCACTGAAATGATCGTAACATTTGACACTCTAGTACCAACAGAAGTGTACCACACTCACATGGGGGAAAAAATGCAGTTTTTCAGAGGTTTTTTTGTCAGTTTTTCTGGAATTTTTTTGTCTGTTTCTTTTTTTAAGGCTCCCAGGGCCTCAAACCCAAAACAAAGTGGGTCTTGTTTGCCTCCATTTCATCGGGTTCTCAAGAAATGAATGGAAGCATTTAGTGTTTTAATTGCTTGGAAACATTACACAGGAAAAAATACTTCAAGAAACAGGAAATTAACTGATTCAATAAACAAAAGTACAGAAGAAAAAATACCCAGAAAACAGAGCAATGACTGAAAAAAAGAGTTTTTTTCCTCATGTGAATAAAATACATGCCTGTAATGAACCAAGAAGCAACCAAAAGTAAAAACAAAAAAAACAAGGCAATGCAATGGCATTTGACCTGATCATGTGCTAAACAGTGGATCATTTAAAAAAAAAAAGAAGAAAAAACAAAGTGCCATTGACAGCGAATTCACTGAATATTGCATTGATAATTCATAATCCGGATTCCAATTATGAATAAGATTTCTTTTCTTGTCTTTTGGGTGCTGCAACATTTAGCCTGCGAGCGACAGCATTCTGGCTTTCTCGATGATTCCACAGCAACTCAAACACCAACTATCAAGGAGTGAGTGAGTTTATGTGTCAAATTCTGTCACTTTCTGCTTGGCTTTCAACGTTCATTCGAGTCTGTTGCAGATACGTGTCCACGAATGATTCAGATTAGGGGAAAAGAAAGAGAATCATCAGAGACACTGCAGTCTGTCGTTCAAGAGCCGCTTGACACCAGGTGAGTTTGCAAAAGGCAACTAAAAGACACTGTGCCTACAATCTATTTTTCTCTTTGGTGTTGAAGTGATTTAGAGAGAGCAGATCTGTTGCACTGCACGTTTAGTTTCAGGCACGGCGAACGGCCCGCATGAGTTTCATGAAGCCAGAATCAACAAACTTTTGTTGGAGACGAAGATGGAAGGAGGGAAACGTAAAAAAAAAAAAAAAGATGCTGTCTGTGGCGTTTACTGACTTTCTCCATGAAACGACGCCACCTACAGGCTGCGTGAGTGTTTCCCTGCACTGCATCATCCATTCTTGCTTCATAAGATCCTCCGCCACCACAACATCCATCAGAAAGCAGACAGCATGCGTCAAAAATACCAAACAAAATCAAACAAGCAAGAAAAATATTCAAATTAAAAATTTGAAAAACTTGGTCTCAGTGTTAAAACCAATTTTAGATATTTTTTGCTGACACCAATACCGATAATTAAGAGGGGAAATAAGCACACACAAAATACGCACATACACAGCAGATAGTGATTCTTGTTCATTATCTTTTTATGCCACAGCCACAGTTTTCACATCGCCATCTCCAATCAGGCTGTGCTGGACTTATTTCACGCTTGCTGCTTTTCATCTTCCAAAATGCGGTTAATTAACACACAACATTGTGTTCAATTTACTTAGTTTTTGATCAAAAATAGGTCACACATTTAATTTAATACGTCTCTAAAAAAAAAATCTTAATCATCTTATTTTAAACAATGGGCATTCAAATAAAATTAGGGTAACGCAAATTTAATTTGCATAGACGGTTACTTTAAATCCTATCATTCAAATCTTAGTAGTAGTAATTCCAAGGCTCGTACTGGATCTTCATATAGGTCGAGGGGGGGACAAAATATAAAAGCTCTAAGCCAACATATAAATCTTCAAAATAAGGAGTCTGATAATTATAATAATTTAATTCATTTATATGTTGAATTTTTCAACTGATACCATTCTGTGCGAAATTTTAGTCCCTGTTCACATTTACGTGGGTATAATTAAAAAAACAACAACAAAAAAAACATTTTCGTACACACCAACAGAGTTTTAAAATCATCTTGTCCACATGCACGTGCTGCTGTTCGGCCACGCCACCTCTGAGAGGAAGCAAGGGCGAGCCGGCCAATCACAAGCCAGGAAGAGTTGAAATTTCACAGTAGCTTAAAGACATCCCAACCTCAACAATGTTGTGGCGCGAGTCGGAATCTTGCGGACTGACAATGAATCCGCATTACACAAACACAAAGGATGGTGAGCAAAAAAAAGAAAAGAAAAAATATTCATAAATAAAAAAGCTACATTTGTAAAATATTATTGTTGTAATAATAATAATAATGAAAATAATAATACGACATGTGCATGTGGACAAGACGTTGCTACTCTGTGGCTTGCTGCTCTCTGCTGCAGCCTGCTTTGTCGACAATAAGTGCAGCTCGGCTGGACGTCACAGACGTCTTTCTCCACGACGCACTGAAGTAGTCAAAGAACAAAGACACAAAAGTATACAAACATCTTAACCAAGGAGACGACAACATGGCCGAAAACAAAAAAAAAAACAGCCCTATGAAGACTTCCGAGTCTCTTCAACGCTCCTGCTTTCATAAAATCGAAAAATGCGGAATTTTTAAATACATAAATAGATATAAAATTTGTTATATTTAAACAGACGCTGTACAAATCTGGTAAACAAATTACCAATACATATGCAAAAAAAAAAAAAAAAAAAAAAAAAATCACAGGTGCGGTTACTTTAGAAAGAACACCTTCTGACGCATCATATAAAAAATATGTGGCTTTAGTAGCACTTTTGTTCTTCATTCATCTAGTACACGTTTATAACGTATTTATGCTACGTTGTCCTCCGAGGAGAACTATTTTTTCTCTTCCTCCGACCCAAGCAAGGTCAGAGGTCGGCGCTGCTGCTGCTGCTGCTGCTGCTGCTGCTGCTGCTGCTGCTGCTGCTGCTCTCCCCTTCCACACTACTTCCACTTCATCACTCCATCCCTCTTGCCTGAGCTCCTCCAGTCTCCGCCCCCTACAACACTTCCACGTCACCTTACACTTCCTCCCGGCCGCCGCCTCAGTCGATCTTTTCCACTTTCCCGATAATCTTCTCCTCGAAGATGGGCAGGATGGCGTCTTCTTCACGTATCTCCTCGAACACCACGCCGCAGTCAAATTCATCACTCACCTTCTTAAAATAATACCTAAAAAAAAAAGGGAGAGAGAGAGACAGGAGATGTTGTACAGTTACAGCCGCAGCACATCCTAGCGTCTCCATGCATTCCATGGACTTCAAAACAACTCCCCACGTCACGTTAAACGGCTGCGTGAACCCAACCTGTAATTTCCTTTCTTGGTCAGCAGCTCTTTGAACTGGCCCAGAGTGACGACCCTCCCCTTGACCGATGTCCTGTAGGGTATCAGCTCCTCGCAGAAGTAATATGCCACAGTGATGTTTTCACACGGGGCCTTTTTAGTGGTTTTATGCCTGAAGAAAAAAAGAAACAGCTCAGGTTAGATGAGAGTAGTCAGTTGTACATTTTCGATATGGACGGAAATGCGTAAAATCACACAGCGCTGATATCTGGGAGAATGAAAATAGATTGGATGGGAAAAGGGTAAAAAAAAAAAAACAACCCAGCAACTTAAGTGCTTGCAGGCTTTCTAATCAACAGGCAACAACAGGAAGCTGGAGGAAGGCTGGAGCCTCCTTGTTTCCAGGTGCACGGGACAATCCTGACCTCTGACCTCCAGCCTCTGGCCTTGACGTCGAGCCACCGCACAAAAGCCATTCAACCGATCGACGAGGAAACAACTAAAGAAGCTTAGAAAATGAAAATGTCTGCAAAATTGGAGCAATCTTTGTGCAGCAGCCTGCTGAAGGTTAGCGCCATCTGTTTTCATCAGTAGGAAGTTACGTACTCGGGCTCGGAGAGCTCGCTGTCGGAGACGGCGGGCACCACGCTGAGTGGCGGGAACATTGGCGGCCGGATGGCGCTGCGACCCCTCTGGATGACCTCCATCACGTACCTGCGGGGGCGAGCAGACACACAAAAGCTGCATTTCCATGACAGTTTTTTGCACAACAAAAGCTTTATTTCTAAAAATTTCAACAAAGTACTATTGCGATTTGCAGGGGTTTACGTTGAATGGCGTGAAGCACATAAACCGTAATTCTCGTCAAATCTCAGTCATTTGAAGTGAACTGGTCACGTGACCCCGTATGTCACCTCCGATGACGTGTAAATGCGAAAAAAGTGTTTCCATGACACTTTTGTGATAAACCCCTATCCCCTATATCGACACGAAAAACCACCTCATGAGAGCGTCAAAACCTTCTCGCCATATTTCAGAGGTTTTTCCAAGTTTATGTGTTTCCATGACCACTTTTTTTATAGCCATCTTTAGGTCTTGCGCAATTCTAGGGGTCATGGAAACGCAGCTAGTGCGAGAGAGAGGTGATGGAAAGCCTGAGCCAACCAGAGTGACTCGTGATGGAAAGAGAGAGAAATGATCAGTGTGACCTCTGACCTCTGCTTGGGTTGCATCGTGCCGGACTGGATCTTCTCCTCCTCCAGGCGCCGCCGCACCTCCTCCAGCTGGATGAGGGGGCTGGGGGCGGGGTTGGGGGGCATGGTGGGGTCCTGGATGAAGGGGTGAGACGGCAGCACGTTGCTGTTCCGCAGCTGGGAGCCACCGCCACCGCAGGGGTGCAAGGAGCCGGATCGCTCCCCGGAGAAGAGGCGTGCAGGACCCTCATGAGCCGCCGCCGCCCTCTTGGACCCGGAGCAACTCCTGAAACAAGCAGCGAAAGATGAAATTTGTTAATTAGTGTTACAAAACAAGGACGTGTTTTTCCAGCTGCTGAGGCATCCGCACTTTCACAACCTTCTTCCACTGGAGCTGCGCAAGGCCTGATGGGAAATGTGGCTTCCACTGAAAAGAACAACACTTTCCCCCAGCAATCAAAGACTAAACAGTTTGAAAACCAACCCGTAGGAGCTCCTCTTGTGTTGCACCAGCTCTTTCTGTCCTTCCATCAGCCACAGCAGGATCTTCTGTTTCTTCTCCATCTCTTCCGCAGGAGCCGGAACGTCGGCGGGCCGGCCGTCCTCCCCCAGTTTTTTAAACGTCCTTTTACACTGTGAGCCGAATTTACTGCTGCGTAAAAAAAAGAAGAAAACACGGTGGTCGGTGGAGCGGAAGCAAAAGATTTTTAAGAGCAGCGTCGTTTTAGACAAGCGCCCACCTGTAGGGGGCGTGCTCCGCAGGGCCGGACCCCATCCCGTCTGCGTAGGAGCGGTTCTTTGACCCGTAGTGACCCGTCTCCACAGCCGTCCAGGGGAAGCAGCCGTGCAGGCGAGCCGCCTCCGACTCCGCCTGCTCTCTGGCCTTCCCGCCGTGCACGTGGTGCACGTGCTTGTGGTGGCACACGTGGCCGCCCTCTCCCTTGGCGCCGTGCCGGAAGGAGTGTTTGCTCTGGGTGGGCTGCTGCTGCTGCTGCTGCTGCTGCGGCGGCGGCGACGGCAGCACCGTCGTCCCCCCGCCTCTGACCCCCAGGAAACCGTCGGGCGAGCGGGACTTGGGCGAGTGGCGCCCGTTGCCGGGCGACTGGCAGCCGGGAGTCTTCATCACCCGCCGCACGTGCTCGTCCAGGATGCTCTCGGGGTTTTCCTCGTGAGCGTCTCGGGCGAAAGGGCCGCCCGCCGCGCCGTAAGCCACGTCCACGAAGCGGGTGTTGTAGTTCTGCGGGTAAGCACTAGGGGGCAGCCTGTGACTGGCTAATGTGGCAGAAGAGGCTCCAACTTCATCGCCTTCCTCTTCCTTTGGAAAACAAGAGGTTTGACATCAATTAGGAAAGAATATGGAACTGAAAAAGACACTTAGAAACATTACGATGACAACACGTAATGTTTTTCCCACTTATTCCAGAGGTTTGCAGACACCACGTGCAACAATGTTTGTTTTGTCCTTTAGTAAATCAATATATTTTTAATAATAAAAAGGACCCAACAGTTAATCTAAATACATAAACAGCGTTCTGCTATAGCTATTTTTGCAGGGCAATATGCTGGTATTTGTTTAGCAAAGGCCTAAGAAAAAAAAAAAAGAAAGAAAAAAAAAACCCTCTGTCAGATCTTCATTATTACTCCAGGACTCCAGTGAAGCGCACGATAAATTATCAAAAAAATATTCTGTTTAACCCTCTGTTTACAGCCTCCTGTCTTTTAGCTTCCTGTGAAAACTGATGCTTCACTGGACCTTCCACTCAACATCACAGCAGTCGCAGGCAGTTCGATGGTGTCTCAGATGGCGGAATGAGCACCATGCTGAAGGTATCGTCACCGACCCAAGTGTCAGTGCCCTTTGTGATATCACAAAGTGCTGGTTTTCAGAGTATTTTTAAAACACAAGTGCGAGCACAACTTTGCTCGTTTCTGCAGAGTTCATTTACAGGCTACAGACAGAATTACTCGTGACAAAAAACAGCCAAGTGAATCCTGCAAAATAGGGAGAAATTAATTATTTAGCACGTAGCAGGACCACAACTTTCAAGTGAACCCGAAATCTCATCATCCTCAGCAGACAAGGACGCACACCAGGTCCAGTTATTCAAATCGTCTGAAAGTTATTTGACCCTCTTTTTTCTTTATATTGCTCACAGCTATGAAATAATAACATCCGCTCAAGTAGCTCGGTGGGTTTTTCCTCAGTTGCATTTTAAGCCACATAAATCCTTAATGAACTATAACCATATAATTTTGAAAAGTGGCAACGAGCGTCGAGTGTCGCTTGACAAAGGCAGCCGTTTATCGCCGGCCTCCAGGTTTAATAAAGCAGAACCCCGAGCCGTGTGATGGCCGAGCCACATAAATGATCTGCCTTGAGACTTAATATTTGGCCCACTGGCTCTGAGGGAGGTTTCATTTGTGGCGGCGGCGGCGGCGGCATTTCATCGCTGTTCAAGTGGCATCAAACGGGACGGCACGCTGTTCTCGCCTTACAAGTAGCCAAGCGTGCAGGTGCTGCATCTGATTCATCCACAAAGCCAGACGGCCGACAGGCCAAGGATAGAATCTCCTCCAAGTGATTCATAATCATTTTTGGAGTGAGTTTTTTTTTGTCTGTCCCCTGCTCAAATGGCTCGCCACAATAATTTTATTAAGGCCAGACGGATTCAAGCCTCCTTTGTTATTAAAAAAAAAAACAATGAAAAAAAAAACAATGAAAAAAAAAACTCTTTCAGCCTGACGGCCAGACCTTCATCTCACTTCCTGGCTCAGGAATTGGGCTTTTGGTGGCTCTCGCTAATTTTGCTTAAAATTAAGGCTGCTTTTTCATAAATGCTGCAGTTTATCTCACCATGCTTTGCAGAGAAATGCATTATTCCCCCTGGTCAACACTTTGTTACAATACAAATATTTTGATGACATGGCATCAGGCTCTCAGTGGAATGGGAAGGGAAACAAAAAGATTTTTTTTTATTGTATTGTACGGTTCCAAATTTCATTGGAAGCACCACGGCACTAATATGCCCCTGACGTGCCTCGAATGTGTGAGTTCATTGAGTGAGCGAAGCACAGAAGCACTTCCTGTTCCTTGCTCGCACGGCCTCGATTGTTGTTGGCACCGAGGTCACTCAGAGTGCAGCTCCCTGCTGTGAACCTCCACAGAGACGCCGCTGAGGATGCACGTGATCAGCTGACTTTTGGGTCTCCAAACAGCGGCGGCGCTGGAGGTGGACTTTGTCCTCGTTGTGATGGGACGACAGGGGACTGGAAGCGCAGGGCGGACTAGACTGCAATGCGGTGAACAGTGATCGGCTGTTTACGGCTGCAAAGGTCGTAGTGTGAGACACATTATCGCTGTGTGTGTCTGTGTGTGTCTGTGGTGGCTTCGCTAATGTGCAGAAGTCGTAAACTGAAAACAACAGCAGGTTTGTGTGGACTGAAAAGAAAAAAACGTAATAGAAATCATCATCAGCTGCAATTAATAGGATGCAAATAAAAAGAAAACCTACAGATTTTTTCAAGGCCCAGTTTTTGTTTTTCTTCTGCCTGTCCTACTAATATCTCACCGCTGTGGAACCCTGTTCATTTGCTCCAGGCTGCTTCCGAATAAAACATTCTGTCCTGTAGATTTCAAGAGTTTGTTTAAAAACTGCTGCCTGCGCCTTCAGAGAGCGCAGCTGAAAACGGCTTGATTTACCCTGAAAAGCCCTCTGACGTGAGGACAGCAGCTGAATATTTCCTCTCTCCCCCCCCCCCACTAGGCGGAGGAGCTGATATCTGATCCTGTTTGCTCCTGACACCCCTTCAGCGTGTGAGCTTATTGAGTGAGAGCCGAGCGCTGAGGCACTCTGCGATTCAAAACCTATCTTCCTCCTCCTCCTCACTCGCAAAGCCTCAATAGTATTTTTTTTTTCTTCCCGGAGTTCACACAGAGTACAGCTCCCCCGATGTGAACCTCCGCAGCGAAAACGCCGCTTTATACCTGCTCGCGCTGAGCCAAATTAGCACAGCGGTGGTTGGTATCAGCAGCAGCAGCAGCAGCGGTGGCGGGCTGCACCTGTTCTTCTGGAGGGTGGGGGAGGGTGGGGGGGGGATCTAGCAGGGAAAGAAGTGGGCTTGAAACGAACGTACCAGCCGCACCCTCTTGAGCCGCTCCTCCAGCTTCTCCTCGGCCTCCCGCTGCCTCAGCACGCCCTCCAGTTTGCTGATCAGCTCCGCGGCGAACCTCTGCGGCTCCACGTGGATGTCCTTTGGAATGCGGTCTGTGCGCTGGGGGGGAGGGAGAGGGCAACGTCAGGCCGTCAGCGGGTCGGTGCATTTCATCACCATCAGAAACCAGTGGAGGAAAAGCAGGACACAAGCAAACTGGACTGTACCAGCTGGAAAATCTTTAATATTCCGCTCAACGCTGCTGCTGACTTTTTCCCCTCCTCACATTAAGGCCTTATTTTCATTCTCTGAGCCTTCCAAGAATGCAATGACTCTGCAATCTTTTGACATCACTCATAGAAACGAGCCTTGCAAACGCGTCCGTGTAATCCGACGTGCCTGTTCTGATGAAATAAAAATCCTGCTCTGCTGCTAATAATCCCATCAAATCCCCTTTGTCTGCTTCTGTCGCCTTGCGTAGCCTTGCGGAAACTGTAGGACCGCCTTCCAGTTAAAAATCTGCCGCCGCCTCCTCATTTTTCGGAACCTTTTCAATGTTCCTAAATATGCACACAAAAGCTTATAAGAGACGAGCCGACGTCTAAACCGTCACCTCGCGGTCGTCAAATCTCAAACTCAATTCTTGCAGCGCTTGCGGGATTTAGCGCTTTCCCGCGCTGTCAATATCCGCACGCTAATAGAGCGCAGAGTGTGTGAACCTTGGGCTTCTTGGCTTCCGAGGCCTAATTAGGGGTTGGGGCTTTTCCTGCCGAAAGGCAGCAGGGAGTGTCAGGCTGTCACGGTGGGGCAGGGGGGGGAGGAGGAGGGGGAGGATCGGCCTGTGCGAGCACAGCAGCAGCTTAGCAGAGCATCAAACTGCGTTTAGACAGCCGTCTCTTTCGCCATCAGCTATTCTTGCGCGGCATCACAGGCTCGGCAAAGCAGGCGCAGCGGCAGGACTGAAATATGCAGCGCAGGAGGAGCGAAGGAGGCAGAGGGTTGGAGGGAAGGCAGACGAGCCGTGAATAACTCACCGGGATGTGAGGTAGCGGCACTCGCCCGTTTGCTTTGGCACTTTCGTGCATCTCCCGGCGATGCTGTTTGCGCTGTCTGTAGGGCGGGACCCCGTCTCTGGAAGGAGAAGGCGACAACATAAGCACATTTTCAACCGAGACGTCCTCCTAGCGTACAGTAGTGCCCACTCCAACGACAGATAATAACGGAAAATAATCCAGCTGCTCGCCGTCTCTCGTCTTGATAAAGTCTTGGTCTCGGCTGGGGCCTCCTGGTGAACATACAAACGCAGGAGGGCCGACCCTGAAAGCTTCCCGCTGCAGCTCTGAAGCTAAACGCCTACATCTCACCTGCCGCACCGCAAGAGGGATGTAATTCCGCACGGGATTGGTCATGGTGGGTTTTCCACCGTTTCCTGTACTGGGAGCGCCCGGAACAATTAGCTGATATGAGCCCGTAATCCAGTCAGCTTCAAACAGGGTTTTTTTTTGTGTGTATGTGTGTGTGTGTCCAGTTGCGCAAGCTTTGAAGTTTCTTTGGCAGTCGTTCCTGGTGCTGTGTCTGCCGTGAGAAAACGTTATCCTGGTTTATCCTCACCCTCAGTGGCGGCGCACGCCAGAGCTGCACACTGACCCGCAGCCTCGTGTGCAAAGGAAGCATTTTGGGAAGCTTTCAAGCCAGCTCTTATATCTTCTTTTTCCTCTTTCAAAAGCAGGTCAGTAGGTTAACAGTGTAATTACTGTACGTTCCTTCAGATGTGGTTTCATATCTCGAGAGTGACTTTTCCAGATCCCTAATCAGCTTTGAGAGAAAAATGCTACTCTAACAGCGAATGAAACCTCATTTCTGTCTCTGAGCGTCAATCCCCTAAAGGTCACGACCTGCTTTGAAATAACAGCTGGAGAATATTCAGTAGCAGTTTTTCTTTTTTTTTTCTTTTCATTTTGGGTATTAGCGCTTGTGTTCCTGCCAAATATTTGTGTGGACTTTTGGAGCAAAAAAAAAAAGAAAGAGGGGCAGTCTGTGCAGGAGGGGAGAGAGTACGTACACGCTGCTGTCGGTGAGGGAAACCGTTTCCGCGTCGCTGGACATGCTCTGCTGCTCGCTGTCGTTGGTGCTGGTGGCCGGAGCCAAAGCGTAGCCGGTGTTTGCATAGTACATGGGCTCCCGACAGGGTGCGTGTCTGGGGAAAAAAAAGAGGAAAGGCGACGACGTGGTCGTGAGCTGAAGAAAGTGTGACGTCGCCAAGGATGCAGCAGTTCATTAGTCAGACCTGGGTGTTATTCTGCAGCCTCTTTGAACTCAACACAACTCAACGGCGCCCTCGGTGGCCTCAGCCTCTCCGTGCGTCCACGTGTTTGCAACAATTGCAACAAAGTGCGACTGTTTTGTTTTTTCTTCTTTTGTTTTTTTGTCTATTCTCTAACAGAGTCCTCAGCTATGAGGCAGAAGCTTCACTTGACACCATTTACATTTTTAGTCATGGACTCTGGCGAGCCCACGTCTTACGAGGCTCCACGCGCATGAATTAAAGATGTTAGGCATCATCTCATTTTATTCAAATGAGGATTCCCTCCGGCATTTATCCCCGGATCTCCTCCCCTGTTTGGAATGCAAGGAGGCAGCAGAGTTCAATCTCAAACCTTTGTGACCAGCTGGTCTCCGTTAGCAGCATCCTTGCGCTTGCCAGCCGAGACCAGGCACTGAGGTGGGTTGGTCGGTTAAGGGGAGGAACCCATACAAAAGAACAATTAAAAAAAAAAAAAAAAAAAGACTGTCTATAAGAATTGAGTTTTGAACAGCGATTATGCGCCGTTGTTTCCGATAAACAGGAAATCAGAGGAAATGTCGAGAGGATGATGCAAATGATGGTCTTAATTAAAAGGCGCCCGAGATGAAAGAGATGAGATGACTCCTTGTGAATAAATATTCTGCAACATGTCTCTCTGATGCCAGATAACGTCCCAAACCGACACCCGCAAACAATAATAGCTCAGTGCAACTCCGTCGTTTGATTTTTTTTTGGGGGGGGGGACTAATGCAGCTATTCAACTGGTTTCCCTTTCGTGAATCCTGATTGTTTCCCTACAGTACAAACAAACAAACAACATATTGTCCTTTTTTTTTTTTTCCCTCTTCTAATAAAACAATGACAACAATAGAGGCCTTCTCCTACGCTGCTGACTGGACTGGAAGACGAAGGAATCTATGAAATATAAAAACAACATAAAGACAAGATGTGGCAACAAGCATCACTGATCCATCTGCAGGGCTTGTAAGAAGATGCTGCTGCTGCTGCTGCTGCCGCAGGTGAAACCCTCTCTTTCTCTTTCCACACCTTCAGCTCTCAAAACCTTTTTGTTGACTTGTGTTCTCTCTCGTTGACAGAGGGTTTTTTTTTTGTCTGAAACACTACGATAAGACCACCGGGAGCTCCTGCAACTCACATTTGGCGTGGAACGACCTTTAACGACCCTGATGAAGTGTTGTTGACCACTTTCACCCCAGTAACACATTTCAAGTTTAAAACCTGAGGTGAGTTCACACAGAGTTTGTTGTACTCGTTCATTTCTTTCCTCCCTAAAGTGTCTGAAACTCTTTACCAGTCACACTGAAGATGTTCTTTTTCCACCTGCGATGTGAAAAGCTTTTGCCTGCTTTGCAAAAAAGGAAAATGTGACTCCGGAAAGCACAGTTTTCCATCCATGACAACGACCTCCCAAACTTTTCCCAATTCCATTGTTCAAATTTGCTCATCTGGATTCTTATTCTTTGTTAGTCTTGGATTGAAACAGTCGGGGTCCTTGAAATGAAAACAACAAACTCCATTAGAATTTCTAAGGGGCCTTTGAAGAAGAACAACATCCGACTTGTTCACACGCAAAAAAAAAACAAACAAACAAAAAATAACCACCATAAATTAACGGATGCGTCTTTCAAGTCTGTTGAATTCGTGTATAAATGATTCATATTCTTTTTGTTGCTCGTCTCAGCAAAGATCAGACGGAGCTGATGTAAAATTTAGTGTCCTTAAAACCCATCGGGTGGTGCTGAAAGGAGATTTAAAAAACCAAGCGGATCCCTCAGTAACCCGGGCCAAGAAGCTCCACTGCTGCAATAACTATGTGAAAATAAATCCCCCAAAACTGTTCCATCATGAAAAAAAAAAAAAAAGGAATCCAGACTTTCTCCTGGACCTAAAAGGAAACACGGATGTCCAACAGAACCGCCTTTTGTGTGCGACTCAAACAAATACATGGAAAAAGACACAAAGAAGCATTTTGGTTGAGTTTGTATCCTTTGTTCCGGACCAGGGAGGCTACATGACAGGATGCGGTCAGACTGGACGGGACAGAAAAGAGAAAAATAACGGGACAGATGTCAGTTCTGAGCCCAGTCTGACTGCATTTCAACTCAACTAACTGTAACTGGGACGGCTTCCATTTCTGCTGCCTGTGCTGCAGGGTGTCCGCCGCGTGAGTGCCAGTCAGGTTCTTAAGTGGAGGGAAACGTCCGTGTTGGCCAACCCAAAAAAAAAAAAACCCTCACGGCGCCGACCAACATCTACATCGACCCCAGCGGTGGAACCAGTTTCAATTTCCCAGTCTGCTGAGGTTAAAATTGACCGTAAACGAAATGAGTTGTTGCAAAATTCTTCAAAATTTTCGGCAACCCCCAGGTTAATATACCACGTACAATCATTTATTAACAGGACGAGCCCTGCGAGGCGCTGAGCTGATCAATAGCTCAGGATAACAGTTCTGCCAGCGTTCGATCGAGCGGCGTTTCACAGCGCTGCGCCTCACGGAGGCAGGTCTGTGCTTTTTAGACAGGAAAAAAATCTATTTGCCATTGTGATGGATGCACGTTTCAGCCCTGTGGGGATCAAAGTTAAGGAGTTCAACAAACGGAGACAAAGGCCGGCATTTCTCCGCACCGACCAACAGCCAATCAGCAGCCTTGGCACCGACATCAAAGTCCGAGTGCCAGGTAGTTTAACGTTTTTTAAAGACAATAAAAAGAAAACCTCTTTCTGTTACGCCAAACCGAAGTGGCTGCACTCTGATGATGAAATCGCTTCATATCACGAGGCCCAGATTACAGATTATGATCCCCCTGGGGGCAAATGATTCAAAAAGCTTTAGCTCTTACGCTATAAACCCTCGTCTGATGTGGGAACATCCTTTTCCAGCGCCTTCAAGTGCGAGCCGCCGCTTCCTTCCCACCACAAAAGAAAGAAGAAGAGCGTCTCGGCTGCCTCTCTCGCTGCGCTTCAACTCTTCCGTTTCAAAACGCCGAGCAGCCGTCACAGAATAAAACCATCAAAGTCTCGGGCTGCGTTCTGATGTAGCAGCCTGCAGCAAGGAGGCTGGGCTGAAGCTCCAGGACTCACCTGTACTCAGGACTGTCCTGGAATCTCTCGCTGCTCGCTGGCGCCTCCAACAGGAGCCGTTGAGCGAGTCGACCGCCGACCCCGGGCTCGCACTCGTTGTTCTGCTGTTGCTGCTGCTGCTGCTGCTGCTGCTGCTGCTGCTGCTCCTGCTCACACCTCCACTCCTCGTCCTCGTTCAAGGTGGGCAAGTAGCCCGAGAGGCTCTTGCCGTTGCCCGACGCCGGGCTGTGATCTCCGTAGAGCTTCGGGCTCTCCCCGCCCGTGCGCGTGTATTCCAGATATATGTCCGACTTGAGGAAGAGCGGGTAGGTGTTCTCCTCCATCGCCGTCTGGATCTCAGTCTGGGCCTGGTCGAACATGGCCGGGTCGATGTGGAGCCTGGCGATGCAGTCCTTGATGAAGGACTTGGTGGCCGGTTTGATCTGCCGCGAGACGATGCCGCCGCTGTCCAGGATGTACTTCTTGTAGATGGCCTTGGCCAGCTTCACCTTCTTCTCCTCGTTGCCCTCGCTGGCCTCCAGCTTGCGGAAGCCGCTGCAGGCGAACCAGAAGTCCAGCACGTCGGCGCACTCCTCCTGCTTGAGGAACATGCTGAAGAGGCCGATGCCATCCTGGTCGTCCAGGAGCGAGTGCAGCGACTCGGCCCACTTCAGGTACGGCGGCGTCGGCGAGGCGCTCCCCTCCGGCTCGTAGCCCAGGTCCAGGTCGGGCCGCCTGGGCGTGGCCGCGGGCGCCTCGCACTTGAGGCCGTCGCTCTTGGATGAGAAGAAGCCCAGGTTGCCGCCCGGGTGGCGACGGCCATCGCCGTGCACCAGGTCCCCTTCCTCCCCCGGGACCGGAGGTCTGGGAGCATCCTCAGTGAAGCTGCTCCCCAGGTCCGCTAGGTAGCCTCCTTTGTCGCTCACGCTCATAGTCCCAGCGTCCGTAAAGCACGAGCCCGGAGAGCTCACAGCCCGCAAGCGTCAGAGCCAGACTCACAGCGCCGCACAACAGCTCCTGCAAGGAGAGAGACACGTACCACAACAATGAGCTTCATTCATTCATTCACACGTGGAAAGTGCGTCAGCAGCGCCGCCGAGAATGGGGCGATGCTACTGCTGATTTACATCTCATCGCCTAGATCGATCTGAGATTAATCTAAGATTAATGCGAGACCGTTTTAATACAGGACTTGTGTGACAATGGGAAGCAAAGTGCTCTTCGGCTTTGTAACATTCAGACAACTCAGGCAGCTTTGGGCTGCTTTGCTTCCCGAGATCGTCTCAGGGAGGAAAATCAAAATCAAAAAAAAAAAACTTGAGCTGTATCTGCTGTATCTGGGCAGAAACTGAGTCTTCCCAGCAGGCCGCATGAGTGACAGAGTCATTACGCTGGTATGTGACAGCGGCGCGGTGATCCGGGCCGGAAGAAGCAGCTTCCAGTGCTGAACGTGCAGCTTCGCACTCTGCAGAATCAGAGAGCGGCTGTGCTAATTTGCACGCAGGCACAACATGGTAATCCCCCCCCCCGGCAACACCAACTTCACTCAGATCTACGTGTTACTGCGACGGGACAATTCCCTTGAGGTGTAAACTGGAAAATAAAAACACAAATTGCTACTTCAGAATAATAATAATTATTATTTTGAGTAGTAGTGGTATGATTATTATTATTATTATTATTATTATTATTATTATTGCACATTATTCATTTCATTTACCCTCCCCTCATGGTCTCACAGACTCAGCAGCAGAACAGTGGCGCCAAGGATTTTTAGGGGCCATGAACATCCTGTTCAAGGACACATCTGTGTCCCAGTGAATTGTCCGAGAGCGAAGACACAGCGGTGGCGGCGTTCTCCACGCCCACTGACTGCACAGGCACCTCAGGACTTCCTACATTCTGCATTAGCAGCACAATAACCAAATTTAGCACTGTTTTTCAGAGATGGCTTACCAACATCATTATTATTATTATTATTATCATTATTTTTAAACAGCTTTGGGCAGGAGGACAAAGTCGTGGTGACCAGAGTGTCACATGACATGTGGTCTTGATTTGAGTTTTTGGCTCCATGTCCATTGAGACAGGGACCTCTCACAGTTTATTGATTGGAAACAAACACTGAGGCCATGCACGATGGTGCAGTGAAATGACAGCCTCCCCTCATCTGTGATCCAAAAGCATTTTTGTTTTTTATTTATTCACCTTTTTTTTTTTTTTTAATCACATTTCCTTCAAGACACACCCACTTGCACGTCTCGTCCAATACACACAGACACACAAACACAAAATCAAATCTCTGATTGAACAAAGAGCCGTGGATTTGCCAACGCATGCCCTCTCGTTCCGGTGCATAGGCGGGTGCACGTGGCAGGGCTCGTACATGTTATTGACCACATGCACGAGCCTTCACCTTGCATTTTATCAATTAAACGGGCGGCCCTCCTGATGCAGGGCAGGCAGCGTATTGCACAAACGGCCCTGCGCGCCGCTCGCTCACAGGTGTGCGTGTGTCCGGTACGAACGGACGGACGGACGGACGTACGGTCGTACGGGCGAGAATATCGCGGTCTGGGCGTGACTTCGGCCGAGCTCCGGAGGAAATGTCCCCCATTTTTCTCTCCCTCTCTCGCCCGAAACTGTATCCGTTTGTTCCTCTGAAGTGAGCCTCTCATCACATTCATGTCTTGGCCTCTCCAGAACAGCAGCGGCTAGTGGGGGAGGGGAGCCAGAAACAAACTCCGTGTACACATACACACACAGTGAGAGGCAGGCCCTTTCAGCAGCCGACCGACAAGTGCACAACTTTGTCACACTATTTCCCCCCGCAAATCCTCGCTGTACCTCCGCAAGGCGGCCGCCAATGGTCGCCGCGGTGACCGGCGGGGATCGCTCGTCGCCCCGGCCGCCCCGTCAGAGGACACGCCGAGGGGAATCCTGCTCCCGTTTTCCCCCCGAAACACTGATTAACGAGCAGCCGAAGCGACGGCACAGACCCTCCCCCGACTACCGCAATCCCGATCTGTGGGCACCCAGGGGGTGGAATGATGAAGGAGTGGTGGTGGAGGTGGCGGCGGCGGGGAAAAAGAAGAAGTGCAATCTATACTTAACCGGTGCAGATCCTCTCGGCGCTCCGGAGCGCATCGGGAACGCGGAGCCGTGTCATGGTTTGGAGGTGCGGGACTTTAGGAATAACAAAGACGGTAACAGTCCGCTCGTCGCCACCTCTCCATGACTGTCTCTCTCTCGCTCGCTCTCGCTTGTGTCTGTGTGCGCAACCGAGAGGCTGCACGGCAGATGATGCACAGCGCCTCGCCCGTTCACTGCACAAACTGCCTCGGTGCATGAGGATTCTCCTCATCTGACTCCCAAGAATAATCCAAGGAAAAGGGTTTTTGGTGGGGGGGAAAAAAACAAAAACCCTTTTATCGTACTCAATCATCTACTTTGATATTGTAATTGATGTTTGTTTGGTTTCTTTTTATCCTCAGAATACATGCACCAATGTGAATCTACTGTACTTGGTCTCTCTCACCACTGTCCTTGAAAGCATAGTGTGCTATTGCCAGATTTGCCCCTTAGTGAGAGAGGGTTGGGGCTGCTTGTGTTGCACCTCTTAAGTATAAATCAAATACGATCAAAGTCCTTCACGGTTGGATTGACACGCAAAATAACGAACAAAGCGAAACAGCATTCGGAATGTAATGCATGTTGATGAGGAGAGTGCAGCTACTCCACAAGTCTTTCACACAGGGATGATGGCATGGAGGCGCTGAAAGTCATGGCACCGCACCAAAAACCTGGAGCCCGAAGTGAACTTCAGGAATCCCATTATGTAGTCGTAGTATCAAGATTAGCTGAAAAGTGCAGCAGAGAATTTGACATCCACCTGCTGGCACACTTCTCTTCATGTTCCAGGCTATCGTGTTTAAAAGCCAATACTTGTCCTGGTAGGGTCTTGGAAAATGACTGCTGGAATTAAGTGGAACCAAATTTGTGTGAACACAGTATTTGCGGAAGAATCTGACAGAGTCCTACAACAGACTAAACATGTATAAAGGCTAAAATACCATTAAATAAAACTTCTGCAGGTCGAGAAAGGTGGTGATCTAATCAGGATGAGGCTCTGCTTATTTGCAATTGGTTTGTATCTGCAACCGATGTCCCCAAAAGCTTTGTGGCCCATCTGAGACGTATCCATCTATGTAATTAGACGTTAGACATTGGCGTCGATCAAACAAAGCAACAGTCCTCGTGTGACGCTTTCAACGTGCCGCATTCCATCATCAAACAAAATGACGTCTGTTCCCTCCAGGGTGGACACTGAGCTGCAGTAATTAGCTGTTCTGCATTTCGACTAGGACTTTCAAACAAACCAAAAAAAAAATCAAAGTGGCTCGAAACATTACGCCTCATTTAACAACACTGTGTCATGTGATCGTATAACTTGACAGACCCAGCACCGCAACGACTGACTGTAGGTTGTGAATATGGACTTGAGACTTATGCCATCTGATTCTCTGGCCCGCTGTTTAAATTATGCAACGCACACAGCGAGTGCAAGATTTATGCCGGGGCAGATGAAACATTAACGAGTCCGAACACACCTCCTCTACTCCTTCAGGTGAAAATTGATCTGGGCCAGCAATAATTCAAGCATCCTGATGCTCGGGTGCTGCATGAAAAGGCGGACTTTGGACCAAAGTTTGGCCGTTAAAAAAACGAGAGAGAAAGAGAGGGAGGGAGAGAGAGAGAGAAACGGACAAAGAGAGAGAAAGAGAGAGAGATCAACCTTTTCAAGACAGAAACAAACTGCTTCCAACTTTTTGTACATCAAAGTATCCTGCTGCTCATGTGAGGCCAAGTCTATGAAACTAGCCCAGTTATTGTTGAAAATGTGGACGTGTAGTGAGTCTGTCTTCTCACTGCCAGACTGTCTTCAATCATCCTCTTACAATGGCAGAAGAAAGCCAAAAAACTAGCAACTAAGTTGCAACTGCTTTGCCAAAGATTTGTTTCCATGAGTGGACCAACGGCGCTGTTGATGGCGGTGAAAAGGGACGATTTGATTTTAAAGCATGTAAATGTATTCTACCTGTGCCATTGCGGTTGTCCTTGGGTATTCTCCAGAAGTACGTCCATTCGTTGCGGCCTCCATGGTGCGGTTACTTAAAACATCAGGCTCTGCTGGTGGAAACCTTTTTCTTAGCATCTTTATGTCGTCTCTGATACGAAAAGGCCCGAAGCTGAATCAGAACGCAAGTTTAAAAGATCGTTTCCGCCGTCCACTTGCTCCTGCAAAACAAATTAAAAGCACATGTAAATAAAAGAACAGTATATTATTTTGAATATAACACATTTTTAATTTTTGGACCCCATCTTTTTATTGTCATTTGGCCTGAATACAGTTTTCCACAAATAATATATTCCATTAGACTGGAATATATTGCATAGTAGAGATTATTGCCCAAACCTGTTCTGCCACAAACTGATAAGGCAGCGTGATGCCCTCTACCTGAAATAGACTTTATCCAACCTTGGCGTTCTAAATTAAATTGGTATTCTGTGTTTAACCCCCTGCCTAACCCAACACCCCCTCCCAGTACAGTTCTGTTCAGGGATGAATTGGTAGAAATCACTCTTTGGCTCACAAAACCAATCTGTCAGAGTCATTTTCAACAGAATCTACATTATTTCTGTTTGTCTTCTTTGTCTGATCATTTCCATTTGTGTTTGTTTGTTCAAGGATTGTTTTTTTTGTTTGTTTGTTTTTTTAGGTCAGTCTGTTGCTTCATTTGGTTGAAGGTTATTTGTAAAATAAGGACACAGTGTGTAAGATCTATTAACAGCTGATGGTAGCAAAGCATATTTGAAACATCACTAATTGCTGTTCACCAACACCCCACTTGGTCTCATATCTGTCTTGTATGAGCTGCCGGATTAAATCAGATCCAGACCCAGCAGATCATTAATCTGGGCTGCTGTTAATGCATGTGGTTGTACAAGAAGTCTCCTGCCTTACAAGTGGACCCAATTTTAATGCAAACGTGAATGCTTAGTCCAGGAAAAACAGACTTAGTACACGCTTTATGAATCCAGAAAACATATATATGTATTTTCTATTCCAGTTCATGTCACCGGACATCTTTAGGATTACACACTTTGCTTGTTTAAAACAACTATGAAGATGTAGCAGCAAAAGAGTTTTTCTTCATAGCTCAAAACTAATTATCGTTTACAAGAAATTGTGAAATTAGCTGTTTTTGCTGATGTCGGATGATTCTGAATAACCTGCCAAATTCCTGGCCTTAAATCTGTGTTTGTCTTCTTGCCTAAAATGACACTGATCCTTATCGGGGAGTCTACACATACTGCTTGCAGTTGAGTTTTACCAGGCGACAACTTCATGTTTTGCCACTTTGCTCTATTCAGGTCCCCTTTGTTCCACCTGTCAGTGTGGATTTAGCCTCCCTACCAGGCCTTGGCTGCCACAGGCTTATCTCTGCTGAAGACTCTCTGATGAACAAAAGCCCATTAAGGTGTTTAAGTGAATGCTCCTATTCTCGGTGCACACAATGGAGATTTTTCATGTTTTCAATTGGCAGCCCCTCAAAGAGTTGGTCCAAAATGACAACAAAACCAAGAGGGGCAATAAACACAGCAACCTTATCTAACAACGGAAATACTCAAAATAACACTCCAAGCTCACCGACCAAAGTGAGAATGTGATGTATCTGGTCACTTCGTAAAAAAAAATCTAAGGATCTTTGGTAAAAATGAGCTGGAGCCTTTGCTTTGCGTTTGGAGGATCTTCTGAAGGTAAAATCAAAGGACCTGTCAGTAAATGTATTCTGGAGTCCTGCTGATGTCCTTTGTCCTGGTTGAATATATCATGACTAACAAGGATTGGAGTGGATTAGGCACAGAGGATTGAGCAATTTGCAGGCTTGAGTTTATTTTCTGGATATTCCACCTCACAGGCGACAAAAAAGAATTTTTGAAAAAGGAAAGATGTTTGGGGGGAAAAAAGGGATTCATGTTTCCTGCGGTGGTACATTGGTGTAGATATAGGTCCGTAACCATGTACGTAATGGCGAAGGTACAGACATCTGCTAGCATGACGAAAGAAAGAAAGAATAATTCAGATTAATTTAAGCGTTCAGTCTGTCGGGGGTCTTCAGTGGTCTGGTCATGGGACGCATATTCACTGGTCAGATCAAATGATGTGCTTGGGTTTTGATGAGAGGGAGGACGCAACAAGAACCAGTGTGGCGCAGACACGGAAAAACGATAACAGACACAATGGGACGATAAACAACACAAAGGGAAGTAGCTGCACTTCTCGTGGTCTCCGACTCAAAAAGCAGACGTCGGACCGGCCGGTTTTACCTCAGCGTGTGCTTCTCGGTTCTGTTGTGTCGAATCGCAGACACTCCCTCCGGTTTTTTCGAGCGCCGTCCGTTCGTAGTCTGCAGAGAAGACCGCCGCCATCTTTCATCACGACGGGCGTCCATCTGTCGACGGTTCTTCCCTTTCTACCCTTTCTTCCTCTGTTCCGGTCTCTCTCTCTATATTCCAGCCCTCCCTGTGTTGTTGTGAGGGGGGGTTCTTACTTTCCGTCCAACATCAAACCACCGCCGTATCGACAGGCGCGCGGGCCGCCCAGCAGGGGGGCTGCTTGAACATGCTGCATTGGCTGTTGTCCTTCTCCAAGCCGAAGATGAACTGACCACATTTATTTTTTCTCAAACCGGTACAGACATCCGGCACAGGAAGGGAGGATGTCTGAAAAAAAAAAAAAAAAATCAACTCGGCTCAGGCCTTTGATTTCAACATGTCTGGCCTAAGAGCTCCTTCATGATTGTCCCAGAACATTTTCTTCTCTTACATGTCCTGATGAGATTTGGATCTTTCTTTGATAAAGTCCACATCTGTTTAAAAAAAAAAAGTACTCCTTAAAATCTCACGAAGAAATTTAAATGATTTGGACTAAAGTCATGATTTGATTGCTTTTTCCCCATCTTCAAAAATTTCTTTTGCAAAGTAACAAAAAAAGACATTTTCCTTTGCCACTGAAGTCACAGTTTTCAATAATAGAAGCCAAACAGGTCTAAACAACAGAAAAGATAATACATTTCTCTAAAAGTTCCTTTCCTTGGACTCTCTTTGTTCTTTCAGGTCTTGGATGCAAAAGCGCTCCTTGTTTGCCGCCACTGACTGATGTCCTGCCAAACTCTTCCGGCAAACAATGGGGTGAGTTGAATTTCAAAATGGTAGACGCTCTCACCTTCCTCTCCTGCTGTGTCGCAGGTCGCATCTGGCTGCTGTGGTCCGCCATGACTGGGCGTGCAGCAGCGTGTCTGCCACTCCTCTGCAATACTTTCTTCCACTCATATAAATCTGTTGTTATTTTCCCAGTGTGTTGGCAAAAGATAAGCATCTTTACTTCATAGAGCACCTTCAGCCGTGCCACCCTATTGGAGGAAACAAGCGGCAGATGATTGTCTGGGAGAGAAAAAAAAATTGTGTTGTAGCTATGGTAACAGACCCAACAGGCATGAGTCATGTGCGACCCAGTTGACTGGTGCACACTAAGTGACAAGGGGGTAAAATGTGAAACATGCATCACACAGTATTTGTTTTTTTTTTTTGGCTGAAAAAAAATCATCATCTTTGACATTTTTGTCTTATTTTGATAATATAGGAGTATTTTATTAAAACTCACAGCCACCTGCTGTATGAAGTTGTGAGAAGAGCCGTGTAATTGGGTGGGAGGGAGAGCAAAGTGCGGGAAATGGTTGAAAAGAAATTTTGAATCAAGTGAGGAGAGATGATTTTTTTTTTTTGTCTTTGTTGCGTAGCTTTATCTGCTGCTCACCTTTCAAAATGGATTTCACACTTGTGCGTCTGCTGGTGGCCAGGGTCAGAACCAGCACAACCTCCTCACAATGACTCATTCTCTCCTTCATACTGCCCCAGAGCAACCCACGGTGGTGGCTCCAGCTTCCATCTGCTTGGGACCGTTCTGCATTTGAACATAATTATGTTTTTAAAATCTGAACTGGGTCAATACAAATACCTTGTTCAAAATAAAATAAAAATAAAATCAGCTGGATGGGAATTCAAGAGAGCAAGATCTGAAGCTATGACTGCAGATATCTGGAATGATCTGGAAAATAATTGGAAATAATGTGGTGGGTGGTAGGGACGAGAGGGGTTATGTTAATATAGCAGATATTATTCTCAATTGTTGGATAAGTGCTTAGATAATGTTTATATCCTGTAGCTAGCCAACTGCTGGTAAGCCAGGCACTGATACCACAGTACATTTATGAGAGATAAATCTTTATCCTTACTGTCTTTGCTATCTTTTTTTTTTTTTTTTTTTAAAAAAGGTTTTACTTCCTATGTGTGCAAAGTGGTCATAATCTGGAGCCGCAAGACCAATGTTAAGATTAGTGCTCACAGAAATATTTTTTGCGATATAGAATACAGTTTGCATGTCCCGTGTCCAGTCTCTACCATCTGCACTGCAGTAAGGTGAACTTAACTTTTGCTTGTCTCATTACCGATACACACCTAACAATCACAAGGCCTCCAAACATAAACACGAGCTTGCATACGCATGCACAGACGAAAACAAAACAGCCAGCATAGCCCTGGTGGCATGGCATAATATTTTGCTGATCCGTTATCAGAATACAAGCATAGTAAGATAAAGTATTTGTGCCTCACGCCTATTTGCATAACAAAAGGGCTCCGTACTGAACAATACGTTGCTGTTGAATAATGAATACTCCCACAGATTCGGGGCACAGGAGTATTTTTTGCATCGGCAAAATAAACAAGATGATCTTTCAAAGCAATACACCCATAAATAATTAAACACATTGTTGTTGTAATACATCTTATTCTGTCAGGGAGTGAGCAACCCCGCGATACAAAAAAGATGCCCCAGATCATGTGATCTCTGACTGGAGAGCGAGGACCCCTAGGATTATGCTAAAAACAAACAAACAAACAAACAAAATCAGCAAATCTTGTGAGAAAAGGAGCAAATATACAGTATGTATGTCTTATATTCCCTCCACTAACTTGTCCAGCTGTCAAAATCCCCTCAAATTCCCATGAAAATGACTGTCACACTGTAGGGCCAGGTTGTATTATGTTCAATGTTTCAAACTTTGGCTACTGTTGTTACATTGGACATAAAAACACGAAATTTGTGATCCATAATCTTTTTTTTTAACCCCAAGTGTTACACAAATGTAGTAAGGCTGGACTGAAAGCAGTATTACATTACTTGTAACTCTACATTAAATTCTGTGACTATTGTTTCTTTGTAGTTTACAATGTAGAAGAAGCCGATGCCTCTGCCTTTGTGCTGGCGTCTTGTTGTAAAGGGGGTCAAGGTGAGTACGACTCCACATCTGTGATTTTCACCGCTAACTCATTCCCACTGGAAACGAGTCTTATTCATTTTTCAAACAGCCTCTAGGATATATGATCCTTTAAAAAAGAGGGGAGGAAGAATATCCCTTTAGGCCACGATTCATCTTTGATGTGTTGAAAAGAAAGACAGGGAAAAGATGCAGTCAGGCTTCATGCATATTGTATTGGCAAGGGGGAATTACGAGCAACCTAAGCTAACGTATTCTCATTGTTGTTAGCCATGAAGGATAAACTGCAGTCACTGATTGCTAGTAAATGTAAAAACAAACAAACAAACAAACAAACAAACAAATAATAAGCAAATAAATACCCTCCACCCCAGAAACAGTCCGGTTTAGTTAGATACACTTATCTTTGATTTAAGGGAACCGAACTCTGAGAGTATTCAACCTTTGTTCTTTGACCTTCAAGTTTTTAAAATGACTTCCTGAGTCATGCGGATGAGCCTCCGCCATCACGTGCACAAAACAACTAATTTTCCGATTCATTAAACAAACACACAAACACAAGAAAAACCTCTGATCCAACTGTGATCGAGAATTAAAAAAATAAATAAATAAAAAAATCCTGACATTGCCCATAACAATTCACCTTTAACATCGTTTTACGCAGAATTGTCGCCGAATCCAAGTTACGTCTTTGTTTCTGAGGAAGGTTCCGAGTGACTCCGAAATGCGAAAGACAACACTCGGATGAGAACAGCCTCTCCGTGTGGCCAAATGACAACGGTACAGTGCAATGGCGCGTTGCGTCCCTTCATGCAGTGACCGTCGGCAGAATGCATTACTTTGTATACGGATAGAGGGACCTAAGTGGCGCAGGCGCGGTGGCCAAGTGGTAAGGCGTCGGTCTCGTAAACCGAAGATCGCGGGTTCGAACCCCGTCCGTGCCTTTTGTGAAAGTCAAAACCATTTCGCATTATGAACATATCCTCTTTTGTTTAAAAAAATGATCTGGTAATTTAAAAAAAAATCTACACAAAATCATTTTAAATCAAAGCACGTATACGCTAGCATGCTAACGCGCTAGCCTGTTCTCTTCCTTCACTTTATCAACCGATTACTCCTGGCCTGTAAGATATGACGCCTTCATCTTTTTTATACAGCTAGCAGTTTGTTTCTCATTTTATATACAGCAGAATATGAACTTGTGTTGCCACATTAAATGCCGTCAATTCAACTGCAATCAAAGCGCTAAACTAATACTCATCAAGCAAAATGCTGTTTCAGTTTCCTGGGCAACACTCGTCAGTGTTTAATATTTGTATCACGCTGCTCCATCTGCTATAGTGACCCTTTGCAAAATGGATGCAGTATTATGAACAGGTTAGCAGTGGACGAATGAAAATAAACATCCATAATCCATAGAAGTCAATAGTTATTCAATTGCCCATATACAACCCCCCCCCACTAAACAATAGCTCACATTCATCAGACTGCCAAGGCCATTGAGATCGTTCCTCGCAAGAAGCTTGTTTCCATGGCAGCACATGCATGCTTATACACACTTCGTTTATTGAGAACCTCCCAGCCCCCGCCCTGTTCCTCATCCTATAGAAAATAATAATCTAATCTAGACATCCTTTTTTTCTTTTTTCTTTTTTTTTTTGCTGCTCCTGTGCTTTAGAAGCTCTGCTGGTTTGTGTTGTTTCACTCAAATCAGAGCTATTTTAATGAAACTTAAGCATGCTGACGTCGTCAAGACTTGTAGGGATATGACCCAGTCTCACACTAGTGGCAATGAATGTGTCACCTTAGCTTTCTTCCAGTAAACTAAAGAAGTTTAAAGGAGCACTCGAAATACTTTTTTGATTCTCACGACCAGGGGCTAAATTCCAGACACAAAAATAAGGTTTACTCCCCTCCAGCCTTTTCCTCAGGTATTTCTGCCCCAGTGCAGGCAGTGTGCCACTGGCAGTAAGAAAACATAACCTCAAAGGAGGCTCTTGTTATTGGCTAGATGGGGGTCACTGCAAGCAAAAGACAAAATTAGCACTGGCATTGTTTTCACTATTTCTTACCCATGAGATATTAAGTTGTCATACACACTGGACCTCCAAATACAATTTACTCAGCGGGAAACTTTTCAATGTCTACCAACAATGGATTTTTTATTTTTCACATTTTCCTTCATCATTTATCTTGCTGCTTCTACATGAAAAGAGCCTTCAGTTTGAGAAAAAGGAAAAGGACAAAAGAGTGTGTAGCATGCAGTATATTGGCAGCAGGTCCAGGTCTGCTGTCAGCTGCACACACATCGATTTCCTTGTTTGCGTGGGCTTTTGGCATAGTGAACTACATTTGAATTTTTTTTTTAGACGATAAACACGTAGTATTGTTGTCCACCAAAGCCTGCTTTCAAGGGAGAGCTCTTCCTTCAGGTCTTTGTGTGAATGCAGTCAAACTGACCCTGCACACAGAACATTTCCGAAATCCTTCAGCTTGTATTTCTTGTATCCGTCTCCCTACCGTTTCTTCCTCAATCTCTCATGTAGCACTTAATAAACACTGGCAGTTGCCCGCTGGTTGTGTCAAAACAAAAGGAAAGCTGACTGGCTGTGGAATCAAATGGATTCTTTTTTTTAAAGCTAACTGGAAATGCCTTCTTTTGGAGGCCGCCAATATGAACGAGAAAGACTTGAAATCTGAGCGATGCAGCTGCTGTGCAAGATTAGAGAAGAAGCACTTTTGTCAACCATATTATCCTTAAAAACACATCAAACTGAAGGCAAAATGTGTAACATCACAGAGAGAAGATTTAAGTTCTCTATTGGCCGAAGCTTAAATGTCTGCGCCCTGTATTCTGACAATACAGAATTAGGAGAAACACTGAGCAAAGCTTTAATTATGGCACCATTAGTATTTCTTTTCATTTGCGCTGATTACAAAGGCGGAAACAGGAAACTCCCTCTGGGGAAAAAAATGTCTGACTTGAGAACGGAGGGGGGGTGGAAAGGTGCCTGCTTGAAAACATGTTTAAAGTTGAACGTTGGACACAATCGGGTGGGAAATGACTCTGATTTATTTTACTCCCCTGTCCTGGACTTTGAGCGCAGTGATTGCGGCATCATATCCCATTTGACTCAACGCTCTTGAACATTATGCCAGGCGGTGCGAGTGTGAGCTCACGGCTGACGCTGAGGGGCATTGAAGTTTGTTTTGGCTGAAACATTTGGGTGGATGCTGTTTTCTGCAATTACAGTGATGAAGGCGTGTCACTGTAAGCGAATGTCAGAAAGGAAATGAAAGCCTCGCTGTGACAGCATGACGTGAATGAAGGTCCTACACCAAACCCAAAACCCCTTAGGGTGTAACCAGTATTAAGTCCTCTCTCTCTCTGTCTCTCTCTTTCTCTCTTTCTCTCTCTCTCTCTCTCTCTCTCTCTCTCTCTCCCTCTCTCTGTTTTAACTTTTTACTGGCCTCTAGCTCCAGTCACTTCAATTAAAAATAAATTGTTTTTTGTTACTTTAAAGATCAAATCTACTTAAAGAGGATGTTTTGATCTTATCCTGTGAAAAATGTCACGAATATTGTCTCTGGACGGCCTGCCTGCCTGGTTTAGGAATTATGGCACCATCTGCAGGTGATAATGTGAACTTGGCACAACGCAACACCCCAGTTCTTATCGTGTGAACTTTTTTTTTTATTACTAAAATGCTGATTAACTGTATTCTTAACAAGCACACCGTACTGACAGAATATGTTGAGTCTTGCAGCAATGCTATTATTATTGCGACATTTATTTTTAAAAAGAAAAAACAAAGGCACACAATTTAAGCAGGACACATTCATGAGTCATTGTCAGTAAATGCTACACAAGGGCTCTTTGTCACCGCACATAAAATCTGGCCATACGGAATATTTTTTAATGAAGGGTGCTTTTCTTAAACATTTGGCGGCGTTTCTGTCACACTTGCACAGCATCTTTTCGCATTTGTCCTCCAGATCCTCTGCAAATTTAAATGGAAGAGAAAGAGAGACAGAGAATGAGTGAGAGAGAGGGAGAGAGAGAGAGCGAGAGAGAGAGAGAGAGAGAGGACTGTCAGATATAACTTGCCAGATGGTTTGGTTTTCGACCTAAAAAAGAACAACCACACACACACCAAACAGTCACTTCACTGTTTTAGATTAAACTTTATTTCCCCTCCATGTTTCACTGCCACGTTTCCAAAACTGGTGTCACCTGGAAAGTAGGCTGGTGTTGTCAACGATTATCAACAAAACACAGTTTTAGGCGTAGTTCATCTAAAACTGAGACTTCACAGTGCACATGTTCACCATCTTTCATTGCATCTGCATGAGGTGCAACTACTTTCCTCTGTGAAACTGCAGACTGGTCATGTGAGCGAGAAAAGGGGTGAACTACTCCTCTCAATTGGATGTGGGGGACAAACAACAAAATACTTTAAAATAAATAAATTAATAAAAAGTTACACTACCACACTCAGCTGTCCTGTCTTCGCACGTCCAGGCGTAATTCTTGGTTTTTGTGTGGCAGCCAAAGATTTCTGCTTCCCCATAACAGCAATCATGCTTGTGGCAGCACCTAGACAGGAATTAACGCAGTGATTAGTGTTTTCGTTGCTGAAGACTGGAGGCTCGGTCCAAGGCAGCCCACCACGGCTATTTTTAAAGGCAGGGCGTCAGGGTCGCGGCGTGAATTTTCACAACAGGTAGTAGTTAGCAGTCGTCTCCTCTGAGGGAGGGTTTTGGTCTCATGTGGCCAGGAGGGAAAGCAAAGGAGGCGGCAATTAGGATATGGGCGTGCCCTTCCTGGGGCCACACTCGAGGTAATGCAGCGTGTTGGTCTGCCTCATTTGGACGACGCCCCCTCTTTTCGTACCCAGCGCCCTGCACTTTTCATTCCATCCCGAGCTGTGCGTTCTCAAGCTGGATGGCGTGATTGGCAAGTGGGAAGTAAAGTCGTCCACAAGGAGGAATGAACGGATGGATTGTACGTTTTACTTTTTTTTTTTAGCACATGCCAGACCGTGCAGGCAGCGTGCACGGTCTCCGTCTAGCGTTCCGGCTTCCTTGAGGACAAAACAAAAGAGACTTGACAGCGTTGTCATTTTCATGGTGTGCATGTTATGTGTTTACCAGTCGGCCTTGTCTCTGGGCCAGCCTTGGCCACCCAGTCCACAGTAGCACCCGTACATCATGTAGGCCAGGGCGAATCTGCCCGTGCTGCATTTGATGGCTCCGGCCAACTCCAGCAGGCCTCTCTTCGACCGCACGGCCTTGCGTGCAGACGCAACAGCAATAGCAACTGCGGAGAGAAAGAGACAAAGACAGAGAGGGATCAACTCGTGCATCACATTTTTATTGTGAGGCTACAGAGCACTGCACTGGACACGCACCACTGCCACTCTAAGGGCTGCGCTTTTTTATTTTGTATGTTTTTTTTTACAGATTTATTGGTTGGAGGGTCCCAAATTTTAGACATTGACTAAACAACCTTGACTATTGAAAACAGCACAATTTGCCCTTTGTTTACAGACTCCTGCAAAATTTTAGCTTTCCGCTATACTCTGGCCTGATTTCTACAATTACACCTTTTAAGACAGTTTCTCCAGTGTAGTGTAGAGAAAAGGAAGTAAAGGATGAACAGAGGGAATTGTAACAGTAAAATAATATGGGAACGTTCATCATTCCCCCTGCCAGTGCAGTCTATGTCTATGTTTTGGCACAGTCACCAACCAGCAGCCAGCACTAGTGAAGGCACTCAGATCAGCCGCAGGGCTTCATGCATGAAAGCAGTCCCCAGTGCACTGCTTGCACACAAACAACAGACTCTCTGCTGGAAAACACACTTGTTCCGTGAGCTAACGCAAACACCAGAGGTGCACTCAAGGCTTTGGTCAGGTGAGAATTACAAAAGTGACAAAAAACAATCCCACCTAATCGTGACTTATCACAATCATAGTCGATGATTGACTTTAGATGACATGATAGGAATTATGTAAATTGTTTCTGAGCAATGGGAGCCAAGTTCTTCTATTTCATGCCTTTTTGTTTGACAGTTGTGCTTCTGTGTATTTTTAAGTATGATATGATGTTAAAATCTAGTTGGAAATCACACTTTTCAAGGACTTGATTTTGCAACCCTGCAGCACGATGTGAATATGATGTACACATGCACATGCACACACGAACACACACGCACGCGTGCACACACACAGCACATTTGCAGAACAGCGGCGCAAAGTGCAAATAAAACTGCTTGGCTGGAAGCATGCCTGTTTGTTCAATGTCAGCAGAGGAGAGAAACTGTTTAGCAGGCAACTCACCTTGAACACAGACACACAGAGTCTTGAACTTGACATGCATGTCTCCGTTCAAAGCAGGTGAAAGTTAGAGTTGGAGTTACACTTCAGCACATTATATAAAGATACATACCGCAGTACAGATTTGTTATTATTAAAGGACAAAGTGTTCCTACCAATACCTGGACTAACATTGCATCGTCTCAAAAAATATCTGCTTCATCAAGTTCAGTGTTGATCTTCAGTCGTTTCCAGCCATCTTACCTGAGAGCAGGAGAAGAAGCCGGTAACAGGCAGCCATGGCTTGGCACAGGCAACTGAAGTGTGAGACAACACTGTGTGTGTAAGACAGAGAGAGAGGGGGGTTTTAAGGAGCTGAGAGTTTTTTTTATAGATGCTGCCCAGTAATCTCCTGAGTGTAGCCGTTACTTGATTACTGCTCCCTCTAGAGGAAACAGGCCTGCAGCACGTCTTCCAAACTGCAGACCGGCCAACTTGACATGTGTATATACAGTACAAGCTGAAAGACTGTTGTTGCTGCATGTATGTATAGGAAGACAAAACGAACAAAGTTCATTTGTCATTACAATAACAATATTAGTTAAATGCTTTAATTGAACATTAATTAATCTACACATCAATTTGCAACTTTAAAAACAACAACCTTTCAGGTCATTTTCTATTCTATTCTATTCTAATATTTAGTCTTCTTTCTCTTGTAAATGCCAGTGAGGCAGTGAGCCAGTAAGCTAAATAGGAAAGGCCTAGCAATAAAACAAACACAAAGTCATACTGTGTTTGTAAAGTGATTTCCTGAGCATTACGTCAAATGTCTTAGAATATAACTAGCAAGATCGCTAATCTGAGAAATGGTGCATAGTTTAAAACTAACACAAATTGTTCCTTATCATTGTGCTTCATCTTCATAACCTGTTTTTTAGGCTGTACATTTGCAGCAGGGGATAACACTGGATTCCGCCATCATCTATTATGTGTGGATGTCCGGCAGATAAATCATGCTTTTGGTTTCGAAAAGCAGGAAACCCAGTGTGTGTTTGTGTCGGTGCTCAGGATGTAGAGTAGAGTAGGCAGATCCCTCAGATTCAGATTCCTGGATATCTGATTATCTTTAGCTCAGTGGATCCATTGTCATGGAGCATTCCGTCAACGTTTGGATAGGGTCAAACTACAGGACAAACACACCTAACTGGAAATCCCTCTGTCAGTGAAGCATTAATAAACCCATACATGATGTGTGATGAGCTGAATGGAAAGATTCCAGTGCACAGTTTAATACCAGCGGGAGGCCAGATGACAATAAACTATAATGTATAACAGTAACCTGGTAAGAAGGGACAGCAGTGAATGAGCACTGTATTTTATTGGTTATCCAATTAGAATAGTAGTAATACGATAAAATAGAAACTTTATTAATCTTTAGTGAGGGAATTTTTGAGTTAGCTTTTTCGCTAAGCAATGTGACAGTCGCTAAAGCAGCTTGATTTTTAAATTGGACCTTTACATATGATATTACTAAGTAATGGCTGTCGTTTTTCCCAGTCCTCCGACTGAAATGCTCTCATGCTCCTCCGCTGGAGCAGGGGGCAGCATTGCGCTCCTCATGATGTTGACTACACCTCACTCCGTATAACATCACGAAGAAGAAGAAGAAGGAAAAAGAAGCAAAGGGCGGCCTGATCCAACGCAGTCACGTTACTTGAAAGCAAGTTATCTTTGCTGTAGTGGGGAAAAAGTCACTTAAACGTTTTTGGAGCCAGCCAACTGGTGGCTTATTTGGAACAAAAAAAGACACTTATGTGAGTACGTCTAGCACATATCTAAGAATGATTTAGATTTATTTACATTCTGACAATCGGGAGCTTAGCACTCGCTATTGTTTGCTTTATGGGACCAAACTTGGACATGCCTGCGCTTTGTTAGGTTCAGTGTACTTTCTAGAAACTTGATTGGGTAAATGTCACGTAGCTCGCAAGGTCGGCGCGTTGTAGCAGCACAAGTTCGTAGATTATTTCCCCCCCTTGTTATTTTTTGATGACGCTTCGCTAGCCCAGGTGGGGGGTGATGCTCGCTCACCAAAAAGTCGGTCAGTGGTCTTAAACACGTTGTCGCACGCCTATCATAAGATGCTACGACAAGCCTTTTGAAATTGGCCCAGTACCGCCAACTTCCTGATTTACGAGTGGTACCCCGTACCATGACTGGCGGGACAGGAGAAAAAGCAGAAATCGGGCTCGTCATCCTGATAAATTAACTTGACCACTATTAGTGTTCACTGCGCGTTAACGGCAAACGTTAATTCATACTTGTCCGAAACACGACAAGAAGCGTCAACTAGGTGGTGGTGGTGGTGGTGGTGGTGACGTCATCGAATATTTTAAAACACAACTCATTTGGACAGACTTTTGCTTGACATTGTTTGAAATCTGACGAATCCCTCTCGTCATATTTCCGATATTTGACCTGCTTTCAGACGTTGCCATACAACATTCTTCCAACGCGTCATACTTTGACGTAACCTCTACAGTGTCTTATTCCGCCTATATGATTCATATGTTTTGGTAAATGATAAAGCCTTATTATTATTATATAACCTAATCGTGACTCTGTAGTTTAGCCTTATAATTTTTTTTTTCCGGAACTACCCTTGTGTCGTCATCGCCAAACGCCGAAGCTATTAGCCAGTGAAGGCTTGCAGGACTCGGCCCATGTGGAACTCTCGTTGAAGTAAATGAATAAAATATCATCAGTCAGTCAGCCAGTTTCTCAGCGATAGTTATTGTTGTAGTGGTGGTGATGATGATGATGATGATGATGATGATGATGATGATGACGATGATGACGATGATGGTGTGTTTTTGATAATTCACGTTGATGTACATCGTTATTCCAGGTGGTGTCTAAGGAGTGCGTATTGAAAAGACACAAAGATGTCAGGAGTGTGTCCCGACAGAAGAAGTCGTTGGCAGGAGATCCAGAAAGGCCTGCAGTTTATACAGTAAGTGTCATCGTTTTGGTCACCTGTGATGAACTCACTTGTTTAGAGGACAGCTCTTTAGCTGTGGCCAGTCCTTCACTGCTTATGCTGCTGCCTGAATGACTGCATGACGTACTATTGACTTGTCTGCCTGCCTGCCTGCCTGCCTGCATCTGCTTTTGCTTTTGCTTTTGCCTTTGCTTTCCTTTTGTTTGTTTGTTTGTTTGTTTGTTTGCTGGTTACACTCTCATCAGTGCAACACTTCTCTGAGTTTCATTTCTTCTGTTCTCACTGAGAAAACAAAACTAATACTTTAAGTGATGCATTCATGCGTCATCATTGGGCAGCAGAAATGGAAGCGTTATCATACCGCTGCAATTATGCTAATGTTGGTAAATACTGTGATGCCATTGCCAACATACCTAGAGTAAGACTCACTGACAATGCAGCAGCTTTGGGTTCTAAGATCTTTAACAGGGAACGTGGGACCAAGAATAACAAATCTGAAACCAGAACAATTCAGATTTTTCATGCTTTCCATCCTTCCAATCGCTTTCACGTCCTTTCACAGAAAACCGTGTTTTATTTAGTCAAGTCATTTATTTGATGCAGCAGAAGACCTCACAATTAACTAGAAGCGTTGATTCGTTTGGGCTCAGTTTCAGCCTGATGCTGCTGGAACCACCCGGGCAGAAGTGCTGATTTCATATCAACCACTGACAGTACCTCAGTTGTTTTGATGAAGATACTATGGCAGTTCTTCCTTAGAAATTGCTTGTTCTTGCTTTGTGTCTCCAGTCTCACTTGGTGGTCATGTCCCTTTAGTGAGTGGCTGGCTGTTTGCACAGTGAGTGTTGCGTTTGCTGGCTTATTTGCCTGTTGAACGCGCTGCCATCAGAACCTGGCCACTCACACACACAGTCACTCTCATATACATCAATTTTTTATCATGTTTTCATGTTTGATGCCCTCATGTCTTCACATCCATTTTAACCATAAGACTGAACAGATACATCTCTGTCTCACCAAAAGTGCTTTTCATATAAATCCCATTTCCTGAATTCCAAGGAAATGTGTAACTTAATGAGATAAATTGATTGAACAGATTCACTTCTGTTCAGCTTCAATGTGGTTCCTGCTGAAGCTTGGCTTCTGTTTAATGATACCCAAACTGTTCCTCTGCATTTTTTTTTTTTTCCCAGATCAACGCTGCCGTATCCTGGCAGTCAAGAAGAGTATGAGGTAAGCAGTGTCAATGGTGGCATGTGAATCTCAACTCCAGCTGTGCTGTTCTGACTTGAGCTCATTTTGGGGCTAAAAGCAAGTGTTGTGAAAATAAACCTTTAATATCTCTCTTCTAAAATGAATGCCCCTGAATGAAACAATAGCTGATATATATATTTTTTGTATTCTTTTTTTATATTTTAATCCATAGGTCTTCATCAAGGACCTCGTGTGTCATCTCTTTGGAGAAGGAAACGATTTGTTCAGAGAAGGCGATTGGACCAAATCCATAGAGATGTACACAGAAGCCTTGAACATCACAGAGTATGCCGACTCTGAAGATATTTGTATACCAGCAGGTTTACTGGAAAAGCTCTATGCAAATCGAGCCGCCGCATACTTAAATATTGTTCCGGTGAGTAGGAGGGGCCTGTCGAAGTGATAATCACTTGACTCCTGGCAAGCAGCTCTGAGGTCAAACCGGCTTTTAGTAAACTGAGCTTGACTGCATTACTGTGTATTTAGTGGAAAATGTATTTCAGATACTACATACAGTGCCCATCTTATCCATACTGTAGGTCAACTGACTGGTTTAAGCATGTGTATACTAATCATTATATTATTATACACAAACATCTGAACTAAACATAATATTACCTTCACAACCTAAAGAGGTTTTCATGTCTTCACAGCATGTTTTTATAGGAACAATTTTTTTCAGGGACGCCCTTCCCAAAACTAACTAACTAACTGCCTGAACGTGTAAAGTGAATTCATGATGAGGGAACGTCTCCCTTTGTACAAAGTGTCTCTAACCTCTGCTTGTTTTTGTTTTTTTTTGTTTTCTTTCACAGGGATTGTACGACCAAGCATTAGAAGACTGTGAAAAAGCTCTTGAGCTGAATGAGGGAAACTACAAAGCACTGTACAGAAAAGCCAAATCCTTGAAAGAGCTGGGGCGACAGCAGGAGGCCTACGAGGCCATTGCCAAATGCTCTCTAGCAGTGCCTCAGGTAGGCTGCATCATCCATCCACCCTCCAGCTTTCAGACCAGGGACTGAAAAAAAAGAAGGATTTTTTATGATCTGTTGCGTTGTCTTGTCTTTTCGTTTTTTATTATTTACTTACAATTTATTGGCGAAATAGAAGGAGGCTGTGCGTATGCCAGTCAAGTCCCGCATGTTGCATCACACGTCCTGCATTGTTGTATAATACCACACAGGGAGCTGCATCAGTCAGAACAGGTCCTGGCAGGAACCTGCGACACCTGCCTTTCATCTGCAGGAGAATAAAGTGCTGAAACTCAGAGGAGCAGCAGCACTTTAGGCCTCATTTAGGACAATTCCTCTGTCATGGTCTCAGATGTGAGCCTATATGATTAAAATCAAATGTTTACTGTTATAAGGAAGCAATTTTGTAGCACTGGTGGCTTAAAGCACGCCATAAATGAATCAGGTTCCATCTTTAGGGGCTTATCCGAATGACAAAATAACTTTTAAAGCAGCCACACGGAGGTAATGAAACGCACTCAGAGCTGCCCGAGCTGCAACTGTCAAGGGAGGGTGACTCAATACGTTTTTGTTCTGTTTTTAGGATCCTAGTGTCACACAGCTGACTCAGGACCTTGCCAAAATTTTGGGATTGAAAATCCGCAAAGCTTACGTGAGGAGTAAGGTACGTGTTTAAAGCGCCAGCGTGATGAGCGGCTTTAGTTTTGAAAATGTGCAAATGTGGAGACGGTAGTTTCAGAGATGCCAGTGTTTGTTCTTTGAATTGAATTGAGTGTCAACGGCGGAACATGTTTTCCTCCTTGAACAGCCAGCCTTGAATGTTTCTGAAGGACCAAGTTACCAAGATACCTCATGCGACAAGGCAGGCAACGACTTTAAAAATAAAATAAATAAATCATTCAAAATCTTCAACATGCAGTGCTTTTTTTTCTCTTTTTTTTAAATGTTCCAATTCATATTTTCTTTTGTTTTTCTTCAGCTTTCCTACAGCTCATCTTCGGTTGAAGAGATTGAAATCGGTAAGTTTTGCGCCAGGTCGACGTACAGACGAAGACGCTGACGACCCGCTGACTGTTGACCTCTTTGTGCAGAAGCAGATCAGCTGGCAGCGCCGGCATTCAGAGCAGCCCCGGCTGCAGAGGAGCTTCCCCCCAACAGCAGCGTCTCCTCCGTGTCGTCCTGCGAGCCTCCCAGCTTCGAGTCTGGACCCTTCGCCCTGTCGGTGTCCACGCCCACGAGAAACGCAGAACCCAGCCTGCTGATTCAGAGCAGCCCCAACTTTGACTCGGACATCATCGACGACGACCTGGACGACCTCCTGGACAGCGCCGGGCCGGAATCCCCCATGGTCTGTGAGCTCGGATCATTTTTTTTGTCAAATTCACATCAGATTCCTTGAAATCTAATTATTTTTTCACTCCATTTTTTTTATTAGAAGCATAAAATATTACTTCCATGGTATTTGTATCCTGTCGAACTGAACTTTGGTGTCTATTTTGATTTCGGTTGTGCTTTGCTCCAGGCACTGAAACGTTGCTGAACCTAACCGTGACTTCTTTCCTTTGCCTCAGATTTTCCCCTCGGCGTCGGAACCCCTGAACCTGCTGAGCAGCGCCAGCCCCTTCCTGCTGCCGTCGCACACCGGGCCCTTTGTCCCCGGCGGCAGCCAGCAATGCACCGTCAACCTGCCGCCGTTGTACCACAAACCAGGCTCGGACGCATGCTTCAACATGGACTTCCTGGACAACCTAAACCTAAACATATCAGACTTTAAAAAACCAAGTAAGATTGGTTTGATTTGGTTTTGGTGGTCGGTCTTCTCGGTCAGGAGGAGTTCAGCAATAACTCGTCTCTCTTTTTTTTTTTAAATCTAGATTTTGCTCAGAGGCCTTTTGCTCCACAGGTTGGTTGTTGTTTTGTTTTTTGTTGTGGTCTCTCTGGTTCTGGTCAGATGAAACTCTCAGCTAGATGTGCGGCCGATCTCACTTCTCTTGTTGTTTTCTAGGTGAACAGCAGTGCGGCCCCGATGGGGATGGCGGTGGGAATGCCGGAGGTGAAGGAGCTTCCTGCTGCTGTGGAGTTTGCAAAGAACCCTTTAGCCGAAACACACGAGTTCAGACAGGCCTGCTCTTTATGTTTCATGAAACACGGTAAGGGGTCGTTTGACAAAGTCCAGTTTTGTGCTCTGCATGTTTTTGCTTGATTTATTCACGTCTTTATTCTGTGTTTCCCGTCCTCGCAGGTCCAGACGTCTTAGATTACACATTTTACCAAACGACGGAGCACAAGTGTAGGAAAGACATTTTGGTGGGCCGGAGAAAACACACACTAACCTGGAAGCTCATCCGTCCCCGACCTACGAAAACCCTTTACGCCGGGCCCTATTACATTTGCAAAGGTACCATTTACACTGTCAGAGATGTGTGAGCTGTATCGATGGTATTTAAACGGCTTGCTGACCTGCGTCACTACAGAGGTCGCCGCCGGGGAGCCCTGCATGTATCCCGGCCACTGCACGTTTGCGTACTGCGACGAAGAGATCGACGTGTGGACGCTGGAGCGGAAAGGATTCATCTCCAGGGAGCTTCTGTTCGACCCCTTCGGCTCCAACGGCAGCATCAGGCTGAGCGTCGCCAAGATCTTACAGGAGCATCATGGCATTTTCATGTTCCTGTGCGGAGTGAGTCTTCCGCTACTTTGCGAGAAGCCACTTTTTCAAGTGGCGTCGTACCAGTTGGCTATAATTTTAGAACCACTGAGCAATTTACAAAAGCAAAAAGAAAAATCCACACAAAACATTCTGCTTTGTCTGTAGACTTTGCACTGAGGAGAAACTAATTGTAAATGTGCTTTTACTTGGGAGATGCTTCGTCAGACGAGGGGGGAAAAAAAAACAATTTTCTGCTGTCAGGACAACAGATGGTCGCTCACAATGAGCTGCGTTCACAAGCACCGCCGCTGCCGCTGCTTCTTCCAGAGCAGATTTGAAAAATGGGGCCATTAAGCAGAAAAATGTTAATGATAGGAGACGGTATGTGGAAAAGTTCGGCACAGCTTCATCTTCAGTCAGGTTTGTTTGGGCGCCGTTTCTCGTGATGAGTGTTCCTGACAGTTTTCTTTGGAAAATTATTTATTTTAGCTCCTTAACATTCAGCACACAGTAGATTGTCTGAATTTTTTAACAGTTTTTCTCTAAAAAAAAATGTTCTTGCGACTAAAGTCCAAGTCGAGTCTGAGGCCACCAGAGTCTGTTGGAGTCGATGCATCAGGCGCAGAGAATAGCTGCGTTTCCATGACCACTAGAATTGTGCAAAATCTAACCTATGGCAATAAAAACCTGGTCATGCAAACACCTAAACTTTGAAAAACCTCTCAAATGTTTACACTCCAGTCAGCCGCTGGTCGCGTTCAGGAGGAAATCACCTCAGCTGATCATGTGGTTTGAGTGATTGCAGGCGTAAAAAAAAAGCTTTTTTTTTGCGAGGATGAGACTCCTCACTGTGTGGAAATGTTCCAACCAGGCGATCATTACTTGTTGTGCAGGTGTGCTTCGACCACAAACCCAGGATCATCAGCAAAACCAACAAGGACGATCCCTCCTTCTGCTCCCACCCTGTGACAAAACACAACTTTGAGAACCACAAGTGAGTCCTTTCACACCTTTTACTGATTGAGCCACGGCCGAAGCAGGAGCTGGATCTGGACTGGTTTTGTCTTTTTGTCAGGTGCCTGGTTCACATTTTGAAGGAGACCACAGTCCGTTACACCAAGATCAGGCCGATGAGTCCAGTGTACCAGCTGGACGTCTGCCGCCACGAGGTTCGCTACGGCTGCGTCAGGGAGGACGACTGCTTCTACGCCCACAGCCTCGTCGAGCTGAAGGTCTGGATGTTACAGCAGCAGCGCGGTAAGAACACCTGCACAGAAGAAAAAAAAATTGGATATTTCACAACAGATGTGACTTTTTAATTTTTCTTCTCTATTGTTCTTTAAAAGGCATCACTCAGGAAGGAATCGTCCAGGAGGCAAAGACGTTTTGGAATGCACCAGATTTACCGCAGGCCGCCACGGTAATGCTGCGCTTTATCTTAACTCTCAGCTTTATAAACCTGAGCACGACGCCGGTGTCGTGCTATGTTTTGTATGGCTTTACAATTTGGTCTGGATGAATATAAAACTAGATACCATTTTACCTTTTGGATAAGATTAACACAAACTAAAAACTTTAAAACACACGACTTGAAACTCATTTTTCTGAGCACTTTTCGTCTGCAGCTTTCAAATGCGCGGAGACGTTTTGGGCCTCCGAACCTGAAGCTGATGTTTGTGTGCGGCCAGTGCCAGAAGAATGGCCAGGTCAGCGAGGCCGACAAGAACAGGAAGTATTGCTCAGCCAAAGCCAGACACCCGTGAGTCTCTCAAACCCTTGAAGCAAAACTAAAGTAGTGTGTGTTGTTTGTCTTGATACTTAACCAAAGACACATCACCTTCTTGGCTCAGGTGGACAAAAGACAAACGGGTGGTGCTTGTGAGTTCCCACGAAAGGAAGAAGTGGACAACAGTTCGGTCACTCCCGACCAAAAAACCAATCCCAGCCCAGTTTGAGGTATGTCTGTATATATTTTATTTTTGATTACAAAAACCTTTCCTTGAAGGTCCATTATTATTTTATATTTTTATCCATTGATGCTGCCCTGACTGTTCCTTACAACCTGCAGGTTCTTTGAGATTTTGCATGATGTCGCACCCTTTTCAACTCCATTGCTTCTGATTAAACCAAACCTCTCCCATCAGCTCACTAAGTCCCTCCCTTCTTTTTCTAGATCTGTATGCACGTGACGGCCGGGAAGAAGTGCGTCTACATCGGGAATTGCACATTTGCGCACAGCGCCGAAGAAAGAGACCTTTGGATCTACATGAAGGAGAACAACAGTAGGTTTTTCAATCTTTATCTGAATTCACCTCTGGTGTTTTGAAGCCTGTGTCATCACACTGCCTGTCGTCCCTCTCTCCTCCCCTCTTAACCCTGTGCAGTTGCAGACTTGGAGCAGCTTTATGAGCGGTGGCTGCAGTCTCAGAAGCCGGGCTGGGGTGAAGAGATGGCCAACAGCGTAGCGCGGGTGAACGGCAAACAGATCCACATGCCCACAGACTATGCTGAGGAAGTGGTGAGTCCATCTTCAGCGTCTCTTTACTTTTCCTAGTAATATTGCTGATGTGCGCTGTTGTCGGAGATAAAAATTCGATTAATGCCTAATCTTTAAATCCCTGTAAGTATTATTGTATTTATTCCGTTTCATTTTTTTTTTCTCAAGTTATTAAATAGTGATGATGGAACAGATGGTATTTTGTCATCTATGTAAAGGCACTTGTATTTTCTGTTTCTTTTTTACAGGCGGGTAACCACTGCTGGCTGTGTGGCAAGAACTGTAACAGTGAGAAACAGTGGCAGCAGCACATCACCTCGGAAAAACACAAAGAGCGTGTTTTCAATTCGGAGGACGATCAGAATTGCTGGCAGTACCGCTTTCCCACGGGCACGTTTAAAGTTTGCGAGAGGTGAGTTGATGAGCGTTTTGGCTGGTGGAGCTCGTGAGGCTGTGTGCTGCTCAGCCGGGAGAGTGTTTTTGCTGCCAAGTCAATCATAACACTGCTGCTGCTAACAGGGAGAAGTGGAAGGACAGAAAAGCAGCGTTTTTAATTGGTTTGTGTGAAAATACCCACAAACATTTCTGCGCAGGGATGTGACCGTGCATTCATGTGCACTCTAAAAATTGGATCTGCATTTTTGTTCTTCACCACATGAAATTTGTCTTGGCTGAAGGCTTTATTGTACATTTTTTTTAAAAAGTATAGATTTTTGATTTCTTCGCCGTTTTTCGGATGGCTGACCTTTGACCTTTGAATGCCAACAGGTTCCTCAAAGATACCTGCACGGAGGAAGAGCAGTGTAAGCTGGCGCACGGCGAGCAGGAACTGATGGAATGGAAGGAGCGCCGGGAATTTCTTTTGATGAAACTTGCTAAAGCCAAGAAAGATTATCTTATAGCACCGAATGACAATGACTTTGGAAAATACAGTTTTCTACTTAAAGATATTATTTAATCTTTTCATGACAACTTCAAGACGTTGGTGATAATTATGTTCACTTGACAAGTAGTTCGGTATTCAGTCGAGAAGCCAGACAGTTCTTTTCAGTGCCATGGGAGTGCACGCAAACTGGCCTGATCCAGGAGCACAGCTGCATGATTGGTGGCGTACTGTGACTTAGAATCGAGGAATATTCATACTTAAATACGAAGAGCTATGACCTGACGCCACGAAGCACGTCCCAACAACAGCGAGGTGATTGACCAGTTTACCCAAAGAAGGAAAGATCTTTTGATTTTAAGATTCTGTGGGTGTTAAGGACATTTATACGTTTTTATGTTTCAAGTATCAAAAGTTAATTTTTGCACTATCATTTGTCCTTTACGCAAATATGATAAATTGCATTTCCAGTATGACGTACAAATGCAAAATAAAGACTTTTTTAAAGACTTTTTTTGGACTGCTGTGTTTTCCTGTGTGCCGAACCATGGACACTTGGCTTGAGAGTGCATTTTTGTTAGATTGTCCAATAACGTCATCATCTCAGCACATTTGGGGAGAATTGGAGTTGTCACCCCTGTTTTTGAGAGAGAAAAAAAACATCAACATAAATCAAAGAAGTAATTGTATAATGATTTTATTTCCCTGCTAATTTTAGACAGGTAAAGCATTTGCCCTCGTTCACCTTTGCCAAGCACACCATGTCATGATGAGCTATCACAGAACAGTCATCCCTGTGTTCTGGCTAAACTAGAGGCAGAAGCCAAATTTTCACACACCAAAAAAAACAAAAACAAGCCTATGCTATGACTTTTTGGGCAATTCTGGTCAGGTTGAGATTCCACACTTTCATTTAATTTCATGAAAGGCTATCAACAGTCATCCCTGTAAGTCTGGGGCGTCATGACCCCTATTTTCAAACAAACAAACAAACAATTTTTTTGAAAGTTTCTTTCATAGAACAATCATCCCTGCACATGTCCCCTAAGTAAAGTCTAAAGACTATTTACATGCATGACAAGTCACCTTTGCGTCCGTGACTTCGCAGTCTCTCCGTAAATGACCTTGTCGATCAAGACAGAACCTGCTGCAGCTCCTCCACCTCCAGTTTCCACATACGTCTGTGAATGTCAGCGAGTTCGGACAGGTCTGCCATCTTCACCGCACGGACCACTGGCTCTGGAGTGACAGTCTGGATGACCCCCATCACCATGACATATTTACCTGGGAAATGAATTGAGGAAAACGATGGTGGGAACAACAACAACAAAAAAAAGAAGATTAAAGATGAAACTTTCCAAAGCAAAAAATAAAAAAAATAAAAATAAAGAACGGTAATGAAGATAAGTAAAAAAACAAAAAACAAACTGTGTGTGTGTGTGTGTGTGTGTGTGTGTGTGTGTAATGTGTCTGTTTTTGGCCAATGTTATTTTATCTTGTAAATGTCCACCATATAAAACTAAACTTTAAACCTCAACATGTTTAAACGCCTTCTTATGAACCGTTCGAGGTAAAGGTGACTCACCACGGGACAGACACGGTCTCCCCTTGGGGATGCTGTTGACTCCTTGAACCGCGAACGTCCCCGTCTCGTCCACGAGCAGCGCGCTGTCTCTGTCCAGCTGCACCTCCAGGACGGTGCCCTGCATCCACACCAGCGACGCCTCCACGGTGGCGCCCCTGGCCGCCTTCACCGCATAACACACGTCGCTGCCGCCGGCCGCTCGCCGGGCCTCGGCCTTCCTCAGCTGACCGGACAGCACTTTGACCGGCGGAGGGCGCTTCCTGTCGGTCACAGCCTCGGTCATGCGGCCCGGCTCCACAGCCGACATGCTCCCTGCTACTCCCGCCAAACAAACCGAGGAGGACCGGAAATGTTACAGGCACGCTTCCGGCTTCAATCGGCGGTGCTAAACGTTCCACAGCGACTAGTGATGGGAATTCCGGCTCTTTTCAGAGAACCGGTTCTTTTGGCTCGACTCACTAAAAAGACCAGGCTCTTTAGCGGTGGAGAGGTGGAGATCGCGATCGTTTACGGAGGCGGGTGCGCGCTGCGGTGGCGGCCGGCGGTGGAAATCATTAAGCCAATCAGGAGCCGGCTCTCTTCGTTCACTTCAAAGAGCCGGCTCTTAGAATCGGTTCGTTCGCGAACGACCCATCACTAACTAAAAGTTATTCATTTTGAGGGGCTGAGCTCGAATGAGCCAGCCTTCAATATCTTCAAAGAAATCAATCATTTTGTCTTAATGCTGCAAAAGCGTAAATGTAGGTGGCTTGAAAGTTTTGCGTGGGCTGAGACAAACAAGACATTGATGATATAATATTGTTGGATTCGCTGAGATTACTTTTCATTGAATGACCCATTGAAGTTGAGGTACATGTATGGGCATGTATTTAATGTACTTTTTTTGGTTGGTTTTTCTGATTTTCGGAAATCTTGCAATATACATCTCTGTCTCATGCTGAACTATGAAAGTATGGTCATTTTAGTGAGTTTCGGGCAGATTCAATTATTTCCTCTCTTTTTTTGTCCCAGAAAAAAAACAGCATTAAATAGAATGATCTTTCCCCCCAAGAAGCGCCCATGCCAAATTTGGGGCTCCTAGCACGTGAGGAACTCCGAAACCCTAACCCTAATTTCAGCCTTAAGCGTAACCCTAACCCTAATTTCAACCTTAGCGCTAACCCTAACCCTAATTTCAGCCTTAACGCTAACCCTAATGCCAAACAAGCCTATGGGGGTCAAAAGTCAACTTTGTCCTAGAGACGTGGGGCCACTTGCAGGTTCATCAGGATCCCTAAAGAAGCGCCCACACCAAATTTGGGGCTTCTAGCACGTGAGGAACCCTGAAACCCTAACCCTAATTTCAGCCTTAAGCGTAACCCTAACCCTAATTTCAGCCTTAACGCTACCCCTAATGCCATACAAGTTTATGGGGGTCAAAAGTCAACTTTGTCCTAGAGACTTGGGGCCACTTGCAGGTTCATCAGGATCCCTAAAGAAGCGCCCACACCAAATTTGGGGCTTCTAGCACGTGAGGAACCCCGAAACTCTAACCCTAATTTCAGCCTTAAGCGTAACCCTAACCCTAATTTCAGCCTTAACGCTACCCCTAATGCCATACAAGTCTATGGGGGTCAAAAGTCAACTTTGTCCTAGAGACGTGGGGCCACTTGCAGGTTCATCGGGATCCCTAAAGAAGCGCCCACGCCAAATTTGGGGCTTCTAGCACGTGAGGAACCCCCGAAACCCTAACCCTAATTTCAGCCTTAAGCGTAACCCTAACCCTAATTTCAGCGTTAACGCTACCCCTAATGCCATACAAGTTTATGGGGGTCAAAAGTCAACTTTGTCCTAGAGACGTGGGGCCACTTGCAGGTTCATCAGGATCCCTAAAGAAGCGCCCACGCCAAATTTGGGGCTTCTAGCACGTGAGGAACCCCGAAACCCCAACCCTAATTTCAGCCTTAAGCGTAACCCTAACCCTAATTTCAGCCTTAACACTACCCCTAATGCCATACAAGTCTATGGGGGTCAAAAGTCAACTTTGTCCTAGAGACGTGGGGCCACTTGCAGGTTCATCAGGATACCTAAAGAAGCGCCCACGCCAAATTTGGGGCTTCTAGCACGTGAGGAACCCCGAAACCCCAACCCTAATTTCAGCCTTAACGCTAACCCTAACCCTAATTTCAGCCTTAACGCTACCCCTAATGCCATACAAGTCTATGGGCGTCAAAAGTCAACTTTGTCCTAGAGACGTGGGGCCACTTGCAGGTTCATCAGGATCCCTAAAGAAGCGCCCACACCAAATTTGGGGCTTCTAGCACGTGAGGAACCCCGAAACCCCAACCCTAATTTCAGCCTTAACGCTAACCCTAACCCTAATTTCAGCCTTAACGCTACCCCTAATGCCATACAAGTCTATGGGGGTCAAAAGTCAACTTTGTCCTAGAGACGTGGGGGCACTTGCAGGTTCATCAGGATCCCTAAAGAAGCGCCCACGCCAAATTTGGGGCTTCTAGTACGTGAGGAACCCCGAAACCCTGGCTTCACCACGGACAGAGACACGCAGCGGGCCGGATGTGGCCCGTGGGCCGTGGTTTGCCCATGTCTGTCCTAGAGACTCTGGGACACTTGCTTTTTCATCAGGAGCCCCCAAGACACACCCACGTCAAATTTGGGGCTTCTTTAGGGTTAGTCTTGTTTTACACAAGCTAATAGGCCTTCATTTTCATTTTATTCGAGCCAATAAAAAACATGAGCTTCCTATTGGCTCAAGTTGTGGTTTTACGCGGGCCAATAGGAAGCTTCGTTTTACATGAGCCGATAGGAAGCCTCATTTTACACTGACCATTACGAACCCTCATTTTGTCACTGACCAATAGGAGGCCTCATTTTACGCACACCCGAATCAAAAGCAAAGTAACTAACAATGCCAAGTGCATTTATTTCATTAAATAATTTTTATTTCTTTAAGAATAACTGAGGAAAAGTGTTAGCAATTTCTGTACAATTGTTTCATCATATTCCCTTGGATTTGCTGAAAACCTTACATGATCAACAGGGCTGAGCAATGTTATGCTGACGCATAGTGCACTTTTAACCTAAAAACAAGATGATTAGTCCACGGGCATACGTCCATTTCCTTCCAATGTGTATTCCAAGGTCCTTTCACCTGGCTCCAGTTTTTCCATTAGCTCCTCCTTCTCTTCCTCCTCGCTCCCAGTTCATCATCAAAAAAAGAGGCACATTAGAAATACTGCCATTTTCCAAGTACTGTGTCTTTGATTGCATCGACAAACTGTGATGGCACCCAGTAGACCCAATACTGAGACGCTTCCGTTGGACCCAACTGGAAAGCCTGGGCGGTGGGGAGAGCACAGGGTTGGATTGAATTATTTCAAATAAAAGCAGCGCAGACAAACATCATCAGTTGTAACTCAGAGAGGGTTTAAAAGCATTTCACTTTAAAAACTCAAGACTAAAATTTCAAAATGTTCGAGGGCAGTGATGTCACGTTTCAGGTGTAATGTGATGTTTTTCTGTAATAACATTTCTTTATTACATCTAAACTGATACAAAGTTTAAAAATACCGATAAAGTTTCTTGTTTTTGAACTTTTAGTGCATCACCTGGATGCTCTGAAATAAAACTAGACAGACAGAAAGACTTTTACATATGCATAAAATTGTGCCAACACATCTTATGTTTATCAGTTCCCCCGTCCTCCACCTGACTGTGTTGTCTCTGCGTGGGTGCAGCTGTATGGCACATTTCCTTTCACATGATACACGCAGAAAAAAAAAAAACAATGACGGCAATCTGAGCGAGGGATTTGCTGTCAAACACGGGAGGCAAACAGACACCGAGGTTAATTTAGAGAAGGCGCTGACATTTCCCGCCTGGCTGGAGTGCACAGAACAGCAAAGGGATGAACTCCTGACTGACACAGACACACACACGCCCCTCAGAAGGTTCAGTGAACGGCTCAGCCGCCACACACACACACACAGACACACATAAGTCTTTTATTTAGTATATGTGGTTCAGTGTGATGCATCGCATCAATTTATTTCAGATCCTTAGCTTTTTGAAATCCTCTTAAAAATTCCTCTTACGTACGCACATGCACAACTGTAAACTGAACTTCCTGTAGCACGGATAGAGTGTGACGTGCATGCCTTAGCAGGAGACCTCACCATCATGTGATAGTCCTCGTGGCCTTCGATGGGTTCAGACACTACATTTTTAATGGAGCCCATTGGGACTTTCTCCGTTCTCTCTGTGGAGGGAAACACGTTGAGAACAAAGGCAGGTTGAACTGTCGGCGCGTTGCTTCAGCAATAAATTAGGAAAAGAAAAAGGGGGGAAAAAACGAGGTCAGCCACAGTCTCACCCTTTGTTCCGAGCCACAACTGATCCTGCTCCAGTTTGAACGTGAGTCTAACTTTTCCACCGGACTTGTTAAACATCCCGGATAGAGGCACTGTTGGTAGTCGTTCCTGTTCGCACAGCAAAGCAGCTGGTGTTAAAATACAGCAGAAAAACCTAACGCAACATTTTGGTTTGTTGTTTTTTTTTTTGTTCCCTCACCTTGACTCCTTTAATAGATGCCATTATATCATCTGGTTTACCTTTGTCCAACACTTTTCTGTGTTGCTGAAATCACAAAACAGACACAAAAATTAAATAAATTAAATCAAAGCTCCAGATCCAAGTTATCAAACTCTGCACAACTGCCATTTTTTCCGCACCTTTTGCCTGCACAATGGCTCCTTCTTGTTTTCTTCAGCCTTCACTTCCTGCTGAATGGCCTCTTTGGGCGTATTCACAGCTAACACGTCATTTATCGTGGATCCCACCACCATTATTTTGGCACCATTAGTGACCTTGATTTCACGTAGCGTCTTGTCCTCGGGAAGCAAACCTTTGTACATCACTTTCTGCATGGACGGTGGAAGACCTGGAGAGGACATAAAAGGATGTTTGATGACTTCAGCCTGAGCAAAAATACCAGCAAAGGTCACGTCTGTCTCGAAGCAAAGTGCTTTACCCGTAAGAGAATGAATGCTCTCTTTTAGCTTAGCTCCGGTGTTGTCAATGGGAATTTTCAGATCGTATTTGTTTTTGTTCCAGATAATCTTCAAATCCACCATCTCCTGCTGGCCGTCTGCATCGTCGCCGTTGCTAATACTAGAGTCCTGAGTTGTGGCGTCTGTGTGAACTTCTGCGTCTTCTCCCCCTGCGTCTTCTCCTCCTGCGTCTTCCCCGAGCGGCTCGGCTCCTTCTGGCTTTGCCTCTGTCTCCATTAAGACTTCCCCACTTCCTGAAGAAGAAAATATTCATTGAAACGTTGTGAGTGCGGCTAAAAAAAAATCCGTGACAAAAGGATACGAGAACAGTCTGTGAATAGAACAAAACTGCAAAAAGCGTTCAGTGTCCGTGTGCTCAGTAATTCCTCAGAGTCAGTCAGTGTTTTTACATCGGATCTTGAAACAGCACATGAAGTGTATTGTACAACACACTTTGGTTGAATAATGCTGTCAGTTCACATTTGGCCGTGTGTCCGGAGTGATCCCATCACAAGCACGCAGCTCTAATTCCATCAGTCGACACTTGGCATGGCCGAGCGGCTCTTGTGACGACCTGCGATCGGATCTCACTCTGCACCAGACGTGCATAGAAACACGTACATCCCGAGATAACACACACACACACACACACACACACACACACACACACACACACACACACACACACACACACACACAGGGAATCATTTAAGATTTTGTTCACAGAAAATGTGTTCTATGTATTTCAAGACCATAACTAATATATAATGTGAGTTTTCACAAAAAGACTTTCCCCTCACTGAAGAGGCAACCTGCATCGACAACAGTCTGGCTCATGACTTCCTCACACAATCAACCTGTCAAGCTGATTTCTTCTTTGCATTTGACCTCACTGCCCTCATACCCTCCGCCGCAAAACACCGACGAAGAGGCGGATGGAATCTCCCATCAGCAGTCTGACAACCTCTCATTATTTGATGTTTTGAATAGTCTTGGACCGATCCAACCCAGATCCATTCATCCTTTCCATCCCGGTACTGAGGAGAAGCTCAACATTTTAATCTCAGCTAGCCCCAACTCTGTCTCCTGTCTGTTCCATTGCTGTTCTCACCAACGTCTACACGTTTCCTTTTGTTCTAGCTGTCACTCTCACACAATTTAGTTACAGTAAATATAAATTTTTTAAAAAAACCCAGAGAATGTCCGTAAACTAGTTGTCTTTTAAATGGACCTACTGATGAACTCGTCACTTCATTCAGCCAGGAGGATCTATAAACAGCCAAACCAAAACCTAAAACAGCTCCACAAGCAGCCAGGAGAGCAAATGTCAGCCCAACAGCTGCGAAGGAGCCTGGTGGACAACAAGATAAGAAGAACCACCACCGTGGTCTGGTGTGACTCGGCACTATGAAGGAAATCCATCTTAATCAACCGGGGTTTCCTGACAAGGCCCCAATGCCAATCTGCCACAAAGAGTTGACAGCTTGACAATTTCACTTTATTCGCCTTTGCATAGATACACTTCACGGCGACTCAGTGAAGGTAAATTCCAAGTTGTGTGTCACTCGACATCCAAAAAGTGACCCTACTACGCGCAGTTTCGCTTTAAAGCTCACCTTTATCTCTCCGTCTCTACGCGCTCTTTCCAGCACTTTCCGTGGGCGACTTTCATTTTTACAGTGTCAGGCCTTAATGTAACGGGTTAAAAGAAAGAGGGCGATGACGGCAAAACCGCGCCAAACATAGACACACGACCTGGTAATAAATGTTTCGTTCCTCGATTAAACAACGAGGTTTTGTAAACGCCGCAGGGCATCGAACGGAACCGTTACAGCACATTGCTGCTCCTGCGTCACTTTTCCGAAAACTGCCCGTATTTAATTGGGATACCGCTAAAATTGGCTGGGGGGGAAACAAAAGCGCGAGCATGAATCACAAAGTAGCTTCCCGATTTCTTTTTGTCACGGACACATGCTAATTTTGACAGACGTTAGCCGCCGTTGACGTTAGCTAGCCGCAGCACTGCTCAGCACTTTAAGGGGAAACAACCGCAGAATAGACAATCGAATCAGTGACACGGGCGAAAACACGAAATGCTGCGACTGTCACGGTGACATGCTATTCATGCGCAGTGGCTGGGCTCACTGGAACCATGTCAACGAGTTACTGCCGTGCGGATATTTTCTCTGTACCTACCATCCTGGGTCGCCATGATGATTGTGTACAATCTGTTGTAGGTTGTGGCAAAGAGATTACAGAGATCGGGATGAGCTCTGGTGTCCAGGAAGCAACTACTCTAACACGCCGGAAGTCGTCAAGGGGAAAGAGATTCACAGTCGCACGCCAAAAACATGAAAAAACTGTATGGTTGTAGTGACATCAAGTGAGAACAGACTCACCCTTACAACATTAAAACATTGATAGCTGTAGTTTGCCGAGGACGGGAAAGAAGGCATGAAAGTGCGCATGCGTCCTCGAAAGTTATCGAAACACGGCAAATTAAGTTTTTTCCCCCGCTCAAACATCTTTGGTTTTTACGGTAAGCTTGTGATTGCCTCACGGTAAATATGGTTCACAAAAATTCCAAGAAACAATAAAATGCTTTAATTAAACTCCAAGCGCGAGAAATTTGGCCAAACGGAAATGTGTGGCGGTTTGTCCTCTCGCTTTGGTGCGCTTCTCTGTTGTTGTGACAGACGAGACGAGACGCCGAGAGGTGGCACTTTACTCGCTGGCTATTGGCTGAGCGTTTCTTCTTCCTTGTTCTCCTGCATTCTGTGAGGTTTCGAATATGTGTTATCGCCAACTATTGGCACCTATCTATGGTATTTAGTATTATCACTATAATTATCACAAATATTAAATAATACAATAAATAAAAGCTGTAATTACATAGTTGCTGTTGTTATTATTATGCACGTTATCGCAGCTAAGTTGGGCTAAAACTAAAATTCAATATGTGTAATGTGTTTTGTATGATTCTCAATCAAGATTTATGACGTCACCATTCGACACCTTAAATTAAAACAATTTATTTAACATCTAGTATTAACTTTATGAAATGCATATAACTATTTTTTACGCAAATCTTTGAAAACTATAGTCCAAGAAATATTCACATTCTCTTTCGTTTATTTTCTAGTACTCAGTGTGGCCAACTCTTTAGTATATAAGTGAATTTATTTGTTAACAACAAGAACAAGAACAGTTTTTCCCTCTTACAAAGGAACGTCTCTTTTGTTAGTCATCGTTGTTATGAGTCTGTTGTACCTGGAGCCAATGTGAGGACTATCCTCCCAGTTACCTCTGGAAGGCAGCAAAGCTAAACCGCTCCAGTTCACCCATGAAGAAGAAGCAGCGGTGGGGGTGTGAGGAGGAGGAGGACGAATCGGGACGGACTGGAGAGCGCAAGAGAGAAAGGACGAGTGTAAAAAAAAAAAAAAAAAAAAAAAAAAGTTCTTAATAAAAGTCACAAGTTGTCATGCGTCCTCGGTGTGACAGAAGGGCAGGGCCCGGGCGGCGCTGCAGTTGGTTCTCCATCACACCGCTGCGGCTTCAAGAAGTGGAACCAAACACTCAGAAGAGATAATTTTTATTGGCGCGGCCGGTTTTTAATGGATTTATTTAGAGTTTGTAATAGATCCGGATGGCCTCTATTTCCCCTAGATCTGCAACTCACCGGAGTCGGCGCAAGCCTTTTTGCGAGGAGCACTTAGTGTGAAATGAGTCGCTGAGAGGAACCATGGCAGACAGAAGGACTTTCAACGTGGTGGTTCTGGGTTTGGGATTCCTCTTTATTTTCACCGCGTTCACCACATGCGGAAACATCGAAGTAAGTTTGTTCCCCCCCCACCCCGAATTCTCTCCCTCTAACTCACTTTTATCCAACTTTGCACTTACGTCGTACCATCGCGGTCTTTCGGTTCAAAGAGGGACTTTCCTGGGTGCAGAAGTTATTTCGGAGTGTTATTGCTCCAGTGGGAAAAGACCTCTGGACCCGGAGTGGCTCTGCGCTGATCTCACAGGAGCTCATCCCGCTCAGCTGATCATGTTTACGCTGATGAATACTGAACAAATACGCTCCTGCTTTACTTTGAAACATCGAACAAACAAAACTAAAATATATGGAATACATGGAAAATAATACATATCTATGTTGGCCGGCTCTTAAGCAGATAAATGCAAAGATGAATGACGGCACGCGCCTAATTGGCAGGAGTCCCGCAGGCCAATAAGAGATCAGGCGCATCTCGTGTATCTAATTTCCTTAATTGGTCAGCGGAATGATCAAATTGAGTGGCAGACTTGAGAATATCACCATGACTTCTTTTGTTCAATCTAACCTCGTGCTTCTTGCATCCCAACACACACACACACACACACACACACACACACACACACACACACACACTTTCTTTTCAGCAAACAGTGGTAAAGAGCGTGGAGAACTCCACTTTCAGCGGTAGTGGCTACTACAGGTAGGTCCACAGTCCACAGCTAAGAAGTTTAAACAGATGAAGAAAAAATGAGCAAAATTCAATATTTCACAGTAATTGGTGTCTGTCTTCTGATAAAGTATAACAAAAGCAACAATTCTGCTTGGCTGCTACACAGTCTAGGAATCATCTATGGGGTCTTCTCCGTCTCCAATTTGCTGGCGCCGACAGCGGTTGCAGTAATTGGACCAAAAATCACCATGCTCTTTAGCGGCCTCCTCTACAGGTAAACACCGCTGTGGTCATTAAGTCGAGAGGTGAGAAGCTTCAGCTTCAGGCGTTCAATTCTGTTTGTGCTCCGTGTCCAGCGGCTACATCGCTGTGTTCATCAGCCCGGCAACGTGGGCCTTCTACCTCACCTCCGTGCTGATCGGCGTGGGAGCAGCCAGTGAGTCCACCCCCCCACCAACACCACCACCACCACCACTGCTTTCAAGCATTACAGCCCCAGCGTGTGACTGAATCAATAAATCATCCATCCAGCCACTGTTCATTTATTCTGTATTTATGTGCCTGCGAATCACAGCCACTTGCAGCATGTAACTGTGTGGCGATTATCTGGGGAAGAATAGTCACAGCAATGTGAAAGTCTCTTGGATTCCAATAAAAGCAGGACTATTGGCGAAAATACTATTTGCAGGAGGCCAAGATGACACTAAATATACAAGCCTGTGTAAGGACGGAAAATAAAGATTAGAAAATGAGTCCAGTTGAGGACCTTTTCTCTGTGAGAGATGCTCCACTTGAAGGTTTGCAAATTGGTACAAAATGGGACCTTTTAACAAAAGCATGAAAATCCTCTCGTTCTAAAGGGCATCTCTGGGGGAAACATCTAAAATTTGCTTGCAAAACAATAGAGAGTTATTACCCATTTTTTTTCTAAGCTGCCTCGCAGGTTGAATCATCTCGTCATTCTTTGAGCTTGGCGCAACGCGTCTTCAAGACATGTTTCAGAATCGGGTGGATTTGGCAGCGCCTGAATGACATCCTGTTTACACCGCCGCACCCGCATCAACATCTGAACGGGATTCGGCACTTTAAAACAATAGGCCTGGAGATGCTGAGACTCGTAAATACTTGGCTTCCTCCGCCGGCAGCCTATGGGAGCCTCGGTTTCTCTGTGTTTGCGATCTGAACAGCCTTTAATCAAGCGTGCAGGAGAGGATTATCATGACTGGGATGTGTTGATGGGTATAAACAGCATTTCCCAAATTAGCTCTGAAATGGGTTAGGAGCAGTTTTCTTGAAATAGTGTTGCCAGGCACACGGTGCCTCCGCCGAGACCTGAGTGTGAGCTCTCGCCGCAGCACCGTGCTGAATTTATACCCGCTCCCGGGGCTAATTTGTGGTCACAGGCGCCAGAGAACGCTCATTTCTTACACTCTGCTGTGCTGTGTGTTTTTCTTCCCTCCACTGCCTTCAGTTCTCCTGTCTGACTTACTTACTTTCCCCTCAGTGCTGTGGACGGCTCAAGGACAGTTTCTGGTGGAAAACTCTGAGGTCTCCACCATCAACAGGAACACAGGAATGTTCTGGGCTCTATTACAGTGCAGGTACCGTCACATGCACTTTATCTCACGTCGCTTTATATCTTTGAATGTTGCAGGCTCATTTGAATCGTGGCAGACACATAAATATTATGTTTTAGAAATGTCATTTTAAAGGTGCATCAGGCTTGAGTCTTGTCAAGCTTATCTGGGCAAAAATGTTTCAAAACTTGTGTAATTAAAGGACCAGTTGATTGGATGTGACACCATCTGCGTCTGCCGAGGTAATCCGGTCCAGACAATTAATTGTCGTTTGTCTAAATATGCAAATTGGCTAAGTAGAATAATTAAACTGGCCTTCCACCTGTGCTGAGGTGACTTGGAGTCATTTCTACACAGTCTGAAGACACAACGTCAGGATGTAGAGTGTTATCTTTTTAAAATAGCTCCTGTGTCCTGAAGTGACACCGCTTCAGGTACATCTGAGTTCTGTATTTGAAGCGGTGAAGACAGAGACTCAGTGCAGCCGCCCTCTTATACGTGCATGCAGAGGCTTTTTCTTCACCTATCCTGCCTCTTTCTCATTTTTATACATTTTCAATAAATGCTCTTTTATGCTCTGATGATTATTGAGCAGTTTGGAAAAGTCTGTTGTGTATAAAGTCTCACTCTGTCACCCATTTACGTTATTTTGGACATTTTTGGTCAGGTCACATGATCGTAATTCTCCACTTGCTCGGCGGTAGGAGGAGATGGTAGTAAGTTTTTGACGATTGATGATTAAAAATTATGACCACCGGATCCAAAAAACTGGTCAGCAAGCAGATTGTGTGATGAGACGCTTTTATTTCTTTCCTTTTTTTTTTTTTTTTTTAATGAACCTCAGTTGTGTCTTCTTCTTTTTAACAGCATGCTGTTTGGCAATCTCTACATCTATTTTGACTGGAATGGAAGGACAGAGATACCAGGTAAGGGAAATTTGTTTCATGGCTTGTTGTGTATTTGGCAATTATTGATCTGCTGAAGCTCAAGCGTGTTCGAAAAAAAAATGTTTGGTTTAACTGAAGCGTATTTTTCCTTACCCTTTCCTTTCAGAGAGCAGCAGAAAAAACATTTTCCTGTGTCTGCTGATCGCCTCCATCCTGGGAACACTGAGCTTCCTGGTGTTGAAGGCGAGCAGCCACGAGGAGGAGATGCTCTCCGAGGAGGAGGGACACTTGCTGCTCCCGGCCCGCACGATGTAATTTTATTTATCTATGAACTCAATTACAAGTATTCTTTGTTCGCCCCGTAATCTTACAGACCGAACAGCTAAAAGTCACCCGTGCTTAAAATCTGTAGATCATCACGGAGACTTGGGCAGAGCGTTTGATTTTATTGGCTGAGTTTGATGTTTTAAGAGCTTTACAATAAATCCTACAGGGAGCCGTCGCACAGATGATAAAACAGTTTTCCTTTGCTGAAATAGCAAATTGATTTATTAATCGTTTAACCTGTTTGTCCCTTGATGACGTTTGACCTGTTTTCCGTGGTGCAGGTACAAAAACAGAGCCAACAGTGCCATCCAGGACGCCAAGTCGGAATTCCGTAAGTTTGATCAAATGCCATGAGTATCATAGTTCTACTAAAACAGCTGATCTGCTCTACACCACACACGCCAGTTAATTTGGGGTCAAAAATGTTCCGTTATGGCACAACAAAACATGCTTCCTGCTGCTGCTGTTGTTATTGACAGATCCTCAGGTTGCAACAGCTTTTTGTGACATGCGTGAGTCAGATTCCAGAGCGACAACATAAAAGGGGCTGAAAACCAGACAAAGCATCTCCCACAATGTTGACGTGTTTTACCTTTTTCTCGCTCTCAGTTGTTTGGCTGAATTGCTGGCACCATCTTCCCACACTTGACTGAAACTAGCAGGCAGTCCCAGGCACTCGTTTCTCTTCTGGGGGGAAAGAAGAAGGAGGAAAAAAAAAAAAAAAATCAAAACTCCTGCAGAGCACTATAGTTTTTTTTCGGATCTTGTCTCAGTTTGTCAACAGGAGAAAAAAAGAGTACCGCACTCTGCTGCACTCACACTGTGCGCCGTCAGTGCAGCCTGGAGTCGTCTGCATGATCACGTAGCTCTTTGTCTTTGTGTGATTTTGTGTACGTTCGCCTTACAGGTGTGTGGCTTGATGGGAGATGCACGCTGACTCGTGCACCCAGTCATATGCAAACACAGCCAGTGGGGAATCTTTCCTCTTCAAACACCACTTTCTCCTTTTTTCCTCTCGCCCGCATTTAAATGCAGCTTTACTGGCACATCCACAGAGAACAAGAGAGAACAAGACTTTGAGGAATATATAATACTCAGTGTATAAATCAATGAACCATGTCACCTCTCCAGAAACCATCCTGGAGCTGCTCAAGTCTAAAACCATCCTCCTCCTGAGCCCCTGCATGGCTTACAGTGGTAAGTAGCATCAGAACCAATGGATGTAATAAAGCAAGTTTAGCCATTTAGCCTGCGGCCGGAGCTCGCAGCTCACTCCGAACTCCCGGTCGTCCAGGCCTGGAGCTGTCCTTCTACAGCGGGATATACGGGACGTGCATCGGAGCCACGGCGCAGTTCGGAGCGGCGGCCAAAGGCCTGATCGGCATCTCGGGCATCGTGGTCGGCGTGGGAGAAATTGTGGGTGAGTTGAGGCAAAACGATGAGGAAGAGACCAACCGGTGGCGTGAAATAAAAATGGCTAGGTATTAAAAAAAAAACAACAACAAAAAAACTACTCACCAGAAAATTAAGCCTGACTTTCTACTGTGGCTGAAAAAAGGAAAAAAAATACACCAGAATAAAAATCAAAAACCAGCACCACTAAAATTAGTGTTTCGCATGAACGAATGATTGTTTTATTTGGTATGAATGACAGACATAAAAAAGAAAAGGATAGGCAAGCAGCCAAGGCTTATGGTAAACCTACCCCTTGACTTACACTTGATTACATTTACAATCAATCAAGTGTAGGAATCAATCACCTTGTCGGGTGCGTTATCGGTAAAAAACAAAAAATAAATAAATAAAAATAAGACCGCAAAATATGGCTGGGAGCTGACACTAACCTGGTAGATTCATTAGTGAGGCCTCAGTGCCCTCTGTGATGTCACAAATGGCTGAATTCACACACTTTTTTTTCGTATGCACGAGAGACAAAGTGAATTTTACACAATACAGGACCTTGAACAGACTGATCTGTCCGTCGTGTGCAGCCAAAGCAGGCGGTGCAATAAAGTGAAGGCGTCTTTGTTTGCGGCAGGCGGAGGACTGTTTGGCTTGCTGTGCAAGAACAGTCGCTTCAGGCGGACCTCGGTGGTCTTCCTGGGGATGGTGGTCCACTTTGTGGCCTTCTACCTGATCTTCCTCAACATCCCGGACGACGCCCCCGTGGTCCTCGGCAGCAGCACGGAGAGGAGCCCCTACCTGACGCCCAGGTGACGGAGCAGCCTGACAGGACGAGGAGGAGGAGGAGGAGGATTCAGACATTCCGAGCCACGCTCTTAACGTCCCGCGTCCACCTCTTTCTCCTCAGCGTGTCCATCGCCCTGCTGTGCAGCTTCCTGCTCGGACTCGGCGACAGCTGCTTCAACACGCAGCTCTACAGCATATTGGGCCGCGTTTACGCCGACCAGAGCACGGCCGCTTTCGCCATCTTCAAATTCATTCAGGTAAAGTTTCCGCTCGCCGACCGTCTGAGATGTGTGTGCGTGTGCTTTTAGTTCGAGAAAGTCACAGAAAGGAAACGATCTTGCATCATAAACAAAGAAACATTCAAACAAACATTAACATTGTTTGCGGTCTCTCTTCTGACCACTGGCTGCTGCTAAATCCTACACACTGGTGCCTTTGCAGCTTTCTGTATTTAATAAGATGTGCAGTGTCTCAGACAGTGTCGCTCTTTCGTTGCCAGTCTGTTTGCGCAGCCGTGGCCTTCTTCTACTGCGGCCACCTGATGCTGTCGTGGCAGCTCCTGCTGATGGTCGTGCTGGGCTTCGCTGGAACGCTCTGCTTCTTTGTGGTGGAGAGGATGGAGAACTTCTCTATAGATTTGCTGGAACCGTAGACTCTTGTCTTTTTTTCGTTGAGGCCTCTAGGGATGAAGGAGGGCCGTTAGACATGCAAAAAAGTTTTTTTCTTTTGAGATATCATAGATGCTGTTTTTTTATTATTGTCTTGCACTATTATGTCGTCTAAGGTCCGACTGTTTCATTCAGAATTTAAACTTTTAAGGTCCTGCAACAGACTCATCTACCATTTTCAGATTTTTATTAACCCTCCCTGACTCCAGTGGAGCAGACTTCTAATTACAGTTGCCCTGTAAGCTTTCTGGATCCCCCCCACCCCAATAACAACAAAACAAAACAAAACTGTGCAGTTAGCCCTCTGTTTACAACCCCCCAACGTTTTGTGGGACCTTTCACATGGTTGAGACAGAGGCAAGGTGGGCGGGGGGTTGTGGTCACTGTCCTTGAAGAGGTATTGGTGCCCTCTGTGATGTCACAGAAGGCACATTCTGAAAAGTGCAACCAGCAAAAGAAGTAAAAGATTGACTTTTTTTATGTAGTTTTTGTTAGAAAACATTAATGAAATGAATTATAGTCAATTTTGGACCTTTAACACATAACAATCGGTTTAGGGAGTAAAAACTTTCTTCACACTTTTCAATTTTGTCGGAAGATTAAAGTTCATTTTTAAGTTGCCACCTGTTTCACATAATTACCACATCAAAGTCCATCAAGCCAATTTTCTATCACTGCTTATCCTGCACCCACATCAAAGTAGTGAGGCTAAAAAATTTATTTCAAGTCTGCACTGTTGACGATAAACATGAAAATTCATGTTCATTGTAATCCTTTAATCCCTGTTCTTTTGTTATTTTTTACTAATGTCTGCCTGAATTTAAAATTGCTGTAATACTAATGACTTTTCTAGTAACCACTTTAATTTTTCATCCATGATGCTGCCAGCTCAGGTTTGTTATTAAAAAAAATATATTTGTATTTCTAAAGTATAATAAAATATGTGTAAAACAGTTACTTGCTATGTATAATATAAGAATTGGGGCTAGATGTGAGAAATTAATGCAAAATTATGCATATCACCACTAGAAAAACACTATTTTAAGCCTGACAATCATTTTCAAAATGTTTTTGTAATTGCTGCATGTTTCCAGTTTTCATGTGCACGCATTTGTAATGAATAAAGTTGTCTGTACATTGTCAAGCAAATGTCTATACTCGGCCTTTTGGCGTTTGTAATGAATAAAGAAGCTCAAAGCTGTTGCATATAAAACAGCCAAGCCCCTGTGAAAAACAGGAGAGAGGAGGTGTGATTTATGCAGGTAATCTTGCAGAATATATGCCCACCCCCACCCCCACTAAATTATCAGGCTAACTGGACTGAGAAACACCTGGAACAGTTGTTACACATCTGATTTGAGTGGATTTACTCACGGCCAGGCAGTCACTTTATTGTATCATAAACAAGATAAATCCTCTGGATTTCAGCTTGATTTGCCAGATTTATTTGAAAATCCGTGGGGGTGATTAATACATAAATAAACAAATAAATGAATGAATAAATAAGCTGGAGTGGAGAACGGCTCTTGGTGGAGGTGAGGAAGGGTGGGAGCCTCGCGAGGGCCGCCGCATTACTTCAGCGGTAATTGACTATTGATTACATTATAACGAGAGTAAGCAGTTTGGTGTGATCCTGAGTCAAGTTGCGGCAGATACTTGACAACAGTGGAGCGCGCGGGGCGAAGATAAGTGAATTACTCGCCATTTAGCGCGAGGCAGACTGGAATTCTGCCGGGGTTCACACGTCATTTGCGGGGAGCCGCGCAAGCTAACTGGGTGTTTGCGTGACGGCACGCAAACAACACCCGGAACGACATCGGCTGCTGTTGCACGACATCTCCGGACTGAACGCCAGGAAATGAAACGAGCTGCTGAGTAGATTTTATCCGCATCGCTGCGATGCTTATTATTGATCACATCTAGGATTAAAAAAAAAAAAAATCATATTGCAATTAAAAGGGGCAACAGACAAACACGTCTTCTCTCTTTCCTTCAGTTTAAACCCCAAAGTCAGAGGATCAGATTATCTTGAAGTTACTTCAACAATACAATACACAAACAAAAGATCAAACAATCAAAAATAAGCATTCATTTGTTTAAAAAAATGATTTCTTTCAGTAAATTATTTTCAGGGCCTTATTTAAATATTTCACACTTCTTGTGCCTTCACTTCACCTACAGCAGCAACACAGGCAGAGCTGCTGCTGTGGCCCCATGGAGCACCGGAGATCGACACACTGTTTCATTATTAATTTAATCAAATTCACAGAATTAAAATTTTATCTGCTTTCGTGTGGCAGAGTGGTTCTACAGGCAAGTCGGTACATTGGTCGGGAGTTTTCAGAGTGACAGCGGTCTGTAAAACGCAATGAAAACAATCAGCAATTTATTAATATTGGGGGGAAAAATGTCTTTCTACAAATGAGTGTTTCAGTACGAGAGACGCGTTGAATAATTGAAGTGACGTGCGCGCGCACACGTTCAAGTGACAAGGCAACACAGCAGTGAATGTGGCTGGATTGTAAAAAAGCTGGCAGTGTTGAAACCAGGAGTGGGCTCCTCTGCTGGATGATGTGGAGGACGAGGCTTTGTTTAAAACCAATGTCTGCTCCTGACGGCCTCGGCCGCCAGCTCGGCCACAGTCCCGTGTTTCCTGTTTCGCTCACGCTCGCTCGGCCGCTTTGATTGAGTTTGACGACGCGCCTTATTTCCAGGAATTATGGAAATCGGGAAGCCGAGAGAATATTTGTAACGAGACGGCTGCGAACACAAATTAAATTGAAAATGGGAAATGTATCCTTTCAAATGAGATGACTTGCAACCCGCCGTAATTACATGCAGGATGTAACGAGCGCAAAAAACAACGTCAACTGCTGTTTGCTCGCTTGTTTTTTTTTTGTTTTCCTTCCCCGTTTGCTTTCCTGCTGCTAGTTCTCCACACAATAGACGCCGCTGCAATCATCAGCAACACAATTAAAGCTAATCGTTCAGCGGCGTGTGTCTGTTGTTCACGGATCAGTGGAGTGCGATCGCTGCCTGTCGCACATTTTATGAGAATTGGCTCGAAATTAGTTAACGGCTGCTGATTGATTCCCTTCCGCTAAGGCAACGAAACGACTCAAACTCACATTTTTTTTCTTCTCTTTTTACGGCGAGATTTTCTCCATCGTTAGGGATCTGCTGTCACGACCACCAGAAGCTGACGGAGAAGCTGAGCTCCAGGGATCGGACGTAGTGCCAGTGGCGGACTGGGATGAAGAGCACGTCTCCGGGTTGCAGCACACACTCCTGATACGGAGCCTTTGCAAACTCCGGGAAGCGCTCCAGGTCTGGATTCTCCACCTCCACCTGCATGGAAGGAGTCACACATTTGTAATGCTGTGTGTGTGTGTGTGTGTGTGTGTGTGTGTTTTCTGCACATCTCCATGGACTGTCAATCCCACCTGACTGGTGTTGTGAAGGAGCTGAGATTGATGAGCGTACAGCTTCTCGGTGTCCTCTGGGGAGTACAGTCGAATATATTTGCTCCCCACCACCTGATGTATGTACGGAGGGAAATCCCACCCGGTGAAAAAAAGACAGAGCTGCACCGGCGCGACAGAAGCACTGACACCAACTGCGTTCACAGAGCCGCGCCGCCGCCGTTATCCTCACCTGAGCCAGGAAGTTCTGCTGAGGGTCCTGGTGCAGAGGAGAGACGGTGCCTCCGGGCCCGAACCAGGCGTTCACCGTGATCTCGTCCTCGTCCCCTTCGCCGAGGCAGCAGTAGTCGGGCAGGCGGATGTCTTCCTTCAGCTCGGGGATCTGATGCAACATCAGTCGGAGGAAGAGAGCGCACTGGCAGGGTCGTTCTCAAGACCCAGGATTCTGTTTGTTTTTCACAAAAGCGTCCCACATTTTTCCATGTTTCCCCTCTGCCCGTTGCATTTGCACTGCTGTCTCCCAACCTTCCAGTGAATAAGCTAATGAGGTGACCTTCAGGTGACCCACTTTGTTTTTGGATGCTTTTTGTTGCCTTTGCAGATGCAGAGTTAAGCTGCTATTATTCCTGATATAACCATTTGTCTTAAATCTGCGCTGTTTCCAGTTTCTCATTTTTGCAGTTGTTGACATTGTATAGCTAGTTACTCGCAATTAACAGAGGCTGTTGTTGCATAATCAATCATGAATCATCCCAAAACAACAGACTTTCACTTCAACAAGATGCCCTTTATTAAAGTTCAGTCTTGGTATTTGATTGACTCGTGTCTGAATGTGGAAGCTGAAAGGATGTTCCGACGGTGTTCTCACAAGAAGGCAGCGTACCTGATCAAAAAGCTGATGCTGAGCGAGGTAACCCACGGCTTTCGCTCCATCCTGGGTGTTTGTGCACGGTGCAGAAAAATAACAGGAAAAAAAATACATCAGAAATAAAACCATGCCTGTTTAGCTCTCGTTATTTTTTTTTTTTTTTTATGCACTTGCCTTCTTTACAACGTATCTATCGATGAACTCGTTGACCGTGAGCAGCGTCTGCGACCACTCCTCGTCTGTGTACCTGGACCCCACCTCCACGGGTACGGTGCGACACCCCGCGACGGCTCTCAGGTAATCGACGCTTTGTGGATGGATGAGAAGGAAAAAAGGGCACAAATGACACATGGCTGCAACACTGCAGGTTGGAAAAAAAAAAAAAAAAAAAAAAAAAAAAGGGCCTGTGAAAATTCAGGATTCTAACGCTGCACAAAGAAAAATCTATCATGTGTGCTCTTGCGGATGTCCTCCTCCTCCTCCTCTGCCTCCACCCACACTGGGGCTGTGAGTCAGATGCCAGCAGCCGTATGTCAGCTGTCAGCAGTGAGCAGCGAGAGGGAGGACAGTGAAGGATATCTTAAATGGAGAGGCAGTTATATCACACTCTGGTGTCACACATTAGAGTCGATCAATCAGCGACGCTGCGCACAAGCAAACCAGCTCTAACTCATTCTATGTTGTTCCCACTTGCCCACATCTTCAGGCAATTAGGGGTGAGGTGTGCGTGTGGAGATGGGGTGGAGGCGTCCCTCTCGGGGAACTGGGACCAATGTGCATTTTACGGTCGAGCCCTGCACGGGTTTTCTTGTCCTCTCAGATTAAACAGATGAGATCAATACGCTGCGGCATCAGAGTCACACATGTAAATCAGCCTGGATGGGCGCAAAAGCAAACCGCGCTGGTGTTACTGCGCCGCTTAAATCACAGTTACGACGGGCACGGCGGGGCAGGCGGGGTGGGGGGAGAGGGAGGGGGGGCATTTTAAACAAGTTCCAATGAGTTAAACATGAGGTGGCCGGGGGGTGGGAAAAAAAAATCAATACAGCATAACATGGAGACAGTTTGTGGATCGGACTGATTTAAGATGTCGGGTTTGCTACTTCGAAGAAAGAAGTAGAAATGTAGCTTTTTTGCGTACAAGAATGAGATGTATGAAAAAACAACATTCCACAAGATGGTGCTAAGTGCTCACTGGTGGCTTCAGCATTGACAAAACCTGGCAGGTGCTGCACAGGAAGACAATAAATATCACGATTCCAGACATATCGCAATAACTCAAGTGTATTGCATCGTCTGTGACGGTTCCAAGACCCTGGTTAAGTGAATTAATGAATTAATGAATTAATTAATCAAGGACAATGCAAAATACAAGACCTGGCAACCCAGATATGATACACACACACAGACAGTGATGACTCCCGACCGGAGCAGATACCAACCTCCACGGGTGCTGGTTGAGGGCCGGCCAGTGGTCAATTATCCCCTCTAAAATGAGCGGTTTGAGGGGGAGCAGGTAGTTTGTACTGAAGCTCTCCAGCGAAGGGCACTTTATCCTGGGAACTGCCAGCTCTTCTTTGATCACGGGAACGTGTGGGCGCTCGATCTTTATTCTCTGTTAATGATGCCAAAACAGCCGGGGAAGGCTGAGCTGTTAATGCTTCGTTTATAGTGAGGAAGTGAGAGAAGTCAAAGGCAGAACAAACAGCACGACAACGCTGTGTCTTATCTTTTTATCTTATTTTTTTTATTTATTTTTTTTACAGTAGGGCTAAAACCTACTGGGAGGAACTCTGACTTTTATATCCTAAAATATGCAAAATGGCTGATTTCTTTGGTCTCAAAGTAAATTCATTATCATTATGGTAATGGAGTACATTAAAACCGGTGCGTTTATCTTAAATAAGACTTGAAGTGAGTGGAAAAAAAGTAAAAAGATCATCAATCACATTTTATCTCATTTTTGAAAAATACAAAGTATATCCTCATTGACCTTCTGCACGTCAAATGCAGAGGACAAATTTCCCTTCCTTCGGGATGTGACAATCACTGGGACTTTAAAGTCCTCTTTCTGATAAATAAAGTAATTGAAAAAAAGGGGCAGATTTGTGCAAGTAATCAAGAGACAGTTTTACTAAACACACCTCTGGACAAATCTGAGCCAAGGACAAGCGCTAATAGAAAACAGATTTGATGGACATATTTAATAATGAGACAACCAACCTTGGTCTGAGGGTGTTCCTCTGCGTCTGCATCTTTAGCCGAGTCCCTGACTTCTCTCTGCAGAATCCCAACGAGAACCTGCAGAACGTCGCCGATGATGGCGGCTCCCATCAGCAGGCCCATGTCACACGTCCTGACGGCCTGCAGCAGCTGGTCCGCGCTCGGAGCCCCTTGACACAGCGCCGCCGCTTTGAACAGGCAGCCGTAGGAGTAGACCCGCCTCCACTCCTTGTCCACGTGGCGCCAGGTGCCCGTGTTGAGCTTCTCCCATGAAAAATCCAAAACGATCTTGGCGTTGAGCAACTGGCAGGCGGGCGGGGCGTCGGCGTACAGCTGCCGCCTGGAGCGCCTCAGCATCTCCACCACGCAGGAGTCCACGCTGTCGCCGAACTCAAGCGGGAACTGGTCCTCAGTGGGGGGCAGGATGGCGGAGATCTTGGACCACAGCGAGGTCATGGTGGCGAGGGTGTGTGAGTCGGATGCTGCAGGGACAGTCAGTGGAGGTGGGTTAGGACAGTGTCTGATCGAACAAACCCCCCTACTTTAAAAAAAAAAAAACAGCAATCAACAGCTTAATGAACATAAAACACAAAGAGGTTTACAGAGACAAATGCTGCCACTGTCATTATGCTCCAGTGATGTCACAACCTGCAAACCCCCCCCCCCCCTGCCCCCCCCACATATTCAGCACAATTGTATCCCCCACTCCACCCCATTGCCGACAGAGTCGAACAGTTTGGAGCCCCCCCCGCTTCCATCCTGGCAACTGCGAAGCGCAGGCGAGGCGACTGTAAGCCAGAGCTTTGAGTGTGATACATGCACGGCGACAACACTCAGTGTCATGCGGCTGCTCTCCGCTGCCAACTCCACCTGCGTGCGGCTCCAGCCACGTTTGGACCGCTCAGCTCTGGGGAGGCGGCCAAGTCTGAGCACCTGCTTCATTAAAGTACAGGAAGCCAGCCTTGTGAAACTTTGGAGGCAAACTGAACTGGATTAACGGAGGTACACTGGATACACAAAAATGTCTAATATCTCATTAAGGACTGTGCAGTGCTCCCCAGGAAGGAGTCGTGGCCTCCATTAAATGTGTATAAATATTAGATCAACCCCCTTGACTTTGAGAATAATTTACATTAACAATAATACAAACAGAAAGTCAAACTGTTCAGAACAGCTGTCAGATGTGATTATGGAGGACATTAGGCAAGATAAGCAGAGTTTGAAGAAGAATGTTTAGTCACATATATATATTTAAATAAATGTGTGTGCTGTGTCTCTTTCGATTATTTATGTTCTTTGTCTGGGGTTGTTTCTTTTTCTTTTTTTTTTAATGGAGTCCACAAACACCTAGAATACACAGGCTCTTTTGTTTTGCTTTCGTTCGAATTAATGGAAGAAAATAACCGCAGCTTCAATGTGACATCATGACTATTGGGAACAAGAACACGCAGCGTATTACTGCACACGTGAATACTGTTATGAACTTCTAACTTCTAGCTTTATTTGTAAGATCATATTGAAATGCATTTAAAGCGACACGTTTAAGAAAACAATCGCTCCAAGAAAAATAAAATACGTTTTACGTACCTGCGCTTTAGTAATTTATGACATGACTGGGGACTGATAATAATGAATAATACAGCTCGAGAGGAGCTGTCACAAACTGCTACAAACCTAACTACAATTTTGTCCGTCAACAAAATTGTACCGGGCGGAAACTTGGACCTCGATAACTGATTCCGCACACCGCGCATGGATCGCTTCCAGGAGGAGGGAGGGAGGGAAGGAAGGAAAAGAAAAGAATAGAAAAGAAAGAAGAGTTGCATGTAAGGTTGCTGTGTCGTTTTTTTCAAATCTCAATATATTTTTTTTATATTTCAGAAACATAATTTTCTTAGAATACTCCATAAACTGGAGCGAGCTGAGGTCTGAGGAACGTCTTACAGGTAGAACGCACGCACACAAGAACGCACACACACACTTAACATAGTAGATAGACTTGTTGTCAAACTGTGAACACACCCGCGCGCGTGCGCAAACACACACACACACACACACACACACACACACACACACACACACACACACACACACACACACACACACACACCCTCCTACGCTCGGCTCCTACTCTGTCCCATCTGTCGCAGCCTTGTAGCATGAAAATGTGTTGCTCTCTCACTTGAGCTCTTTTCCCTTTATAGATTATCAGCCAGCTGTGCTTAAGCTCAGTCAGCTGAAATGAAACAAGTCTCCATCTACAGACTTGACACACTCACACACGAACAGAGAGAGAGAGCGAGAGAGAGAGAGAGAGAGAGAGAGAGAGAGAGAGAGAGAGATGAATCGAGCTGCAACAAGTGAACAACATTATGATGCACCAATCCGCCCATTAGAGCAAATGATGGTGCAATTGTTTCCCAAATATTTGTTTCTCCCCCCCGCCCCCTTTTACTGTCCATCGCCCCTGCTATTCTCAATACTCTCTGCGCATGCAGATTCCCCGAGCCAGCAGATGGTTATAAATCTACTCGTGCAAAACTAAAACAATAATTGGGTTTGTCTATTTGATGCCACACAGCATATTTGAGTTTTCCATATTCAGTTGCCTTCTTTTTTTATGATGAAGGAACCACTGAACAAACATGATAGGGAACCTTCAGCATTCAGGAAGAAGAGCAGAATCTATAAACACACGGCACCATTATCAAATGTCAAACACTGTGTGAAATTCAAATAATCTCCCTGCAAACCGTAGAGCTGTTTTTGTATGTAAAACAGATGGAAACAAGAGAGAGACAGCCATCCTCTCTGGGAATCTCGTGGGATTTGAAGATGTTTCATGCATTCCCGCTCGTTCTCTCTGTAAACAGCAGAATCCTCGCGCCTCTGTCTGTTGTTCACCTACTTGCAAAGAGGTAAGAAATTGCTGTGGAGGCCAAAAAGAAATTGCAGTGCTTCACACACTCACACACTCTTGCTCTTGAATCTTTTCAAATGTTATGCAATTCAAAAGGATAGATGTAGAAAAGCTTAAATTGTACAGAAAACCGATTGCGTGTAAGTTTCAAAATTGCGTACAGGACAATTTAGGCCCTAAACATCCACATAGCCAAACCAAACAAATATTATTCTATGTATGACCACACAGCGAGAAAAAAAGGACCTCCGCTGGCTGGTCCAACACACTCTGATCATTATTGTACATGAAGCAGTGGGGTACCAACTGTGCACGATGATGCGATAGTTTCCGCGCATCACCTTGGCGCGAGCAGTGAGCCAATCATCCCAGCAGGGGAGGCCAATGTATTATTCAGATGCGTCTGGGATTGTAAGGCGGCGGTGGGTCCGTGCTGAAGGTCAGGGGGCCGGCAACGCTGCTCATCCCCGTGCTGTCAGGCCGACATCCCAAACCTCCATCGGCAGGAGGTCAGTGAACTTTGCAGGCTTTGGTGCGGTGCAGGACAGCGATACATCTGTTCCCCGAGGGCCTCATTAGTTGGTGTCGCTGTGAAGATATTGAAAGGTCTGATTTTTAAAATGTTGCCCTTGCTTTTTTTCTTTTTTTTCTCTTCTTCTTTTCGTGGTTGTTGTTGTTGCACGTCCATATTGAGTGGTCTGAATTCTTCATGACCGATCATCGGATGTTTTTTTTTTTTTTTTTTGATGTGATATCGATGCAAACAGAACTGCCAACCCAACTGATGTTAACAGCTGTAGAACCTACACCAGTCAGATACAAACATCCTTAAAAGGACCCATATCTTACTTACAAGCATCCTGTGGTTTCCCATCACGCTGTCGAGCTGGAGCTTTATTGTGGAAAGTAATAACAAACCTTTTGGACCACAAAAGGCAGTGTGGCCACCATTGTGGAAGCCCCGCTGAAAGACCCTGTTTTTCTTTGTTACTATTCCCCAGCAATGGTGGAGCGAATGGAAAAATCATGGAAACTCGACCCAGCAAATTACCCCGCGGTAAAGGAGGAGGCAGAGCAGGTGGGAAAAGGAGCAAAGGGAGCAAAAGGGAGCTCTGCCACCGTCACCAAACCATCCTCCCCTCCTGAGACGTGCGGGTGCAAAACCTGCTGGTGCTCAGAGGTTCTTGATCAAGTGGCACGCCAAGTCACTTTCAAAGGGAATTCTTCTGTTGCTGTTGCGCGTAAGTTCTCCAGGAGAAATTTTAATTGACTTTGAACTGCACTGGTAAACCGTGTCGGTACAAATAGACTCTCTCTTGTTTGTCGGGAGTCTTGACTGGTCCCGTGTTTGTGCCATAATTAATTTGGTGCGTCTTATCGCGATTCCCTTTGAACCTGCTCGTCTCAGCAGCGTTGAAAAAAAAATAACAAATCAACAAAACAGAAACAAATGGAAACATACGGAGCGGCAGCGGTGGAGGAGGTGTCTGCCAGCAGCTGGGAGGGGCGGCGGGGCGGTAGGGCGGCGTGAACCGTGACTGTCAGTAGTGCGGTACCCCCCCACACACCCTCCCTCCAAGCGGCCTGCCGGGGCCGAACCGCCAGGGACGTGGCGGGAGGGATGTAATCACTGGCATTACGCTCCAGGTGCTGCTGAAATAAAAGACGGAAACAAGCCTCCGGCGGCGTTGCCATGGATTGGAATCCAATTAAACAGTGTTTAGCTCGGCGCAAAAGTGCCAGTCGTAGCCTGTTGACTCATGAAATTAATGTATTGTCGCGGCACAAAGAAGCTGCTGCGACGGGGAGTGTGGCGCGACCCGCCCCCCCAAGCCCAACACACACACACACACACACACACACACACACACACACACACAGAAGTCAAGGCCCATTCAGACTGCTGCGGCTTCTTAATTCTAGGGTGATTCAGCTTTCATTTTGGTGAATAAAGTCAAAACACATGATTTGACAATCTGAGGTTACATTTTTACATTTCTGTTGTGGCTGCTCACCGCTGAAGGTCACCAGGTCGACTCGCAAACACCTTGTCAACACCTTCCGGTTGCAGCAGTGTCACGTTTATCCCTGTGACAATTAATGCGGACATAAAAAAAAACAAAAAAACAAAAAAAACAAAAAACAACCCTGGTGGAGGTTAAGGGGTTGCAGTGTTCCTCGGAAACCGAGTAATGGCTGTTTGGAAAATACCCCCGTGGAGGTAACAAACGAGAGGTGTAAAGTGAAATGACCTGTGAAATCATCAGGAGATCCGGAACAAGCAGCTGCTGCCGCCTGCAGGGAGGCTTCCACAGACAGTCATCGCGGGCGCAGCCCCTCGGTGCCGGGCTGCCACGGGTCAGCGTCGCTTACGGATGTCGACTCCGGTGAGGACGGAGCTGCGGCCCCCCGGTCGAGTCGCCGGGCGCCCAGTCGGGGTAGCTGCTTCGGCAGCAACGGCGGGGGTGCGGGCAGCCTGTCAGAACCGCTCTGGATCAGACGGAGGCAGCCAGGTGCGGCGCCACTGCAGTCGGGCCTCAGCTGACACCTGCTACTCTGCTTTAATTAGAGCGCAAACAGCTGTTTTGGGATCCACGGTGAGGTTGAAGGTCTCCGGGTTGTTGTTTTTTTCGTGGCCGCCAGTCAGTTGGTACCAGTCACATTTGATCACGCCGAGTGTCGGGCTAATGCCGACACTCGGCGTCGATGATAGGAGGGTAAACAGTCAATCAGCCGTAACATTACAGCCGCCGAGAGTCGAGGGTGAGAAGCATGATTGCCACACATCCATCGTGAGGAGCTCCCGCCTCGGCCACTGCGGCGCCGCTGTATTCGAGCAAAGCTCGAGGAAGCGTTTTGGAATACTGAAGAAACACAACTGAGGAGTGTTTGCGACGTTTTTCACGGAGTCACGCCGCTGCTGTCGTCTCGCAAGTAGAGCGTCCCTCTGTGATCTTAATTTTGGCAGTTTTTTTTTTTCTTTTTGAAGTGCGGTTCTGTTATTTTTTTTGCGCCGCTGCTGGAAACTCTTCTGACTCATTTTAGTCTTGAGGTCTTGATATGCAGCTGCATTCCTTGATTTTTTTTCAAATAAACCTCTTTCATTACGGTCTCCTCTTCTGTTCACACACACACTGTGCCACACCACGCGACTCGCTGAGTGCATCGTGTCCACTGTCAAGGCGAAATTAAGCGCGTTTCCACAGCATTGGCTTGGTACCTTTCTGGAATTGCCCAAAATAGCACCTCAGTAGCAGCATAAAAGCTTTTTTTCTCTTTTGCAATTTATAGGGGCAGTTTTCTTCTTTTTCAAAAAATACATATTTTTTTCCCCATTAGGCCCATTTTCAATTTCTGCAGTTCTGGAGCTAATGGAAGCGCAGCTGCTGTCCTTGGAGGAGAAAGAGGCGGATCTACAGCCCCGCAACAATAACAGGAGGCCACTGCGAGCCTGTAAACACGGCTTCATACTGTTTTTAGTTTTTATGTGAGCTGGGCAACAATTCCCGTGAAAGAATAGAACCCTACAGGCTTCTCTGGAAGGAGTTCAGTTAAACTTCACTTGGTGGCGTTGAATGCATCTTCCCGCTTTAAAGACCCTCTGTGTTATGTGTTTTTTGAAATTTTTATTTTATTCTGATCACAACACAAACCCAGTGCGGGGATTTGAAGAGCGCAGGTCCTTGCGGCTTGCCGCTGACAAATATGACTCACTTGCCAAGCAAGGTGAAGATAAAAGTGGAGGCAGTCTTCACCTCGTTACTCCAGCGCTGTGTGGAGAATCTTCAGGGGGCTGCGAGCTCCGAGGCTAGTTTAGCGAGCTTTGATCTTTCCTGGGTGCGGTAATAAGCGTGGCGCAAGATGAAGAGAGAAGGTATACCCATCTCGAAATGTGATTTCCCCTCGGTTCTTTAACAAGGCTAAAAAGAGGTGGGTGGTCAGCTTGGGTGGTGGTGGTGGTGGTGGTGGTGGTGGGGAGGGGGGGGGGTGTCCCTGACAAAACACACGCAGGTGCAGCAGCGGGAACGCGAATCGAAGGGCAACCGTGACTCCAAATGTTGGGCAGGCCCCTGCGGCTGGGGGTCTCCGGGGATCATTACCGAGGCTTTCAAGCCCCTCTGCAGTGGGTAAATCTGAGAGTCACGAGGTGGCGCCTTGTAAAGCTGCCTGGGGAGGGAGGGGGGTAGAATCTGCATAGTGTCTTCACAGGGCATACCTGATGCGCCGCACTTCACAGGAATGAAACAAATCCGTGACACCGGCGTGACTCAAATCTCCCACATGAATATGCAAATAAACAGTTTGCTCAAGGCTCAAGGCTAATCCAGAGAATTTAATTTTGGGGGGGGGAGCGGATTAAGAGGATCCCATTTTTTTTTTTTGTCAAATCACCACCAAAAAAAAAGAAAAAGAAAGGGGGTATCTTAAAATATCTCTTACCTCAATGCTCATCCTCCCGTCTCGCACCTGCGCTCCGTATCGGCTCCCAGCTCACCATAGCTCTCCATAAAACACAAAGGAGTTCATTTACCAGCAGAGAGCAGCATTGTGGCAGCAAACCCTCCGCGCCCCCCCCCCCCCCACACACACACACACACACCCTCTCGCCTCCTAGCCGTTTGGTATGCAGAGAGAGAGGGGGAAAGCAGATAGCCGCGTATCTGCCTCTTCCCTTTTGTTGACAGTGTTTTGACTCCAGACTTCATTGTGTCATATTTATGAATGACACCCTCGGCGCTTGCAGAGGGGAGGCTGTAAAAGTGAGATTAAGACTTCACAATCCTGTCAGCGGGGCCGGGCCAAACATGACTGAGCACCTGAGCCGCGTCGAGCGTGGATCACTTTTATTGCTTTTTTTGTGTAGTTTCCGTAAAGCGACACGACGCCGGAAGTCCATACAGGACTGGGGGGGGGGGATTTCCACTGTGTTTGAAACAGGATCCATATTGAATGTGAAGCGGGGTTTCAATTTTTCTGTGCGCCTCTGTTTGAGTTTTAAAGGGTAAAGCGGCAGCGACAGAAAGGTCTCCCTGCCACCTGTTACAGGCAGGAGAGGAGAGTGATTATTATTCTCTCTGCTTTTCTCGCGGCAACTCACCGAGTCCATACAGGAAGGTGAAGGAACTAGCTTCGGAAATCACATCACAAGAGTGGTGCCGGCAGGCCGGGAACGAATGAAAAGGTGTGGGTGTGTTACACCGGCACATGCTACCGACTCCGGACTGAGTCAGCAGTCACCTCTGCTGGCGAGAAGAAAAAAGGAACAGAAAAGGAGAGAAAAAAAACAAAAAAACGAGGACGACTATTTGTGCACAAGCTGAAGTCGGGCGGATGCGTCAGTCGTGGCTCTGCGTGTGTGCTTGCGTGTTTGCTCTTGTTTGCGGTGAAAGGAAGAGGACTGTTACTTTCTGTGGCACCTGTGACCTGCCCGCGTTTTTTCTTTTGCCTCCCGTCACAAACAACTGCCTCTGTAAATAAGACGAGAGAGAAAAAGATGGATAGTGGCAGCCTTGCCGCCTCCGCCTCTCGCCAGTCTTGGGTGAACTCTTGCAGAAAGCCTACGTGATGTCACAACCATGCACAGGAGGCGGGGTCGCTCACATTTCAGGACTGAAATGTCGCTCATCCGTCTTGCCAAACTCCGCCGGTTGAGCTTAAGATTGCACTGGATTCTGTGACTAATCACTGTCACAAAACCTGTATAGCAGCCGGCAGGCTAGCTGCTCCCAAACACACCCGAGAGGAGATAATGCAACCCGGGCTAATGCTAAAGGGATTAGCATAAGACTGGACGTCATTTTAACAAAGATCATGAATCCATGAATGCATTTTTCCATGGACGTGTTTTTGCTTTGCTTTACGCTGACTTTAACAACAGTTTAGCTAAACAGTGCAACAGTGCATTCACTGCCCCACATTTTGCTTCTCCCTTAAAATAGCGTGGCCTGGTTTCACACCGTGCCAAG
>NW_027466107.1:2430000-2642500 GCF_046127955.1 Nelusetta ayraudi
TTTGGCATCATTGTGCAAGTCTTCACTGAATTCAATTGCAAACATCACACTGAGCATTTTAGCAGCACTGACCAACACAAAATATATATGTATATATATATATATATATATATATACATTTTCTTTTGCTACACGGAGGGCAACTCAACACAGCATTAATATTTGCTGCTGATGGACCTCCGCCGAAGCCGCCGGGGCCAGATACATCACATTTGCCGGCTCATTGAAACAGCCTTTATCCCCTTCACTCTATTTCAAATTAGCTCTGCTTTGTGGGGACGGCGTCCTCCTTTTGGCGGACTGACGAGGACTGCAGATCTCTTCCGGAACCGAAAAACAATCCTGCCTACACTACAAAAAAAGAGACATAAAAACAGTGCCGGTCATGTTGTCTCGTCGTCTTCCAGTTCCTGTGAAAGGAGACATTTCTGGGGTGGCTCAGTGGTCGGCGGGGCGGCTGAATAAATGCATTTAATGCTGTGATTACATCGATATGTTTGGCTGCTAATCCCTCAAATTTGTGTAAAGATCCCACGCTTTTGGTGAAGAGCAGGCAGCGGCGGTGGCAGACTCCCTTTGCATATTCCATTACACACACGCGCGCGCACACACACGCACACAGGCGCAACCTTGTTACGGCGCCGTGTGAGGCCGGCTCAATCCTCACTTGCATGCTGGCGCTTGAATTGTACATGACAGCCTGCATAATTGCGGCAACTCCTGCGGGTCTAACACGGCCTGATGAGGGGCTATTTTTTCACCCCTCCCCCCTTTTTTCCTGGCAGCAGATATTTCTTTCATTACAAGAGAACATTACAGGTGTGATGACTGTGTGAGAGTGTGATGAGAATAATACCCGCAAACTATCGGGCTACCGCCGCACGTGCACATGTCTGCCTCAGAGAGCAGATGTAACAGCGGTGGTGGTGGTGGTGGTGGTGGTGGAGGCGAGTGATGAAACCGCTCGCTGCTGTCTGGTTCGCTCAGACTGCCAAACCCTTGACCGCGTCGAAAGAACACGTTTGGGTTGAGGCGTCGACGAGGAGCGAAATGAAGACGGACACGTGGAGCCGACGGTAACTGTGACTGACGTCAGTTGCTAGAAGACCTGAAAGCCGAAAGAAGCTGCGTTTCTATTACCCCTAGAATTGCGGAAAACTTAAATATCGCAATAAAAACTGATCATGGAAATTTGGAAAAACCTCTCACACATGGCTAAAAGGTTTTGACACTCTCGTGAGGTGGTTATTCAGACATATCGATATAGAGGTATATCGCAAAAGTGTCATGGAAATTGTTTTTCATGCATTTACACGTCAGTGGACGTGATGTACGGGGTCACGTGACCAGTTCACTTCAAGTGAAAACGGCGCATTATGTTTGGACGGCGGAGGAGATGGAATATTTTTTATCAAAGAGAAAAATATAACAACCATTCATGACGGCAAACAAAAGCAAATGTAATTCTCGTAAAATCTCGCGGGACGAGACTATACGATAATTACGGCTTGTGCGCTTCACACCGTTCAATGGAAACGCCTGCAAATTGTAATTGCACTTTGTGGAAATTTTTTGAAATATTGCTTTTATTTTTTTGCAAACAACTGTCGTGGAAAACCAGAATTTAACCATAAAAGGAAACAAGAAAAACAACAACAAACAAATTCATCATCACAGTCACTCTCAAGGTAGTTGGCGCTGTGAGTGACTGTGGAAACAGCTGCAGCGAGAACAGCCATCGTCTCCAGCCGGGAAGCCAAAATCCCAGGGGAAGCTAAACGATCACTTCTGCATCCTACCTGCACACTCCTGCCGTAATCAGATTGGCAGGTTCTATGCTATGCAGTCCTATGCTCTCCAGCAGTGAGCGAGGTGCTCCAGCTCACCTCCGCTCTGCCCACACTGCACCTGTCGGCTGCAAAACCAAGAGCCAAGACGGCCGCGGCTACGCCCACACTCGGGCTCATTGTTCTCTTCACAATCCCATTGATTGGGCTGCAACGGCTCTCTGTCTGTTTGCTATTCAGCGTGGCAGCCGATGATTTGGGGTCGGAGTCGCAGAGGCCGACTGGCCACACGGCGGACGGACGATAAAAATGTTGGGGAAAAAACAAAACAACGCTGACGATGATGAAATTGTGACGTTCATCGCTGTGATGTTTTTCATATTTCAAAGCAGCTTTTAGCTTTTTCTTTCTTTTTTTCTCTTGTGTGATTACGCGGGAGACGTGTAATCACACAAGCATGCTCGGGCTTTTTGCTTTGCGGTTAGCGCGCATCACAAAGAAGGAATATAGATTTACAAACAGCGAGCCAACATCCCGGCTCAGGTTTTTTTTCCTTACTTTTTTTTTTTTATTGATCAATTTCCAACTTCAAACTAACTGTATCCCAGCTGTCAGAGGCAGAAAAAAACCCTCATTGAGTTGTTTCTATTGAGGTTTGCTCTTTCTTCTTCACTAGTATTATTTTTTTGGACCCCCCCCAGAGGCTCACCCCCCCCTCACCATCCTCACCTCTTTCTTCTTGGACTGGGTCAAGAACAGGCTGCTGCTGTGAGCCAAGCAAAGTCCTCTGAGACCTTTAATGTGGTTTTGGAATTGGGCTTCACGAATAAACTTGCTTTGACACACACACACACACACACACACACACACACACACACACACACACACACACACACACACACCTCTCTCTCTCTCTCGCACAGACACAGCCACACACTACCTCCGCATGCCCCTGTTTCCTCCCACGACCCCGAGACTTGGCCAGGCTTGACTGCGACCGGCGACCTTTCCCACACCCGAGAGAGAGGGAGAGAAAAAAAGAAAAGGGTGTTAGCCTGTGACTGGACCCGCCGACCTGTCCCAGGTGTTTTCACCCGGCCGGCAGCGCAACACCAATACCTTTTGAGCTTGACTTGAGCAAAATCAGCCGTGATGGAATCGCAGCGTGTGGCTGTGACGCTGACGGGTCGAGTGAAGGGACCGAAGTCAGGCGGCGCCGTTTTCATGGAGCAGATGGTCGGACGTAATGAACGGAGATATTCTGTGAGCCGGAAAGCAAAACAGATTAATTTGGTATACAATGAAATGTTGGATGCGGAGCTGGTTCACCGCCTGACTGGATCGGTTCATCACATGGGCCTCATCAGCGCGATGAGATCGCTGCTCGGTGCCGAGTCCTTACACACGTGTTTTTTTTTTTGTTGTTGTTATTTTTATTTTAAACGGCGGGGAAGATTCAACACTTTTCTTCACCCCTCGTTTTCATCAGTAAAGTAGAAAGTGCTTGGCTGAAACGCCCGTCTGTCATCTGTCACAGCATCCTGATTCTGCAACAACTTTCACTGAGTTTCTTCTTCTTTGTTTTAATTTAAATTGCAGAGTAGTTTGGAGCAGCAGCTTCTCAATCTGCTGCTGGCGGTAGAGAGGTAGAGGCAGAGGCAGGTAGCTGATAGCTTCTAGAGTCCACGGTAGGTCGAGGGACAGTGGGAACAGTGAAAAAAAAAAAAAAAACTGCTTTCTGCTGGAGGTTATCAAGACGGATGAGGCAGATTTCAGCCGTGAATCGTGAGCGACTCAGACTCGAAATTGATTTGACTGTTTGAACTTAAATAGCTGCAGGTGTGTGCGGCTTTACAAACGCAAGACGCCTCCGCTCCAGCTACGAGTAGGAAGGAGAGAGTGTGGCGAGACATTGAAAGCGGATTTGCATTTTTAAATTATTGTCCTTCACATAATTGCACTCTATGAAAGGATGGATGGGTTTTTTTTCTTTCTGCTCCGCTAGAGCTCTGCCCTGAGCTGTGATCAGTCTGGATCAGCAGCTCTGATTCCTGAGGTGTAACCGTATTAACAACCCCACCTGCATACCAAATGCCTTCTTTTTTTTTTTTGAAATTCATCCAAAAGACTTTGCTGAAGAACGCTGAAATATCACTCGCCCGGCTGGAAAATTTGCAGCGGCCGATAAGCTCAGCGCGCCACCCCCAAATATAATTGATATATCAGTAATCCATTTAAGGGGGCTGGGGAAGATAAGCTGAGAGTGGATTGCATGACCAATGAGCCTTGATAAGGAGTAAGTGCTTGCTATCAACCTATACCCTCAAAAAAAAAAAAAAAAGCAGCTTCCACACATCCACTCTCTTCTAGCAGGGCCAATAAAGAAAGGTTGTGGATTTATGTGAAAAAAAAAAAAAAAAAAAAAAAAAAAAAGCCCTCCAGGATTCTGCAGAATTCAACTCACTCTTTAGCAGGCGCCTCTGTTTTAAGACCCGCATATGAATATATGATGAGGGCGCTTAACTTCCTCATATCCTCCTATTTTACATTCATTGCATCCAATTTGTCCGGGTCCCCGCTCTCTTGCCGGCAGCCAAGGCCCCCGCCGACGTCTTTGGGGATGAGTGTCGACGTTTCAAGCCTGAAAAAAAAAAAAGACCCAACATCATCATCAACTGAAACACGAGCCTGGAATCACGTCAGAGAGCTGCAATCCCCGTCCGCGGTGCAGCATCAGGTATTTTGCCGCTCGTGTAAAATGTCTTTGTGTGCTGCCGCCGTGTGACGTGTTTTTCCAGCTCCGAGAGGCGATCACGGCTTAATGGCCTCCTACAGATCAACGTGATGTTTATTGTTTTGTTTTTTTCGCTCTCGCCGCAGACTTTCCAGTGTTTAAAAGTGAAACAATCTAGAGCGATGACGCACGACGCACTTCCGCCGTGGGTGGGAAGCTTTAATTTTTAAATCTAATTCTCTCTGGCGTTAACGGTTATTGTCTCACTCTCTGTTTTTCTCCTCCCTCCACCCCTTTGACAATAATGTGTTTTCTTTGCTACGTTAGGCCGCATTCATCAGTGGATAAATACCAGGTTGTTTGCTGATGTGTGTGTGTTTTATTTTCGATTGTGATCCACAACGCAGGGAGCCGTTAAAGCCTCCGGTGAAATATTAAGACGCGTGCAGGAGGTCCAAACGCTACAACATCACACAGCACCATAAAAGGGGCCCCGGTGAAAGTGACACCGGTCGCACGGCTCCCATATGCAGCTTTGAAAACGACGCCGTTCGGATGATTATTTACGGGTCGCGAAGCCCGAACGGCGTGCGTGAATAATAACGAGCGGCGCCATCTGGGCGACTTCAAAGTTTTGCATTAGCCAGTAATGAACGTTAGCGCTACGAAGGGGGTCACTGAGCAAATCTGACTCAAACAGCGGGCTTGTGTGTTTGTGTGTGTGTGTGTTTGCCTCCACTCGACACGCCCTTCCCTTCCAGAAAGCAGCAAATGTTGCAATAAACCACTGAGTGGGAGCCGCAGCCACGTCCATTACGCCGCCACCGCCGCAGATCCAGACTGGTGTCTGAATGCTTGAGCCTGGCGGGACAGTTATTTGTATTTGGACCGATATTCACGCATATATTTTCATTTGTCTTTATGCAAGACTTGGTTGTGCCCGAGCATTCTGATTGGACAGGAGGCCTTGAGTGCATCATAACAGTTCTGGGCACTTCTGGCTTCAGGGAATTAATGCTGAAAACACGGTGGATGTGTGCATGATCCATCCGGCAACATTCTGCAACTCCCACCAGACACCAGCTCATGGGAACATGGCCGCAAACCTACAGAGGCGAGATGGCTTCCTCAGAAGAAGAAGAAGAAGAAGAAGAAGAAGAAGAACTGAGCAGCTCATCTGATTTTGGTATATGTCTTTACTTTTTTTTAAAGAACTATTTCCCAACAAATACTTTGTGTGTTGCTGTTTTCAGACCCACAACACAGATTACTGGGGTCAAGAAACAAAATGTAAATGCTCACCCAGCTTAGAGTTGTTGATAAATGGCCTAATTCAGCTAAATGTTTCTCACAATGCAGTCATGTAGAGGCTTTTTCCATCATTTTAGGAAACAGTTTTTTTCTGTTGCAGTTTGCATGTGTCACTTAAGAAGGTCCTAAGCCCCGCCCCCCCGAGCCAGAGTGGTGGCTCAGGTGGCCCAGTGGATTCAGATCAAGGCTCTGCACACCTCCTGTGGACGAGAGGAGGCAGCCTGCTCGCTGAATTCTGAGCAGGTCTATTTGTCCAGTCATTTATCCCCCAGTATGCGAATGCTTCTCCTTTACGGCGCCCCCCGCCCCCCCCACCCTCTTTCTGGAACTTGTTTGGTATCAACAACAACTGCGACAGACGCCTCTTGTGCAGCGGAAGATGTGTGAAAAATAGTGTTTGCGAGAGGCGGCGGGAACAAACGGGGAATGTTTCTAATACACGTCGTGTTTGCTTTTCTCTCCCCTCCGCCGACTGCAACTCAAAACAATGCATTATTTATGTGTGTGTGTGTGCGTGATCCCACTCCATCTCTGGCTGAAGGAGGACGGCCTGATGCACAAACACTCGATGCCGCTTCTTTTTAACCACAATTAGCGGAAACAGACCAGAAAAAACAAAAAGAAAGAAAGAAAGAAATAAAAGCATAGGGCGAAATTATATGTTTTGCACCACACAACCACCCAACCACAAAAAGGAGCATTTCAGGATTATTTGCACTTCTCTCCTGCTTCAGGCTGCAGCTTCAAAGACTCTGCCGACGTGTTTTCCCGAAGATCCAAATCATCATCTGGGCGGAGACGAGCTTCGCCAAACAAGCCCTCTGCCGTTAAAGGATGGCTCGTCTCTCCCGCCTCGCTCTCCATCCATCATCCAATCCATGTTTTGACTGCAAGCCTGAAGGACGTCGCATCCATCCCCGTGATTAGTTTGGCGGCAGACACACAACACGAGGAAATCAGCGGCGAGCCGGAGCGGCCCCCGGATTTGTCTGCAATATCCTGCCGTCTGCTGTCGAGGGCCCTCGGAGGAAGATCGAACGCGGTGACAAGGACAAGATAAAGTTGTGTTTTGTGTTAATTGCGCGATCACTCGTGAAGGGCGGACAGTCGTCCTGCCGGGGAGGGGATCGGAGTGGCGCTCGGCTGGGCTGGGCTCGGTCTGGACGGACAGGAAGTGGCATTTTTTTCCCCCTGACAAATGGTCGGTTGGGATTCGAGAAGAGAAGAAGCAATTCAAGAAAACCCTGTGTTTTCTCGTGCCAGTGCCGCACTAAAAAATAGTTCCAAACTGGTGATAAGGCATGAGAGTCTTTACAAAGAAATGAGAAGAAGCAACAATATCAGTTTTTTGGAAAAAGATTCATTTTTTCTTCTCTATGACCTTCTCTCTGGCAGCACCCAGTCATGTATTAAAGTAAATCCCCAACTCTGTGTGGGAGGAGAGATAAAATACGGACATTTTGCATTTCTGCTCTTCTCTTTGTCGTGCCGAGACCTCCGTGGACCAAAGTGCACAAACAGAGAGCGGAAAAAAGCGCATCATCGCCACCCCCCGTCGGTCGGCCTGAGAGGAGAGGCCTCATTGTGTCAAAGCTTTGCTCGGTCGCCTTCCGCTCTCCTCTCCAACTTTCTCCTCCTGAGCGACTGTTATGCCCTCTGCGCCGCCCAGGAGAAAGATGGCAAGACATCTTAAGCTGTGAGCGCTGGGAGGGGGGAGAGAGAGCGAGAGAGTGAGCGAGAGAGAGAGTCATCAGCGCTGTGACAGCCAGGTGCTGAAGGCGAGATACTCCAGCCGGCTTGGCCGGGCTCCACTTTCATCAAAGCGGGGGGAGAGGAGCCGCAGCCAAGAGGGTCAACCGAGCAGTTTAACAGCCACACGGCTCCGACTGGCAGCGTTTTCACTTCGCATTCATGTCAGTGTGGCCGCGCCGGGTCCAAACATTGTGCCACCGCTGCCGCCTGAATATATCGCCGCGGTGTAGTTAAACAGAAGAGACGGCTCGCCTGGGGGGGAGCCAGACCTGGATGATGACGAAGTATCGATGAGAAGTGACGTCATGAAGAGCGTGAGCTCATCAAGATTTAGGATGAGAGGAGCAGCAGCAGCAGCAGCAGCAGCAGCAGCAGCAGCAGCAGCAGTAGCAGCAGCAGCAGTAGCAGCAGTAGCAGCAGCAGCATCAGCAGCATCACGAATGCCACCACCAATACAGCAGCAGCAGCAGCAGCAGCAGCAACATCAGCAGCATCAGCAGCATCACGAATGCCACCACCAATACAGCAGCAGCAGCAGCAGCAGCATCACCAGCAGCGCGGAGGCCTCGGGGGTCCATGGCAGAATCATTAGCCGAGCTCTCCCGGGGCACCGCAGATGTGCAACACTGCAGCTCAGAAGGATGCTGGAGAAAGACAGACTGCTGCTGCTGGCTGCAACCACACAAGATGAGACTCGACTGCTGCGGCTGAAACACTGCAACTTTAGAGTTCAAACAGCAGCGAGGAGGTGCACGTTCATTTCCAGCCATTTGTTTCCAGTGATTTATATGTCTGTCCACGCCCCCTCTCTGCAGATCCATAACAGATGCTTCATGCATTAAATTTACTGCTGTCTTTTTTTTTTTTTTTTTTTAGCAACAGTTAAATAAAGAAACACTCTGTAAACCAATAGGAAGCCCCCAGACTGGTTAAACTGGCAGGAACAAATCTGATCCAAGGACTCTCCACATGATGTAGGATTTATGGACTTTTCAGATGTACCAGTTTAAGCACCTTGGCTTTCTTTTGTTTTGCATCTGTCTATTGTTATGAAAGTGGTACTGAATTTCCACTCCTTTCAAAACCTATATACAAATATATGTATATATATGTAAATGTGTATGCATGCATTAAAAAAAATTGTCATTGTTGCCAACAGCCCCTGCAGACAGTGTGGGCGTACAACGCAGGCAAAGTGCACCGGGGGGGGACACACAAAAGAAACCTCTTAAACCTTGAGCTCGGCGAAACAAAAGTTCTGTCACAATGGAGCGCTCCAATGAAAACACAACACAATGGATTCCATCCTTGAGAATCCACTCGGCCTGATTCACCCCGATTCTTCTGAATGGCCGGCTTACAAGCACGTTGATAAACACCGAGCGTTTCCCACCGACGGTGTCAAGTTGTCTATTATATGTCAAGGAAAAAAAGAGAGAGAAATTACAGGGTTTCAGTCGCACAATGAGCTCCGAGTTGTCAAACTGCTCCATGCCGAGAAGCTTATTTTGGCCTCGTTGGCCTTGTACTTTGACGTTAAAGAGGCTGTGATGTTGATTTACAGCAGCGATTTACATCCATTTTATAGAAACAGAAACACTTTTGTATTTCTACCAAAAGCACTTTAGCAGATTTGAGGTTTGACCCTGTTGTCACAGGCTGGTGCTATATTTCTGATCAACATAAACATCAACACAACTTAATACTTCCTGATAATTACACTTTTACTCTGTTAAAGGACTGTCAAGGTTACAGGAGAGCAGGCAGTTACAGTTAAAGCTCCAGATTGAAGTTTGCAAAGTCCTTCGACGGCTCTGAAATGTTAAAGGCGAGACTGAGTGTAAGCATTTGGTGGAAGTAAAACTGCACAAAAAAAACGGAGAGTTTCAAGTTACAGCAATTCGAAATTTTCAAGGTCCCATATTCAGAAAAACATTTGCGTCATTTTGTTTTTCTGCTCTTCGACGCTCTTGAACTGAAAAGAAAAAGCAAAATCTTATTATTTTCTGCAAAGAACAACAACTATAACTGTGATCAATTACCAAAAAAACAAGTGATAAGAAAAGAGTGGAAAGCAAACAGATTGCAGACGGCGAATTATGTCAAAAAAAAAGAAAAGAGAGGAAGAATCAAGCTGTCGAGCCTTGGGTGAGGTTCGTTCTACTGATTGCATTCGTTTTCTTTTCTTTTTCATACATCTCAGACCTTGATCCTTTGTAATTGCGTGCGTTCACCTCCTGCGGCACCCGAAGCCGGAGAGACTCAGCAGAGGCGATTCAGGCAAACGCAGGATTTTCTTTTTTTTTTTATCCTCTTACAGGAAAAACAAACAAACACGTTTTTAAGTGACAACTGCCTTTAATTTACTTCTTTGCAAAGTCAGACTGAAACCAGACTTCCGGCTTAAATGCAATATACCACACAGGTTTGACTAAACGACTGTAAGGCTGTGGGATGAGAAGGCCAAGTTCACTCTTGCTGGCCACTCGGCTACTGTCTGTTTTTCAGCATGTCGATGTTTCACCGCACTCACTGCTTTTTTTCTATCAGACATGTAGCTTTTATACCATGACGCTACACTAAAAATAAAAAAAAAGAGGCTCTGCTGTTGCAAGAGTGAGGCAATGAATTATAGAATGCTTTCAAAAAAAAAAAAAAAAAGATGGCTTCAGTGATAAAAAACATATATTTTTTATTTCTGCTCGCGTGTTTGTGTGGTGCTGCCGGCATCGTCCATATTATATAAGCGGCGGGGGGATCTTCTCCCCGCGAGCACAAGCGTTGGCACAACAAGTGCAAAAATCAAGCGGCCAGGTTGACTCATCTAAATTTCATTGTACTGTAAACGTTGAAGCCAACATGTTAAACACGCCGCAGCCGAGGCGGCGCCGTAGGACAAGAAGGAAATACAAAAAAAGAGTAGAAAAAAAAGATGCATGCAAATTGCAAACACATACAGAAAATGGACGTGCCAATCGGTAAAACATCTTGAAATAAGCAATAACTATGTTTGTGTTTAACTTTGCCTCATTTAAAAAAAAAAAAAAAAGTGAATTTAAAAGAAAGATCCAGTACATGAAATAATTAGGAAGGCAGGTTGAAATGATTCCCCATGTTCTGTTCTCGCAGATCAGCCTCAGCTGCTGTACTCTGCAAGTCTTTTTCTGTAAAGTCTGTCCTCTACTTTTTGCACATCTAAGGAGAAACCTCGAGCCGTAGTTCCAGACTTTTGTCCTCTCTTCCTCCTCCTCCTCCTCCTCCTCCTCCTCCTCCACTTGTTTCTGAGAGTCGAGAGACTTGTGCATTATTTATTTTCGCTGCCCCTGTGACATCTGCAGGATGTGGCATGTACATATCAACACGAGAGTCGTTGTCCGCCACGTGCCGTGGGCTTACGGCGGCAAAGTGCGTGTAAGAACACAAATAAGCATCGCAATATGCCGCGCACGCCCTCGGCGTCCCGACAGGAGGCCGTCCCTGCAGGTCCGCAGTCTAATAAGGTCGCCTGTTGACCCGAACCCCTGGGCATTAATGCATTCAACCAGTTTGTGCCCTGTTTTTAATTTATGAAACGCCACACGCAGCCGCAACCCGGCACGCCGCCGCACCCGACAATTCTGAAAACGTTGTTTTTCGCAATTACGTCACAAAGAGGCTGCAGTCTGCAGGGGTGGAGGGCGAAACCTGGGCCAAATTTTAGCCAAAAGTTCCAAAGGTTTTAGTGCTAGTTTAGCAAGGTTGCTGCAGATGAGTGACTTCAGCTGTATGCGGCCGCTACGTGGCTAGCCACTAGCACTGGAGACTTTACCTAAACCTGACGTCCACCTTGAAAAAGCCTGCAGCGGTTTTTACGCTCTCCCTTTAACGTGAAAATGGCGTCTAGTTCCAAAAAAAAAAACGATTGCAGATTGTAGAGGTCATTTCCTCTGGCTGAGCTGTATTTAAAATGAAGGGAACTGATTTAGCCATTGAGTTGGTATTCGTGTTAAATTTTCAGGCAGATGTTTCTGTGCTAGTATGAAATCATGGAACATGTTCATTTCAAAAGGAAAAAAAAAAAAAAAGGCAGATACATTTTTCCTGCTTACAATGAAGAGGCTCTCATGCTTCAGCCATCTGAGCCTCGACTCCCTACACACAATGGCCGAACAAGAGGAACCTCCCAGCATGTCTGAGACGTCCTTCGCTCCTTCCTCCAAGTCCTTCAGCCAACAACCGGGTGTTTTCTCCCGTTAGACCAGCCAGCGACCCGACTCTGTGACGCACATTTGCGGAAGGAATTTGCTTTTGATGGTTGAGATGGGAAATAGCGCAGACATAATTAGCCCGAGCTAATCACCCGGAGCTCAATCCCGGCTCAGTGTCGCCTCCGCATTGTGACAATGACTTCAACCCTTTGTTTTTTCATGTTATTGTCCTTTGGCCAGTGTGGGTAGGATCAGGACCGGCGAAATCAATGGCAGCAGCACATGCTAGACATTTGGAGGACAACGACTGGAGCGTTCTTTTCAGACTCTGCCGGTCGAAGGCCGAGACGCTTTACTGGCAACGTGTGGCTGATTAGGAGGATTGCGCCTCAAACGGGCTGCAAATCAGCCCCCTTTTTGTTTTGGGTTTTTTGCGGAGAGACTAAAGACGGAGGATTAAAGTCATCTTGAGAGCCTGCGGGCGAAAAATCTTAAACAAGGTTCAAAGAATTAATCAGCCTTTCGCCGAGACGAGGCTGAACGGCTTTGGAGAGAAATAAATAAAGAAAAAAAGAGACTGTTTTATCAAGATAAATGCCGCAGTTAGTTTTTTTGTTTCTAATGTTATTCTAGCCTGCGCGGAGGCTGGATTGCTTTTTAGGGAGGTTAAGCTCCACACAGCTAGCAAGATAATATGCTAAAAAGCAACATCTGCTAGCATTTCTTTTTTTTTTTCTGTCTTTCTTCAGACGAGCAGGAACAAAAAGGTGCAGGGGCCGTGCCAGCGTCCTCCTCCTCCTCCTCCTCCTCCTCGTGAGCGGCAGTCCGATGGCTCAGCGCTGACAAAAGTTGAGCCGCGGCGCCTCCGATATCAAAGACACGCACGCACACCAAAGGGAGCTGGTAGCCTAAAGTCGTCAGCGCCGCCCGCCGCCGTCCGCCGTTTGAAATTCGTTGTCGAAAGGATCTGATGCAAGTACAATCAGAAGATTTCAACATGGTCAATCTGCTCCGTTTTCGCTTTCAGGAAAAAAAAAAAAAAAAAAAAAAGTTGCCGCGTACTTTATCTGGCTGTCAGACCTTCAGTTGAACACCATCACCTTTAATCTGACAGCAAAGTGGAGACCAGGTCAGGGAAATAAAAAAATCAAGCGGTTTTGCCGCTCCACGTTTTAAAAGGGACTGACTTGTTTTAGAAAAAAAAAAAAAAAAAAAAACGTTCAAATGAATATGAATATGTGCACGTGCCTGACGAGACGTTGAAACGCTGACGTGATCTTGCGGCTCCAGCAGCTGCTGCAGCTCCAGGCGTGATCAAACGTGTGTCGCTGCTCTGCAAAGTCTTTGAAAAAAACGACATTGTTTTGTCACTCACGGATCGGCTCGTCGCCGCGATCCTCACGTCCTTTCATATCTACGTTTTCTTTGAACCCAAAGCCATTAAAACGATTTTGCAAATGTGTTTTTGGGATTTCTCAGCCGCGAAAGAGGAACTCTTTTCTTTTTTTTTTCTCCCCGCCACGCTGAAGTCCGACCCTGCTGGCACTGGCCAACACTTTCTTCCTCGCTGCCCTGAGGACCCACATCATTTTCAGATCTTTATCTCTTACGTGCCAGACTCCGGCGGAGCAGCTTTGGCATCACAAATCGCTCTGAAAAAAAGAACTTCGAACATCTCGAGGAATGGTCAGATTTAACCCTCTATTTGCAGCCACTTGCAGAAACCCTCATCCCCTGCCCTGGCATTTTCTCACCACGCGCACGCGTTCTTCTCTGTATTTCACTGATTGCATCACACCATTTGTGATTTTCCGATGTGCTGACGGTGTTGAATGCAAAATCTATTTCGTAATAGCAGCAGGCGGACTGTATAAGCACAGCGAACCGATTGATAAAACTATTTTTTGGTGGAAAATGCCTGGGAAAATCTTCTCTGCTCCGTCAAGACAAAACACAGTCACCGTTTGGCTCCAGGCTCTGGTGGGAAAAGCTGCTTCGGTTCGTCGCTAACCTGAATTTCTTCAGAACCAAAAGGTCAGGACTGTAAAACATAAGGTAGGAAACCGAGTCACCGCCTTACAGTACCTCTACTGAGGTAAAATTGCAATTGCGCCCCAAAATTCTGGAGAAAAAGGCTCCACTGGTCAAATCTTTCAAGCCGCCCCAAATCAGACGCAGCAATTTTTCTTCATGCAGCAGTGAACACTTGAACACTTGAGGCTGCTTTGGCTAATGTCTCTTTTGCCGTGTCATTGGAGTGCAAATGCGACGTGGATACAGGCTGAAAATTTGCTAAAAGAAAAGAAAAGAGATCACCACAGAGAGGCAGAGATATCGGAGAACGGGCCCTTGGTGAGGCGCCAGTGTTGGTCCCTGGACACTCGACACTGAAGTTTGCATGGATGGAATCTTTGAAAAGAACAAGAAAAAAAAAAAAGAAAATCCAAACTGAAAGAAAACAACAATGAGAAATGCGAGAGCGATAAAGACAGAAATAAGCAAAAACGAGTGAAGGGCATAAAACAATAAAAACAATGATTGGTGTGATTGGTTGCCTTGCTGCAAATGAGCCCAGCGTCTGATGGTGTGATTGAAAATGGCTGATTTATTGTCCCCGTTTTCGTTTGTACCTCCGAAAAACACACAGGAGAAAAATGATTTGGGCGATTCCGCAAGGCCCGATGTCTGTGTGCAGACTCGTAATGCTCTAATTAGAGACGCAAACGCATTAATCAGCAAAGTGCAATCAAAGTCCCGACCACCTGAACGCGCGGTTATTAACGGCCCCGCATTACATCCATTTTCAGCTCTCTGTTTATAACCTGCTGTATAAAAGCAGCATTTTAACTCCCTGCTTCTGTTCTATTTAGCTGTTGTCTCTGCTTTAAGTATCATGCTTTATTTTTAGCTAACAAAAACTTTTCTTTAGCTGGAAGAGGTACCTATAAGGTATCAGTACACTTTGTGACATCACCAAGGGTTGAGTTTAGCTGCCTGCTGAAATACATTCGACTCTTCGTTAAAGCTTCCACAGGTTTGAAAGGGGAAGAAAGACGGTGGGAGGGGCAGCGTCGACACCTGGCTGGAGGCGTGGTCACGAACCCCAGGGGGTGGAGTGAGGGTATGCGTGCCCTTTGTGACATCACAAAAGGCCGAATCTCCAGAGGTCACCAGTAGTAATTGCTGTGATTAGCTATACACGAGAGTAAATAGAGCCTAATCTGGATGACACCTGGACACAGGACAACTTTGCATTCTTGGTTTGGCACGGGACTCTTCCTTATTTCATTGTCTCACTCTCAGTGAGTGCCGGCGTCAGACTGACTTACGGTTTGGTGCTTGTCAGAACCGGACCTCCTGCTTCTAGCAACAATAACACCGACCTTAACAATAAAGATTTAGGCTGTAACTGGTACGAAACATTGCAGTAAAGAGAGCCAGAAGTAACAAAGGACTGAAGACATTTATTAGCGGGAAACTTTTTCACACAGTCGACCTTCAGACGACCCTTAGTGCCAGGCGCATACACACACACGCACACACACACGCACACACACACATTATGGCAGCCTGGCACGAGCAGCGAGGTGTGCGTGACTGATTCCACGCTGGGAAGATACTGGGAGAATTAAGCAGACTGGCAGCGGCTCCTGCGGCAGACTGCAGCTCGGCTCGCACTCCCGCTTTTAATCACGCCGTCTCCGAGCCAGATCACATCATCATCCGATGGCGATGATGATGATGGTGATGATGATGATGATGACGGGGTTCGTGGGTCTCCTGCCACGCATCTAACTGACAGTCTTTTGCGGAGGGCACTCAACTTTAGGCTGCAGCGACCTCCTCCTCCTGCTCCTCCACTTCCTGTTTCCTCTCCCAGCTGCTCGCCAGTGGCCTTCAAACCTCCTCTCAGTCATCTCTTGTCATTTCTGAGTGAAATAAACATCGTCCCTGCTTGGATTTGATCGTCGCTGGCTCCTTGTGCTCCCCAGCTTAACTCCTAAGTACATCTCACCATAACAGAATTGATCTATTTATTCTTCCACTTTCCCATCATATCAAATGTGAACCTATGGAGCCAAAGATTAGCTCAAAATGGGAAGACAAAGCTAATCAGAAGTGGCAAAAACATCTGCTTCCTTAAAACACATTTTTTTTTTTTTTTTAGATTTTTTTGCACAAACCTATTTCTTGGCGACGAGTCCCGAGGAAAAAGAAAAAACAAAATCCTGGAATCTTGACAAACACGAGCCTTTGGAACTACAAATCCGCAAGATGTTGTTTCTAATATTTTGGCTTCTGTCAAGACTAAATGAGAGTCTTGCTTAATGAGGAGAGGGAACGCGTAGTTAGAGTGTTTCATCTCACCGCTAAAACCCAACAAGCAGGTACGCTGATGTAACCGGGCTGTCGCGCCAGCTGGAGGGCTGTTGCCAGAATCCTTTGGATCCATGTAACCAATCTGCCTGATCAGTAGCTGATAGGAGGCTTTTGGTAAGAGGGGGCAAAACCTGGAAGTTTGGACCGTGGGAACCTTCTGCACGTCACGTTTGAGGGGACCAATCAGAATTGTTCCCTCTTGGACCTGTTGGACCTGGTCGTACCAAGGCTAGGAGCCTCAGCAAGGCAGGGACGCGGTTGAATCCCAAGTTCCAACAACAGGCTTGACAAAAATATATCTATATTTTTTTTCAATGACGATAAAAAAAGCATGTTGGGACAAAATTACTGTGGATTCAGGGGCAAGAAGGTCCAGAGACCAACGGAGTTATTTGGATTCAGACAACGAGGGAACAACAGAAAGAAAAACAAACGACGACAGTAAAAAAGAACGTAAAAAGCTTGTGACTCTTCAGCCATGAACAGGTGACTAATTAGGGAATTCTAGATAAATATAAGGCTGATTAAAAGTACTGCCGCCTGCAGGAGGCTACAAAGGTCACAGCCAATCAGCTTCACCCCCAAAATACCGAGCCAGTCCCAGCACTGCGTTTGAGTTTTTGTGGGATGTTTTTTCTTCTTTTAAAATGCAGACACAGGCGTTTTTCTTTTAGCACCTTTCCCCCAGAAAACCGTTTGTGTCTCCTTTTTTCTAGGAGATCAGAAGCGGCTGGTATTTTCCGAGGCAGCGCCGATGCTCAAAAACATTTCCCTGACTCGGTTACCTGTTGCCCCTGCAGACACCACCGGATTGGCTGCCGGCGCGAGCAAACAAAAACAAAGTGTGATTCAGTGTGGCAGCCTGGCAACGCTGAGGAAGATCAGAGTCTGGAGGGGAGAGCGGCTGGGACGCAGAGTGAGTGAGCTGTGAGGAGCCAGGAGTGAGCAGCACCACACTGACTGTACTGACACCAGTCCTACTCTTCATCATCCTCATCATCATTATCCTCCTCCTCCTCCTCCTCATTCTCCAACTCTTCCTCCTCTTCATCATCATCATCCTCTTCCTCCTCCTCCTCATCATTCTCCACCTCTTCCTCCTCATCCCCTTCCTCCTCCTCCTCCTCCTCCTCCTCCTCCTCCTCATCATCTTCATGCTGCTCCTCTTCCTCCCCTACTTCCTTCTCCTCATCATCCTCTTCCTCCTCCTCCATCTTCCTCCTCCCCCCGCTCCTTCATCCTCCTGCTCCTCCTCCTCAACATCATTCTAATCCTCCACCTGCTTTTCCATCTCCCTCCTCCTCCATCTCCCTCTTCTTCCTCCTCCTCCATCTCCTCACCCTCTTCTTCTGCGAACCTCTCCTCTCGCACCAGCTCACCTCACCTCCTATTTCGCCTCATCCAAGAAATCTCCTCTTTGCCCTTCTTCTGGCAGCGACAGGACAATGATCAGCTCCCCTCCCTCCTCCCTCCTCTCTGATGTTCCTCTATAGATTCAAACACTTGGCTGAGCAACAAACAAAACGGATCCAAAGCAGGTCAGCGGTACCGTTTACAAGAGGCCTATAAAAATGTTTTGGCCACATGGAAACAGAGAAACATGATGGCCGAAGGCTGAGAAATATATGATGAATACGATTAGATTAACGTGTATGATTATGAGCATCATTTCTCTCGGGGAGGATTTTACAAACTACATCGACGCACAGGTGTATCACGGATAAATACCCACTCGCAACGACGAGGCTGCAGCAGCAGCAGCAGCAGCAGCAGCAGCAGCAGCAGCAGCTGAGGCTGAACTGTGCTTGGCGGCGGGCGAGTTTAAAGATTGTCAGCTTGATTAATGGCGCGCGCGTTCAATTCTTTGCCATCTAAGCCGAGTGCTAATTATCCCCCAACATCATTTTAACGCACGCTGCAGAAAGAATGAATGAATCAATCGGGGAATAAATCTTGAATTAACAGAATCCTATTAACTAGATTCTGTTAATTTACAATTAAGTGGAAGCCATTATCAGTTCCCTGCCCCCCCCCCCCCCAACCCCTTTTGTCGCTGCACGTCCGGGTCGGAGTTGGAAAACGATTTTCCCCCTCTGCGACGGCGGCGGTGGAGGCCTCGCGCTCGGCGTTATTGCACTCGGGAGGCTTGGCAAGCGACAGCGGCGGAAAAAAATATATAGTGGCGCCATTAATTTGCCATCCTGCAGAAAAGGGCATCAGTGATCTGTGAAATCACTTTGTTCGTCGGAGATGGTTGCACTCTCTGTTCATTTGCGTCCGATAATGACTCGGATTATGTGACTCTCCCCGTCTGCCCGTCTCCTCCTTGGCGTTCGCACTATGTCAGAACGCAGCGTTTCCCAGGCCTCCCCCGCCTCCCCCGCCTCCCCTTTCTTCCTCCTCCTCCTCCTCCTCCGTCTAATTCTCCTCCCGACAAAAAGCTTAAACAGCGGCGCGGCTTTAAAGTAATCAAAAGAACATATTGGCGAAGGGGATCGGCGCCGCTTCCCCTTTCCTGCCGAATGAGCCTCCGTTTTGTTTTGCTGCGATCCATGAAATAATCTGTCAATGCGGGGAGGAAATGTGAAGCGCTCCTATCGATTCTATTTTTTTTTTATTGTCAGTTCTGCTCATGTGGGTTTTTTCCATCGCTCGGCGGGAAGTCGCTGTGGCTGCTCTGCCATCTTTTGTCTCTCGACTTCTGCTGTGTGTGGGAAGCTGCGGCTTCCTGTGTCCACTCTTTTAGCAGACACAAACTTTTTTTTCTTTTTCGTCCGACTGAGGCATTTTTATTCCCTCAAAAAGCAACTTGAAATTGTTTTTTTTTTTTTTGAGGTGATGTTTCTGTGTGGTTTTGTGTGGGGAGATGATACAGCACCTTATAGGAAGCCTCAGTTGTTGAAAAGAACGACCCCTTTGTCTGAGATTCTTTTCAAAGTACACCCACCGCCGCCATGCCTGAAGGAGGACTGTTACCTGGGCGATGCTGCTCTGTGCCACGCAGCGAAGGCGGGGCCACACCCTGGACAGGTCAGCAATTCATTGGATGATCAACACGGTGAGACACACACAACCATCTCTACTCACTCAGTCATCCTGTTGGTGAAGATCCTTGGAGTAGCAGCGGAGAACCCACGCAGACCCAACACACGGAGCAAGTGCAACGTGCAAACTCCACCAAGACAGTCGCCAACAAGGCTGCAGCCAACTCTCGTGCTGCGAGGCCACAATGCTAACGAACCTCCGCACCTCCTCTAAAACATGCACGTGCATGTGTTCAATTGCAGACGACAAACTGATATCATTTGCCATGTTAGCGAGATGTTAGCCACATGCTAGCAGAAACAGGCTTTTAGTAACATTTAGGTCATTTGCTTTCTGCAGTTCTTAACTTTGACCAGGGAGGGCGCTGCCTGTTAAATGTATTTCCGTGGAGCTTTGACGATGAGAAATTCCAAGTGTTGGTGTAACTACAATGGATGTTTGGCTGTGGGCAGCTTAAAGCTTCCCTTCAATCCGATCCTCTGCCCTTTTCTTTTTTCTTGAGTTGCACTAATCATCTTTTCTGGTGGGCGGATGGTGGATTTTAAATCTCTGTTGTAAAATAAGGCGCTAATGGCTGTAAAAATCATCTCTCCTGTCTGTTTGAGCACATTTTAGTTCTTTGTTTAGCTCGCAGGTTTTAGTGTCTGCGGCTTTACGGTCAGTCTCGCCGCTGCCATCAAGTATCGCCAGAGCGGTGGTAAAAAAAAAAAAGGAAAGCATTTTCACAGTTAAAAAAAACCAACAACAACAAACACACAACCAGTCAGGGTGCACTATCTCTGCAAGGTCGGACCGCAGCAGGGGCCAAGAGCTGATTTATTTGTGGCCCGAGTGTCAGTTATTCGCATTATGTCTTTTTTGTTATGTTGAGAGCACACAAGCGTTTGTTCCGCTGACCGCAAGTGTTGCTTTTGTGGTTAGCGTTTGTGGTCGCGCTGCGTCGTGAGCGGGCGAGCGAGTCTGGAACTCCGCTTTCCACTGCAGCGGCTTTTAAGTGGAGGCTGCAAAAACCTCTTTAAGGATTCCTCGGAGGACGCCCCGGCGCCGGACTCGTATCCTTAATGTGCACTTTTAATTAAGCAAACGACCTCCTGCATCATTACAGCCGGTCCTAATGTCACCTGTGCCTCCACTTTACTGCAAATTAGAGCGCAGCGGTGGGTTTGGAGGGGGGCCAGGGGGGAAGGGGCGGGCAAAGCTTTTCATCCAAACCAAGAAGAAGAAGAAGAAGAGGAGGAAATCAAAACAATTTCAGGGTGTTTAATGCAAATCTCCTCCAGCAGAGGGCTTGTTTTCTCAGCCTGGTCTCAAATCCGGGTTTTAGTCTCATGACTTCCGCTGGAAACTTGTTGCTGGATCATCATATAGTGGGCGGAGCCACCCGGGGAGAATATTTCCCTCTCCATCCTCACTCACTTCCTCATCAAGACGTACGAGGCGGCGGCGGGGAGGCCATTTGGGCCAGTTTATTTGCTACTCCATCATCAGCCGCGGCAGCGTGCTATTGATGAAGCTGCCCCGCCGTAACTGCACCGATGTCATATTCATTTTCCAATTTCGCCGCCATCAGCAGGACGGCGGTGAGTGCCGCTAATTAACCGAAGCCGCTCTGCAGCTTCCCGCTGCCTCCTATCATACCACACTTTGGCCCCCCACCCAGCCTTCAATTGTGAATATTATTTTTAATGGGTTTAATTTTGAACAAGAGATCATCTGAATGTTGTAAAACCTGTAAATTAATTGAAAATGAAATTACCCCGCTATTTATTTATAAATCATTTCTTTTCTCTCCCTTTCAGCCGATTCCAATTAGGACTCATCTCTTACATCATGTAATGGACTTGATTAAACTAATGGTCACTTTGTGATTGAACAGTGATTTATTCATCTTTTCCTGCAGAATGCCAGGTGATGGGTCACTTTGACGCTGACAATACTTACAAAACTTTATGCAAATTATTTTAAATTGAATTAAATTCAATTACACTTTCAAATTAATAAAATATTTCTTGATTTTTTTTTATTTTCAGTTTGTCCCTATTCTGCCAAGCTGTAAATTCTGTTCATAGTCGTCCCGAATCTAAAAACTATTTATCATGACTCAAAAATACAAAAACATCGTTTACACGTTTGAACAGAACATGTTGAGTTGAGATTTGCGAAAGAGATGCGTTCAAGATGCGTTCAGCTGCAAACTTTGCAAAGTGCCTCTTATCTTTAATTAGCCTGGTGCTTTTCCTCTTGCATCAAACTGGATAATTGGAGTGCGACTGCGAGCGAAGGGTACCGGAGGAAAATGTGAGTCGGATTTTGACAAACATTTGAAAAGAAGAACCAGCGGTCATAATAATGGAGCTGTAAAACGCTCTGGGCACAAACAAGGACAGAACTTGCGCACTTTGGAGAGAAGCTTCTTAAAAGATACAACTTCCCCCTTTTCCATTCTGTCTGGGGCTCAGTAGAGAAAGGAAAAAGCATGAAATACACAGTTGGCTGAGATTTGGAGCTCAGAGAAAGACTCTTTCCTCTCTCTTTTTTTATCCTGTCAGTGCGGTGTTGCTGGCTGAAGCTGAAAGAAACCCAATTAACCCGAGTTAGAGACAGAGCAACACTTCCAGCAATATCCTTCACAACACTCAGGAGATCACTCCTTGCTATTAAAGTGAATACACTCAGACGCCGGCTCACTTTTCTAATTGAAACCTCTGGGACGGACTTTTGAGCTTCGAGAAAAAAAAGGGAAAAGCGTGTAAATGGTGGAGGGAAGACAAAGAGCTCAAAGGATCAGGGGCCCGCCGCGGAGCAAAACAATACACACCGGGGAGGAAGGGGAATCTGTCAGACGCTGATTCCAACAAAGGAACAAATACCACTTTCTGCACTTGTCAGGTTCCTTTTTTCTTGTAAAACGAAAAGAAAAAAACCCCACCGGCTGGATTAGATTATGACCTTTTAAAGCAAATGCAACTTTAATATTCTTTCAACCCCGTAAAACTTTGCCAACGACCAACAACCAGCAGTGATCCAACAGCGCTCAAACTTTATTCTCTTCGATGTTAAATCGTGCAAAAACAAAGTCCATCGATGTGGAAAGCGGGACCGTTAAAAACATCACGGGATTTTTATACGTGCGTGTGTGTGCTTTTTTTTTTTTTTTTTTTAACACCAATCAGTTGCAGTGTTTATTCAGATTAAGGCCTTTTTTCAGCCTCTTTTGCACTTTCAAACAAGTTTTCACACAAGAGCAGCTGGAAATATACACTTGATGCATAAGTGCTAATCAAACCATGTGTGTGTGTGTGTGTGTGTGTTTGTGTGTGTGTGTATGCACACACAGCCCTGAAATAATTCCTGGAAACCTCAGCGAATTAATGGTGTGCAGAGAAACTCTAATTATTCTATAGAAGCCGTGAATTCACACGCATGTTAATAGCACATAAACTGTGCGACAGCTGACACTTGACAAGCAGCCGCTGCTGCACCGCCGCCCTCACTCATTCATTCTGCTTCTCCGCCTTCACCATAACCCAGAACCCGACTGCCGTTGCTTTACAGTAAATTGAAAAAAAAAAAAAATAAAAAAAAAATTACTGAAAAGGGGGAAATTGAAGAAGGAGCTCTGGGAAAAAAGCAGATGTGTAACTGGGCTGTATACAGAAATCAAAACAAGCTGGCTTTGCTTTTATCGCTTGATTCATTCTGTCTCCATAAAAGGCCTCATTCTGCTGCTGCTGTCCTCTGAAACCAGTTTGTAAAAACAACAAGGAAGGGGACCAGGGAGGCTTCTTTTTAAAAATGTATTATTATTATTAACATCGTTTCACCCCGAGCACGAAAATAAATTTCACCACCTTTGCTGCTGAATTTATTTGGCACGGTCGTTTCCTGTTTTCCGTTGCAGGCAGCAGCAGTTTGCAGGAAGAATCTCAGGTTGAGTAAAAAGCGAAAACCTCCGACCAGGAGCAGATTCCGCCGTTTAAATAACCATTTCTTATTGAAATGAGCGCCAGCTCCTACGCAATCTGCAAACGGTACATTCACATTTAATTACAGAAGGACATTTTTTGATGCTGTATCTACAAAACAGTGACTCCCTCAGGGAAGCCAGAGGATTATCGGTCGCCTCCGTGAGTCAAAAATCTGACATTGGTTTTCCTTTTATGAACTGGAGCCTTTTGATTGTCCATTGTTTTGTGCTCACATCCACCAGCGGGATCAATGTTTATTGCAGCAACAGCAGCAGCTTTAAAGCAGAGTTATGTCCAAACAAGAACAGCAGCAGCAGAAAAAAAAACCCCAAACCCACCTGCATGACTTTATAAAGGTGTCAAACTCTGGATTTGTTACAGCTACGCTTTGAGAGTGAACAACACTTTTGATTCACCGTCTTCGCAAAGTTGAGAGACTATTAAAAAAAACAAAAAAAAAAACACATGCTTTTCCTTTCGGCGTTAAAGTCGATTTGAAAAAAAGCAAAGCAATTACTGTTGCCTCATCCTAAACACATTTCATCAGCCGCCGCACATCAGAGCCGCGTTGAATCGGTTTGTAACAGCAGAGACTTTCAGAAATGTCAGCAGAATCGGGCGATGAGCTTGTAAATCACCGAAACATAATAAAGTGGCACCCCCCCCCTCCTCTCCTCTCCTCTCGTCAATGTGCTTCACTCACAGCTCGGCGACACGCAGTGCTTTTAATTACCTCCCAGAGCTGCAGACGCAGCAGCACGAGGGCCAGTCGGGCCGGCGTGCCGACAAGAAGCAAAGCAAGTTGGGTGACAATTTGTCTCTATTTTGGGGGGTGGGGGGGTGGGGATAAATACCCATGTTGTACTTTGTTGCAAATGATATGAATCTCCACGCTGCCAATTAGTCACCAGCAAACGCTATAAAGCCATTTATGATGTTTCAGAACCTTCAGCTTTGGAAAAAGTTGTTTTTTCCCCCAAAAAACTTTCAGAATCTCATTTGTGAAATGAGTGAAAAATAAAAATGAAAAGTGGAGTTCCGGTGGTGATGGCGCACTATCAGTCACTTTTTACTTAATTGCCGGGTTTCTTCCTCCATTCAGGGCTGCGCCGCAGTCCGGCTTAATATTCCCCTCATGGTGGGAAATCTTCAAGTTATTAGCTCGCCGTGGAATAGCTACCGTCAACCGCTCTGTCAAACTTTCCATTGTCAGCGCCCACCAAATTACAGCGATAAGGGAACGGGGAGGAAGAGGAAGATCGGGGGAGGGGGAGGGGATGGGAGGAGAGAGGAGGGGTGTGGAGGGGGGGGGCCGGGGGAGGCGTGCGTGCCACACTGCAGCGGGGAATTAAGTGGCTGCCGCGGACAGTATAGAGATCAGCTTCTCCCCGACTTGGCAGAGCCGCTTCCCCTGAGCCGCGGCCCCGGCTCGCAATTTGTCAGCCCACCAAAAAAAAAACAAAAACACAAGACACCAGTCTCACGCTGGTTGCATTTCCATAAATTTGCAATTCATTTGTGCGTGGACCGTTCTGACAGAAGCGCCAAGGCAGCGCTACGTTAAGCGCCCATTATTTATTTCTTCTCGTTGCGGTGATTTAAAGGTCGGGCCGGAGGGTTAATTAGGCTGAGTCAGCTCCCAATAGCGAGGAGAGCCTATTGATTTACAGTAGATAACCGTCTTTAAGGGGTGGACGGCGAAGCGGCCGAGCGGCTTGATGCCCCGCCCGCCCCCCGACCCCTCCTCCCTCCCCCGATCCGCCACCGCCGAGCAACACGTCTTGATCGGCCCGCCCGCTTCTTCTCAACTTTTAATGGACTTTCCCGCTGAAGAGCTTTATGTGAAAACGCCTTGTAATGATACGAGATAAGCCTCGACTCTAATCTGCTTTACATCGCAGCACTCGGGTGGCAGTTCGCAGCAGCTGCCGGATGGCCTGGGGACTCGGCTCCGGGAACATCGCTCATCCGTCGTGACAACTTCCAATAGAAAGCGTTTACGACGTCAATTTTTTTTTTTTTTTCATATCGCCTCAACAAGTCGGATTGGTTCATTTGGATGTGACAGATTTCTCAGGTTTTTGTCCCGTCACCTTCCACATCTTGCCTCCGCCTCTTTCCAAACATTTTCTATGGGCTCCACACCAGATGGATGGTCTCACTCACTCGTGCCAAATCACATTACTGGTTGGTACTCAAACGTGATTATTTTCTCGGAAGGCTAAAAGTTCCTAATCTGTTATGCGTCGCCTTCTAGAATTAGCGTCGCACGGTCGACTGAGGTCACAGAGGGTCAAGCGCAACTCGTTAAACGGCCTTGTTTGAATTCCAAAGGCCTCAGGGGTGACGCTGTGAACAGTTGTGCTGGAAATCTCCCAGTTTTGTCGTCAAAAGTTGCAGCAGGACCTTGAACGAAGGTTGTCGCCGTCGCTGTCAACAACAAAATTAGACCTTTTGCTTCCACCTGAGTGCACCAATCTAAAAGTCTGTTTGGGAAAAACAATAAAAATTGTAACAAAAAAAACCCCCCAACAAACTCCACATAGTACTCAAGCTGCACCATGAATGCTTTTCATGTCCAAGCCTCGCTGATGGTTCCTCTCTTGGCTCTCATCTCCCTCAGCCCAGCGCTACTTTATCTGCTCCATTGTATCAACCTGGGATGCAGCCAACAAACACTTATCCCCCCCACTCACAAGCTCTTGGAGATGAAAGTGCTTTTTGGAAGTGAGGACACAACAGGGACCGGCTAAAAATATACATACGCTCCACTGCACATACGTGTAAACAATATACATGCGTGCGTTAGCATGTTTCTGCGAGAGGCCTGGACGTGGGAATTCAACAGTTTCCACTGACAAAAGGGAGTAACAAAGCGGTCTCGCAGCAATGGAAAGGATTGTGTTGTTGTTGTTGCTGTTGAAAGTTTTTTTTTTTTATTTATAAGTTGGAGAGAAAAAGAGAGGCGACGATGAAACACTCTGTACCCATTGTTGCTGGAATCTCACGAGGTTGGAGGTGGCTGTTGGTCGGAAAACAATCGCTTGGCAGTGGGAGCCTTGGCTCGCTGCGCCTCTCTTCCTTTTCATTTATTTATTTGAATGTAGCGCTCCCGCTCCCTCTCGCTGCTGGAGACAAGAAAAAAATCAGCTCGTCCTTGGCGCCAAGAGGATTTCCTGCCGCCGGCCGTGGACGAGTCGGGCGCTCAAGTGCCGAGCTCGGCCATTTCTCTCTGTGCATACGCGAGAGGTGGCGGGAGGGAGCGGCGGGTGAGGTGAGAGTCGCAGCAATTGGCCGAAAGAAGGTGATGGGTTGGGATTTTCAGAGGCCACGCCCCCTTTAAGCCCAACATGAAAGTCTTCTATTAGCATGATTCTGGCTCGTCCATGCATGCATTTTTGGCGGCCTGCTAATGTCTGTTTCTGCACTAGTTTGTACAATAGTGTGGCACAAATGCATGTCATGCTTGGGAAGAGCCCACAGAAAACATTTTCAGCAGGCCGGGGAGAATTATGAGTGGGGAAACGCCCGTTGTCTGTTTCTTTGTTGCACTTTCCATTACTCCTACTAAACCAAGCAACAACTATTGTAAAGGCTCCCATTAACTTCCTGTTAACGTCCCCGCTAAACCCTGGCTGTAGCTCCTCCTCATTCCAAATGATTCCCGCATTATGACCGGTTCATTCGAATTTGAACTTTTCCAAGATTCCATTCAGCTTCAGCTATGTAATTTGTGTCACTCTGTCTGTTTTTTCCTCTGCTGCAGTAAAAGAAAAAAACAGGTTGTAGAAAAACTGTGTGGACTTTGAAACTGCTTGTAACGTCAGATCGGAGGAGAAGAAGGTTTGATTCATTTGGGGGTTGAAGTGTCTTTTCAAGCGCCTGGTTTCACACTCCAGGCACTGGAGGGTCACTTGGACGGCCACTTGTGCGTTTGCACAGCAATTTGAACAGAGGTGAAAAGGGGTCCCGTGTGCTTTCCGAAAATCAGTGAACTAACATTGTTCAGTTTCAGTTTTGTTTTTACGAACAACAACAACAAAAACCAACTCAACGCAAAGGTTAATGCATGGCACCTCCGGGCAAATTAAAGGACACCAAACAGTCTCCAGATGTGAAGGAGAGCGCTTGTGTTTCAAACCGCGACATGTTAATATTTAACCAGCGGCACTGATGGCTCGGCTCTCACAGAGGTGTTGGATAATTTAGCACTCACAAAAAAAGTGAAGAAAAACACCTGTTTGAGGTGACACTTCAATTACGACAGTATGTGAGTGTGTGTGTGTGTGTGTGTGTGTGTGTGTGTGTGTGTGTGTGAGAGAGTGATGGGCGTGTTGCTCGTCGGCGGCCGTGAGCGTGTGTGGTTTTGGAAGGCGTTCTGAGTTTGGGTGTGCGGCTCGATGACAGCTGCCACTTGGCGGTAACTCGGCCTTGACGGAGGAGGCCTGACGGCTCTGAGATGAATCAAAACCCGTCAGACGAGCGCAGACGTGGGACAGTCAGTCGGCGAAGTCACGTGAGTGGGCGAGTCGCGCCGCCGCCCCATGAATAATAACAACGCTGATTAATTCTGTTTTCGCTGGTGTCGGAGGATCAATCACTGGTTCCTGCCTGGTTTCGTTTCGAAAGAGGCTCATTTCACGTGAGCCACCCATTAAGATAGCGTATGATCAAGAGGTTTGTCATTAGATTGATTGACGCACCGATACTAATATAAAATCTGCTTCCATGCAACAGTTTCAAGGCTCAATACAGTGCAAAGTTCCCCTCTCGAACAACACAGCGTGTCTCTGAAAACCTAAGTTTATTTTTCTACTTCCTCCGCTTCTTCCGTGAGTGTCTGCCAGCGGCATGCAGTTGAGGAAATGAGCCATTCGTGATGTCACAAAGGGCCCAGGAACCTCATTGGTACCTCTCCCACATTACTGACCACAGACATGCACCGTTTTTGTTTTTTTTTTGCAGGAAGATGTAAACAGAGGGCTAAATATGGTGTTTACTGGAGATCTGTGCACCTCTGATAAATAATCATGCACGGCTGCTGAAAACAGAGCTGCTGTCACGATGACACGACCGCCACACAACCGCTAACAACAGTGGAGATTTCTCTTCAACGCGGTTGGATTTCCGGAAGACACGCAGAGAACGAAAAGTTCCACCTGACTGACTGAGTTCCGCCATCCCTTCCTCAATTTGGACGCGGCGCCGCCAGCGTCACACTGCGAGGACCGGCGGCCAGGAACGCTGCGATGAGCGACGAGCTGATGGCAGAGGCCTGATTTGTGCTCAGAAGAACGCGGCGTGCCAGGAAAACACTCCAACACCGCGGTGTCGTCACGCTCCGCCGTAAACACATCTATCAAAACGCTGCTTCTCCTCCCCGTCCCTAAAATACATCAACTATTTAAGGCTTTGGGTTCGTGGTTCGGTTTCCACTCCGCTGACACACACACACACACACACACACACACACACACACACACACACACACACACACACACACACACACACACACAGAAGCACACATGCACGCTTGCACACGCACAGTGCAAGGGAAGGCAAATTATTTAGGAGCATTTTGTGGAACACACTGTCTTTCTTTCCTTTCGCACAACAGCTATATTCATTATGATTCTCTTTCAAACATGTAGTTCAGGCATTAATACTCTGCTCACCAGAGAGAAGCTTGTTTTCAGCATCATGTTAATTTACGACCGAGCTCCAGAGAGTCGGATTTTTGCTTTTTTTTTTTCTCCCCGCTGCCTTCCTCATCTCATTTCATTTCATTTCATTTCTTTTTTTTTTCGGGGTGGGGGGGTGACATTACAGCAGAACGTCGACATCCTCGCGGCTCCTCTCTTTAATTAATGGCACTCATATTCCGCATGAAACGTTCATGTGCGTCGAGAGTCAGGATCTCGGAGACAGAAAAAAAAAAAACAACAACAAAAAAAACATTTGGTGATAAAGTGTTTACAATTTGAATGGCTAATTAGATGTAGATTGTGGCAGCTAGTGATTGATTATGCCAGACTGTAAAAACTTCTGTTTGTGTCAAGTTGATGTATATTCCAGTTTTTGCTTCCGCTCGTGTTTTTCTTCTTCTTCTTTTCCTAATGAACGGCAGGATTGCGAGTCCTGCGCTGTGTGATTATTCCTCATCTTGGAGCTGGCACCATTTCTGTGCAGTGTGGATCATTTTGAAGTCGGGGGGGGGGGTTATACGAGGGAGGCATCCCGTTTTCTTTTTTTTGTTTTTGTTTTTTCTCCTCCTCCCCAACTTTGAAGGGAAACTCTGTGGGGTGAAAGAGACATTTTGCAATTTAGACCACGCAGGCTTCACTCAGAGGACATCCATATTAAAAACGTTGATGCCGTCCATAATCTGTCGTAAAATTAGTGGGTCGTTAAACTTTTTCTGCTCGCCTTAGTTTTGTTGCTCTCCCACTCGCAACTGCAAATACTTTCATCGTACCCTCACCATTGTTCAGAGTCCTCTCTAGATCCTCTTCAATTAGAAGCAAAGTGATTTGTGGTTTATTTTGAGACTAGCATTCGGAAGCATATAAAAGGGTAAAGTCAATTTTTATTATGGCTTTGAAGCAAGAAAAAAAACAAAACCCTGGCTATGATTTTTGCTAAAGTGTGGATTACAAACTGACTTTTTCACAATGGTGTGGAACGAAACCAGTACGAATGCAACGAGGCTCGCTGATTGGTCGCGGGTGCTGTGTAGTGAGTGAGCAGACTGGGCCGAGTTATTGATGAGCGACTGCCAGGTGAATCCCTGAGGACGGCAGGTAGGCTAGCGCCCGGCGAGGACAACAATGCTCATTGAAAAGGCTAATTTTAAAACTGCTTAGGCTGCTGTTCCTCCCGACCGCCCGAAAGCCAAAAACGTCAGGAAGAGAGAAAAAAAGAAAAGAAGAGACAACCCTTCCGATCTGGACTGGGCCGAGCGGTTTCGGAAATCATGAGATGGTTCAGTTCCATCTCATGCTAGCAGCAGTTGTTTTAAGGTAGAAAGCCAAAGATGATACCACTATTTATGCTCACAATGAGTCTCGTAGCTCCTGCTGACAAGCTGTTTAAAACTGTCAATAAAGTTTTCATTGGAAAACTCTGAGGCAGGTTTGTTCACATTGTATGAAAAAAAAAACAACTAACTTGCGGACGTAGCAGCTAACCAGAGATAAATGCTAAAGTTCCTTTTCGTGCTGTTGTCGTCAGCCAATCAGCTGCTAGCGCAGCGTTGCTACGGATTTTTCAGCTGCCCTGGTTTGTCACGGCGCACACACACAGTAAAAAAAGAAAAAGAAAAGAGGAACACAGAATCTCGTGACTCTGCTTTCACTGAGCTGAAGCCCCGAGGTTGGCAGACCAAAATTCCTGCCATGACAGAAATCTGTCCAGATCACCTGGCCGGCCCTCGCCCCCGCCAGCCCCCATACGCTGTGAGATAAGGGCTGCCGACAAAAAAAAAAAAAAGAATTTTGGCAGCGGTGTGGTTTAAATATTAGGCCAACACAACATGGCAGAACAGTAGGCGCCCAGTTTAATTTGAAATAATACTACTGCCACCCCTCACAATGACTGTAATGAACCTTAAGCAGCGTAACTAGAGGAAACGCTGAGGATCATGATCACATGACCATCTAATCACTTTGAGTTTTAGCTGGAAAAAAAAAAATTCTCGTCAAGAACAAATTAAATTATTATCATAGCAGAAAAAAGGGTCAGAAACCGACAACAATCGTGCTTTTTTCTTTTGTTTTTTTACAGGCGTGATAATGAAATTTGTCAGGTCTAAGTGAGTTCACTGATTCATTAGCAACAGCACGCTCGTGTCTGAGAGGGAAATCTTTTGAAATGCGTCCAACATTTTTGTCGAAAACTCACGCTCGGGAAAGAGTTTTTAATCATGGCGTTCCGACGGCGACGCGGCGTGGAGAGGCTCAGGACGTCGCTGATTATCATCATCCACCTCTGATGATAATGAGACCCTCGCCGTTTAGCGAGCGTTGCTCTAAAAATAGACGGTGAAGCTTCTCCTGTTGTGTGCTTCCATCCTGGTGTCATCGCGACAAGAGAAATATGCCCACGACTTTCATCCCGGCGGTCAGATTTTCATGCTCGTGGCCGGTGGAGCATCCTCAATTAAGCCAAATTATCTCCAGATTTCGAGGGAAACATCATATTTAACCCTCTGTTTACTGCTTTCTTATATAAATAAAACAAAACTCGCTGGATTTTCAGCTTTGCTTTTGAATTCAGCCTTCCAAATCGTCAAATAGATACAAAAAAACTAAGAGTAGCCTGCCTGGGGGTGCTGAACCCTACCCTCAAGCTCTCTGTGATGTCACAAAGGGCATGATTTAGCACACACCCTCTGTATAAAGGAGGGAGAAGCAGCAGCAAGAGGAGAGGACTGACTTTTCTTGGTTGCAGGGAGTTTGCTGACATTCTAAAGGCTCAGATGGTTAAAAAAAATAAATAAAGTCATTGTTGCATAATACGGGACCTTTAAAGTGTCACGGATTTGGTATTATTAGTCTCGGCCGCAGTGAATAAATCAAATGAATCAAATCAAATCATATTTCGTCTACCGTTGCGACGCTCATTGTGGTGAAATACGCCTGGAAAAGAGAGACGACTTTGACTGGAAGTACCAGTTTTAGAAGAGCTCATTTAACACTGCATTTGTATTTTGAAGTTTTGTACATGTTGGATGGTATTGATTTGTAATTTACCTCCAGGGATAGAAATAGAAGGAACATAAACACAGACTCATGACCAGCCGTTAAAACTCGAGGTGTGTGACGGCCAGAGATGGCTGTGTGCATGTGTATGTGTGTGTGTGTGTGTGTGTGTGAGTCGATGGCAAAATGTGGCTGATAGCTCTGGGCTCTCACCTTGGACCAGTTGAGCTCTTTTCCCGCTGCGCTGATGTAGGAACAAGGTCAGCGACGTTGGCTACGCCTGAACACAACAGGGAATCCGAGGTCAGAAAGTAAAAGGGGATTTTTTTTTTTTCCCCTGCAAGTTGACTTTGTTTAAATCCTTGAAGTTTTTTTTTTTTTAAATTCTGAAGTGGACAGAATAAAGCAAGGACAGGTGACATGGCGAGCGGCTCTGAAAGCAGCAGCAGTGTTTCGCCGGTTGGTTCGAGCTGCCTTACAGCATTTGATTCCCTCCACTCAAACATTCCCAGCCAGACGTCCAGACCAATGAGGCCCTTTATTTTTTTATTATTTTTTTTCTTTCTTCTTTTGGCCAATTAGAGCTCTTGGAGACAACACAACTTTGCCCAGGACGGATCCCAGAGGCACTGTTGGTCCAGACATCTCGGTGTCGCCACCGGCTTTAAATTAGCCCGCAGGAAAAAAAAAGGAGAAGTGAATCACTTCCTCTGCAGCTCCTGAGGGATCGGCCGGAGCAGGCGGTAAAAATTGGTATTTACAGAAAAGCTTTTTCACGGTGGAGCAGATATAACATAGGAAGGTACAAGTATCATAAAAGTTATTGTGCGCCTGTCCTTCAAGGTGTTTTTGGAACGAATCAGAGAGACTTCTGGGTATTCTTGGAAAAATGAATCAGCATGAAAACACAGGGAACAAAATGTCAGAGTAGCGGGACTTCTGAGCAAAGCTGACATTTAAGAAAAAGACGCTAGTGCACCTTCCTGCAGGGAATTTCACTGAGGTGGGATCACAGTACTTTAACTGCCAGTCGGGAGTCGTTTTACTGACTCGCAAAATCAAAATCAAATCACTCCACCGACTCTCTCAGGGTGGGGTCGAACCCGTGTGCGGATGTGGATTTGGGCACTCTGGCGCTCTGGGTGACTCAAAAAACTGGATTCTTTTAGATGAGCCACCCAGTGAAAACAATCACATTTCTAAGCTTCTGCCGCTCTTGCAAAATGAAGAAAAACCAGAGGAGAGGGGGGGCCGACGGAACCCAGGGCCCCTCCATCGCGACTCTGAACCCTTCGGCGTTGACCACAAGGCAAAAGCCTCCACTTCAATTTATTCCCACAGAGAGCAGAGATGCGAACCGCACAGATACACCAAAAAGTTGTTGATCCTGAGATAAAAATAATCGAAACAAAAAAAACAAAGAACGGAGAGTGGAGTTGTGGCGCAGTGGAAACGGCTCCTCACAGAAAAGCGATGAGCGATTTAAAGCGCTGGCGCCGCCGCTCGGAGGTGACACGGCCGCCCTGTGACCTGCCGGCAGCCAACTCTGACTCGACGGGAGGAAAAAGTCGAAGCGGAGGTGACGCCCTCTCCGTGCTGAGGGTCGGCCTTAAAGAGCTCCTCCGGCAGATGTTACAGGTGACGTTGCCAAGATTGGCAGCAGGTGGCGAGAGGCGGCGGACGACCCGGCGTCGGGCCGCCTCTCGCCACCTCTCAATCACTCGTGAGGCAAAACTTTGCATTTTGTCTTCCTGAGTTTGAAAAGGGAAAAGCAGGTGAATCCTGAGTCGATGCTTGTTGGGTTGCCAGGTTTCCAAAAATAGCCCCCGTCCCGAGCTAACAGGTTCAGTTTGGTGAATATTGAAGCTGACTGCGCTTCGCCTCGGCCCGCTAGCATCGCAGCGCGCTGCCCCCTGCTGTGACAGCCGGGAACTCTCTCCTTCCACCCGGAAATCACAGGAGGCGACCGCGGTGCAGGCCAGTGAGTCTCCAACAGCAGCACCTGATCAACACTGGTTAGTTGAAGAAAAGAGACAATTAACAGCAACAGGAAATGACCATGGACTGAGTCACAGGGTGGAGTAGTCAGCTGAAAAATGCCAAGTGGGAACCATGGGACAATAGGTGGGACAAACTTGTGTGACCAGCCAATTAAAAACAAGCCGGGGCTCTCTCTTGGATTATGCGAAGTGCTTTGAGACGATCTTGGAATGTGACTTCAGCGCTTCACAAATAAAAGTTGACAAACTCACCAAATACAGACAGATTTTTTTTGTGTCTAATTTTCATTCTCTCATTTTCAAAAATTACATAACAGAAATAAGCATCAAATGCACCACTTTCCCCATCAACAAACCAACTGATTGGTCTAGAAGTGTCTAAAAGCTGATCTTCCATGACACAGTGAGTGTTGGCGAACAGAAAATCTGTTCTTTAAAACAAAGTGAGAGATAAAAATACACAGAAGACACCCGGAGCAGTGTTTTCCACTGGGAGACTGAACGCCACTCCACTCCCAGTGTCCCCGCCTTTAATCGCCAGAGTGAGGAACGTGAGGCTGATTTTTCCCTCTGGGAGTTTTGCACACAGACATCTCTCTCCCCCCATAAAATATGAACCTGATGAGATCCGCTGCAGCTCGGACGTCTTTAACCGTGTTTACGGATGACAAATCCTCCCTGCGGTCCGACTGCGGCTGCTCCGTCACTTTTCCTTTAGCCCGCAGAACCTCCCTGCATCTCTTTGCCTTTGTGACAACGGGCACTGTGGAAGTCTCTCTCTCTCTCTCTCTCTCTCTCTCTCTCGCTCTCTCTCTCTCTCTCTCTCTAACAACAGCCCACAATGTGTCGTTGGTAATCGCTCGCTGATGGTAGTGGGAGGAGGGAAAAAAAAGAGTGGGGGGAGGGGTGTAAGCAGAAGGGTTGGCTGTCCCTTCCTCTGCGGGAGAAAAGTGAGCAAGGCATGATGGGACGCTCGGGTGGCAAAACGCTCATCTTCACGCGGCTGCTTGATTTCAGGTCGTTATGGGTCCGGCTCCTACAGGGAGCAGGAGGAAGTTGATGCAGTAATGCACTTCCTCATCAGAACGGTACAAGTATGACCTCCAGCAGTCATTAACGTTGAAGGAGAGCTTTTAAAGATACAATTGAACAGAGAGGCAGTGTTTTAAATGGGACCGGCACCAAAACATGATATCAGTCCGATCACAGACACGCAGAATTTCTTCTTCTGCTTCTAAAAGGCCAAAACAGTGATCAGCAGTTACGGCTCGCGCTTCCATTCTGCTGCTCGCAACCACACTCTGTCTTCCCATTGGTTTAAACTTATAAACAGCAAACGAAAGATCAGCGAGCAAACGGCTCCGCCCAACAAACAGCAACGTTTTGTTCCCGCGGTCTGAAAACAACGGATCGTGATTCTGTGGCTGAACCTTTTTCAAGCCATCGTTCATCGTCTTTCTGTACTTTTTTTTTTTTTTTTCTTTTTAAGTTATTTTTTTGTTGGCACATTTCAAACAACCTCGGCATGTCATCCATTTACAAATAATTGAGTGAATAATGAATGAGGGCTTCAACGCGAGAGACATGCGTGTTGCCTTCTAATGAACTGGCTGCCGGCTCCCCGACAACCTCGTCCACGTCGTTTTCTGTTAGAAATCGTTTTTTTTTTCTTTTTTTCTCTCCCCGAAAGCCCTCATCGAGGTGATGAATTGGTTTTTCTGTCCGCGGTTTGTTTATCAGCGTAAGGTTAAAGGTTGGCTGATGGACTCATTTTGTGGAAACTCTTGTTGTGCAAGGTTGTTGGAACATTTATGTGAAAACACCGCTGCCAATTATTCGCGGCCGCGTCGCAGTGAACGCTTGTTAGACGCACGAGAGACTGAATACAAATGCAAAAAAACAACTTCTTTTTTTTTTTGTTTCCTTCTTTTTATTAACCGCAAAAATTAATAAATAAAGCAACATTCAAACGGATGTCCGTCGTGAAACGGTGGCCCTGCTCCGACATGCCGGGGTCACGGTGACACGCTGAGGAGCATGTCGGACAATCTCGCCTTCAACCCCCAAGAACTTCAAATTTAATTGGATTTTGATCAGGGCAGTATTTTCTTTTTTTTTTACAGCAATTATTTATAACATATATAATTAAACAGTCCATCGCGCTAATCTCATCTGAATAATGGAACATAAAAAGAAATAAAAAAAGGTGAAATGTCAGAATGAATAAAAAGCCTTAATTTCCTCCTTTTAAACATTAACATGGATTTTATCCTCGACGATCACACCAGGATACTCAGACAGTCCACAATCCTTCAGGTAAAACCTTCATACCCACTTTATTCCTCATCGTAAACTGATTCAGTGTTTCTTTTTTTTTTTTTTTTTACCCCCCACACAAAACCGCCACCACGACTCCGCTGAAAGCTACCGGACAACAAACAGCATTACAGACCCGTGGGAACAAAGTGGCGGCGAAAGACTTCAGATCCTCAGTGTAGGTGTCGCCGCCGATCAGCCGTAATGTTCAGTAAACGGAGAGTTTGCACTGCGAGCTCGAGCTGTGTCAGCATCGCGGCAGCAGATAATAGATATTTACGAGCCGTTGCTGCCTCTGCGTATTGCTCGGAAAAAAAAAAAAAAAATAATAAAATGGAGAAAGCAAAACACTTCTCATACCCCCTCCCACAATAAATGCAAGACGCAAGTGAAGAAAGTCTCCAGCGATGGGAATTGACAACTGACTAATGTCTCTCGAAAGTTTGCTTGTTATGCTGGATTCACTTTGCCACCAGCAGGACTATTCATCTCCTCTCAGCTCAACTGCACAGAAAAAACACAAGCCAACACAAAGCCAATCAGCAAGTCTGCCCCCAATGATGTCACAAAGGGCAACACTCGCAGGCCACTGTGGTTTTCACCTCCTTCCAAACATGTGGAAGGTCCAACAAAGCGTCGTCTTAGCGGGAGGCTGAATTTCGCGTTCAGTCGATAAAAATCAGGGGCGGGGAAAGCAGAGCAGCTCCGCCCACTTTAAACCCACGCTGCCTTATCGCCGACGTTAGAAGGGAGAGGAAATAAAACACCTGGCGTCTCGCTATAGTGTAAGCGCTCAGCGAGGAGGGAAAAAAACACAACATTATGGTTGCAGCTGATACGGAGCCGCAGGTCCGTCACCGCCGCGTCACCTTGATATGCTTCCATACGCGGTGAACGGAGCGAGGAGGAAACTCTTCTTTTATGCAGGTGCTGAATGGAAGGGGGCCGCGGAGCTCGTGCACGTATTTGTCTAGTCTCAGACGGGGCCGAGGGATTACAGAGAGCAGCGCTGCGTTTCCATGGTTTCCTGTCCAGCTCTGCCTTCCTTCCTTCCTTCCTTCCTTCCTTCCTTCCTTCCTTCCTTCCTGCAGCAGCGAATCGCGGCCGTGCTTGTCGGCCCTCGGCAGCGGCAGCGCCGATACGAGTGCGAGAGCCGGAGATTAACCAAAAAAAAAAAAAAAAAAAGATCCTCACACAATAGCGGGAGAGAGGCTCCGTCGTGAGTCATTACATCGGGATAAATTTGCTCCTTGCGTTACGGTGTGAACGTGTCTGCGGCTGTTTGTGGGGTTGTTTTTTTTTTCCTGTTCGTAGAGATGAGTCACGCAACACAAAACTTAACACCTGATTCTGCGGCACGCACACGCCAGATGACTATCGAGTCTTGACCCGACTTCTCGCCCACTTAACAAAGACTCGTCCTAATTGCGCGTGCGGCAAAAATCTTTTTCGCTCTCTGACATTGACTGGCGGCGGCAGCGGAGCGAAGAGAACAAATGAACACAGGCGGAGAACATTTCAAACACGTTAATACCTGCTGTTTGAGAGCCTACACCATCGGCCGCTTTACCACATTAGCTACGGATCATCGGCCAAATGCAGGAGAGGGACAAAGAAACGCAAACAAAAGAAAGAACGATCGCCGTGAAGTTGGAGGAGCTGATTTTGCTCGAGAGCAGCAGCTAAACGAAGGAGCATCGCACTGCCACACGTGCAGCACCGGTGGCCCGAGTGCTGCTAAATGTTTGTTTTTCTTGAATGGGGAGGTCAGCACTTTGTTTCTCCACACACACACACGCACACACACACACACACACACACACACACTGGCACAACAGAGCTGCCAGGAGCAGATGGCTTTTCTTTTCAAGTCCACTTCACATTCTGTGGACGTGGTGTTTGCGGTGGCCCACATTTTGCCACACAGACCCCGAGAACCCTGCGCTGACCAGTCGCTGCTGACGGCTGCTTAACGGCGACTCTCCTCTACTGGCCGCACTCTGATTGGCTCGGTGGAATTCGCTCTGCTAATCGTTTATTTTGCTGTTAAGAACAAAAAACAAAAGAAATCCTCCTCTGAACTGTGTGTATAAATTGGCTTCTTTCCACTGGTGGGGGGCGGAGGAGGAACGGTGGGGGGGCAGAAGCTTCACCCTCTGCTGCCTACCCGCAGCGGTGCCCTCCGGTGGCGCCCGAGGCCTTCCTCCCTCCCGAGACCCACAACCAGGAAGTCTCCACACCTCCCCTGCAGAGGAAGCCGTGGTTGAAAAGAAAAGTTCTTTGTTTGGAAACAAAACCAAAAATCAGAGTGATTTTCTTTCTCGTTCCACTGCAGCCGACACAAAAGCCAGAATGCTCTGGTGTCCTGGAACACACAGGTAGTCGCCGTCAGTATTCAAACTGTAATCCCTGTTTAACCCTGTTTAACACACGAGCAGAGTTCACCTACTTTGCATGTGAGCTTCAGCCTGGGTCATCGCACATGCGGTGAGACTCGCCCTGCTCATTACAGAGCAGTGAGAGAGAGAGAGAGAGAGAGAACAGCAGAGAGAGAGAGAGAGAGAGAGAGAGAGAGAGAAAGAGAGAATCAACACTGCTGCACAAGGAATTGGACCCAAGTGCAACAGAAAGCAAGCGGCTGTCAGGTTTTCATAAAATATGCTGTGGGGCCAAATTTGGAATTCTCAGATAAAGAGAAAGAGGAAAAATAAAGCGGAGAGGACGACTGACAGGGGGGGGAATGCACAGATTGCGGTGCCGAGGCAGCGCTGCCTTCGGGGGAAACGGTGGTAATACCTCTTGCAAACACAGAGAACAAATGTAGCCGCACACGAGCTGGAGAACAACAGCAAGTCGGACTTGGCGCTAAAGGTTATGAAGTGTCTGACGGCGTGGCGGGAAACACACCTGCTGAATAGACGAATGTGTCTCTGTTTACTTGATCCTGGCAATATTTAAAGCTGGCATTTAAAAAAAACAAACAAAAACAAAACATATTTGTCCTTTTGGCAAAAAACCCTTGAGTCAGAGTGATCCGTTTGGCCTTGTTTCCGCCGTTCATGCTTGGATGACAGTTGTACTGTGGAGTCTTAAGGTTACAGTCTGAGTTCTATGAACACAGAGACAGAATTCACGTACCGGGACAGCCCTGGATGGCAAACAAAGAGGCAAACATGGTGAAACTCTCAGTTGTGAGCTGCTTCCAAACTGCATCACAGTGCAGGTGAACCATATTTATTTTCAACAAAATAATTCCAGTGAAAATTATTTGAGAAACACGAAAAAGCCGCAGAGCTAATTCCACATTTCTCACTGAAAAAAACGAATCAACGCCTTCTAGCTCACAGATCCTCGCACAGTAGCACAGCAGCACATTAGCCACCATTAGCAGCACCGTCTACATGAAATACATGTAACCAGAGGTACACCCCTTACAATGAGTTGCATCAGTTAAATCAGCCATTTTTTTTGCCAAGGCAAATCTTAAACACAGCATCAACAATGATTATCAAGACAGCAAAACATTTTTGCACCTCATATTGTGACGGTTTTCTTGTTCATGTAGCTGTGGCGAGCTTGAAAATGATTCCTGACTCTTCGTTCTTATCGTGACAAATACATTTTTATGTGTGTGTCCAAAAGACCAGCATGCATTCATGCATGCGTCGCAATTATCACTCAACAATCCAGATAAGTCTAGCAATATGTCCGCAAAAAAAACAAACAAACAGTACCCAGTGTGTCCAGAAGAGAGCAACAAAAAAAAAACAACTTTTATTTTATAATTTACTGCCAAACCCGTTCCGACTGTTCGCCTATCGAGTGTTTCATCTATCACATCACATGAGGGGTTAAACGTGAATAAAGGAGCGGAATAATCTGGGCTAATCTATCAAAGGAAATGCCTCAGGTTGAGTTAAGAATGAACTGATGTCGTGCCAAGTGGAGTTCTGCATGGCTGCGTCTGTATCACACTCACACGGGGCCCCGCAGCCATCGCAGCGCCGCCGCTGAACTTATACAAATAACAACCGATGTGGCGCCGCCGGTAGATTTGACCGTCCATCTCAGTTTAAAGAGAGATAGGGGTAGAGGGAGAGAGAGAGAGAGAGAGAGAGAGAGAGAGAGGGAGGGAGAGAGGGAGGGAGAGAGACTGAGAGAGAGAGAGGGAGAGAGAGAGACAGAGAGAGAGAGAGTGAGGGAGAGAGACAGAGAGAGAGAGACAGACAGAGAGAGAGAGAGAGAGAGAGAGAGAGAGCGAGGGAGAGAGACAGAGAGAGAGAGACAGAGAGAGAGAGAGAGAGAGAGAGCGAGGGAGAGAGACAGAGAGACAGACAGACAGACAGAGAGAGAGAGAGAGAGAGAGAGAGAGAGACAGAGAGAGAGAGAGAGAGAGAGAGAGGCTTCCACAGTGCCCGTTGTCACAAAGGCAAAGAGATGCAGGGAGGTTCTGCGGGCTAAAGGAAAAGTGACGGAGCAGCCGCAGTCGGACCGCGGGGAGGATTTGTCATCCGTAAACACGGTTAAAGACGTCTGAGCTGCAGCGGATCTCATCAGGTTCATATTTTATGGGGGGAAGAAAATCTGGGAAACAGCAAAACTGGCACAAAAGGCCTCAGTGCTTTTGAGCCAGATGGTCAGTAATACAGTGTGATCGCATGATATATATTTCCCAGTCAGTCATATGAACATCGACACTTTCAAGCGACAGACGTCTTAAACAAAGGAGGACAAAAGACGGGAAATAAGAAAAAAGAGAGAGAGAGAAGGAATCAATTAATAGTGACGCAGCAAAAAAAAAAAAAAAAAGTCGCCCCCCTGGAAATTGATTTACGATCGTCGCGATGGGGATCAAAGCGGCGGGGCGGTGGGAGTGACGCTGTGGCCGCCAGAGAGGGCACCGCGTCATTTATTCCGCCGCCATGGCGGGTCAATTAAAGGAGGAGTTCGTCATTTCGCGATCCATCCTGACAAATGGCCTTTGCATCGGCCGCTCCCGCCGCCCTCGGAGTGAACTGCGCTGCGTGCGCGGGCGGAGGAAGAAGTTTTTTTTTTTTTTTTTTTTTCTGCTCTTCTTACGTCCAGAATTAAAGTCTCACACGCAGCCGGGCAGTTTTTTTTTCGTGGCACCATCCGCTAACGGCGCGGCTCCCCGATGTCTAATGCCCGGATGAGTTCATTATGCACACAATCGTTAGGGGTCAAATGTTAACGTTCACGTTGAGATGCATTTATTATTTTTTTTTCTTTTTAACCGGCTAAAATGATGATGTGGCCAGAGCAGCGGGCAGCGGGAGGAGATATATCTGAGATAAAGGTTGCGCCGGTGGACGAGCGTTTTGGAAATTTAAAAGGAGAGGAGAGGAGGCGGTCATCGCGGAGTATTGACCTATCATGTCGTAAAAAGCAGGGGAAAGAACCGGACTGAAAATAGAGTCTGACGTTGAAGAATCAACTCAGACTTCATATTGATTCCCATGTTTGGCATCAGAACTTCAGCGGTAGGGTCACATGACCTGTTGGAGTGAGGATGCAGGTGATTTCAACACAGGTGCTCGGTGTACGAGCATCACGAGAAAATAAAAGTACTTTTTTGTCAAAAATAAGTTGTGATTTGAACACAGTGTCAATATGCCGCTTTGGCCTTCAATATCGAGCAGCCTTCAACTTACTTATCGGCGGTGTAAAAAGAGAGCATTAAAGAAACACATTAGCTCGGGGATAATGCATCGAGGTTCGGACGAGCGGAGCCGAGTTCGGTTTGAATCTGGAAAATATTCCATCTCTGTCGATCTTTCGCAGGGAGAAAAAAGAAAAACGAAGGCCTGGAGAAGTTTCTCCTTGAATTCCTTTTCGAAAACGCTGCTACATTATTCAGTCAGCATGCGTTGCATTTATCTGCGTTAGGGCTCAGCAGGGTAAACAAACACGAGTTCAGGACAGCCGCTTGATTCCCGGAGTGAAATATATGGTGGTGCTGCGGTTTGGAGAGGGCCGTCTCTCTGCTCTCTCAGCTCGGGCAAAAAAAAACAAAACAAACAAAAAAAAAAAAGCGTGAGCGACAGGCCGAAGCTGCAAACCGACCAGGCAGATTCAATAAAGTCTCACCCCTCTCCGCCTCTCTCACTCTCACTCTCACTCTCACTCTGCGCTGGCGTCTGTTGTTTCTGTGCACGTGCGGCCACGGCTGGCAGGGTTGTCTGTCAGATGGAAGAAGAAGCAGCAGCTCATAAAGCAAAAACGCTTGATTCGAAAACGCAGGTAAAAAGGAAAAAACCTGCAAGCTTGCCAAAGTTGCAGCTGGTGGGCGGAGCCACAGTGGCGGAACGTGAGCCGACGCACAAAAGCGTCCGGTTTCAATTTTTAATGCCAAAAGACGCACGGAGGATCAATACGCCGCCGGCTTAATGAACGGGAGGAATAAAGAAATAAAATAAAGAAGAAGCTCGCAGATGTGTTCCGCGGAGGGCGGAATAATGAAGCGCTGCTACAAGTTCCCATTTCCCAGGCTCCTCCCGGGACGCCGCATCTATAAAACATTGCAGCGGCTCCGAATTGATTCGCATCTCTGTCGAAAGCAAAAAATAAAAACTCAGGAGACGCATTCCAAACCGGGCTGCTCTGAGATCTGTTGCACATGAATGCTGATTTTTTTTTTTTTAGGCCTCCATAATTAGGACCTAGCATTAAATATCGCGCTCATTAACTTTTTGAGTCTGGTTACAGCGATGAATTATTCAGCGGGAGGCTGGTGGACATCAGCAAAAATAAACACAAACGTAAATGAAATGATAAATAAATCAGCTGCGAGTCACGAGGAGGAAACAGCTGGCTGTGGCCAATCAGAAGTCATCAGTGTGGTATGTATTGCAAAATTAGAAACAAAACAACAGCCTGGTTCAAATGCCTGGTTCTCCATCGTCACTTCCAGCAACTGTCACTCTTGCTCTCCGACTATCTGAGGCTCTTCAGGCTGACTGGCAGACGTCAAAGGAAGTCAGACGGTGGTTTCTTTTGTCACAGAAGAGGTGATGATGGAAAGTGGAGGGTGAATAAGAAAGTCCTCGAGCCTGGAGTCGTGCAGAACCTCCATGTTTCCCCTTCACCTGTTGGTCCAGTGTTGAATGTCTTTTCAAGCCAAACCATGGCAGCCAATCGCAGCATCTTGTGCAGGGCGGGAAATGAACCAGTGAGAAGGCTGCCAGTCTACAGCGCTGGCAGAGTTTGCACGCTTTGCTTTGCCGACTCTGTTGCTTCCTGCTTTTTAATTGGCCGCACGTCCGCCTGATTGTGTGCAGACGCCTCCAAAGAGGCTCTGCACTGATTCTGCTGTTTGAAATGTGACTTGCTCCGACCGCTCCAGGGCCAGAGGCCAGCACGCGCGGCCCGAGCAGCCACGATCAGGAAACAACTCTGCTTTGATTTAGCGCGTCATCCAGACCTAACACATATATATTTATTTTAGCCAGCGCAGCGACTCGGGAGAAAATATTCATTTTGCGTCGGTTTGAAGCGGAGCTCTGGCTGACGAGGAGCCGGTGAAACAAAGCTCGCGGAGGCAGCGACTTGGCGGCCGGCCAAGGCTTCTACCGCCGTCCCCGCTGCCAACATCCACACCTCGGAGGGCCCTTCACCTCTCCTCTCTTCTCATCTGGCATGAAGGCATCCAAGAGGCCCCTTAAAGTGCGCCGTTTGTCAAAGGCGAAGTGCGCCGCCGAGGCAGCGCTCCACACTCCCAACGATTTGTTTGCAATTTTCAGCCGCTTATAATTGTAACTGTAATAAACTTGTCCCCCCCCCCCACCCCCCCACCACCCCCGGCCAGATTTCAGCTCCGGCACCTATTAATACAATGTTCAGGGAGGGAAAAAAAGGGTTATAAATCATCGTAAAGGAACACGCTTTCCTGCTCGGCGGGCTCGGTCTTGGGCCAAGTCACTTTAATTCCAACGTTTAATTCCAGCTATAAAACCTGCTGTTTTTCACCCCTTCCCCCCCCCCCCCCCCCGCTCCCGCCCTGCGCGTGTTTTGGCTAATTAAAACGCCGGGGAAACGGATGCCGTGCATAGAGTGAAGCGTTCCGGCACATCGCTCCTCCTGTCGCAGGGCGGCGGGAAAGAAACAAAAAAACAAAACATAAAACACCCAATATTTGCAGCGAGGAGAAGGAGGAGGAGGGGTGGGGGGGGCAACCTGGTGGTTTGAGTCGGGGGTCGAGTCCCGGCTGAATTACAAAGCGGAATTACAAGGCGGCCTCATCAGTCTCGTGCATTGATCGCGCTTTATTAGCGGCCAGCGAAGTGGATCCACGGCGGATTGCAGTGAGCACCCCCCCCCCCCCCCCCCCCCCACTCCCGCCCAACCCTCCTCACTCCAATCCCCCGTCTGCACGAGGACACACGGAAACACGGACGCAGCGTTGCAAACACAATTTTATGAATAAGTAATAAAAGGGAGGAAGAAAAAAAAAAAGGGATGGAGGGGTGGAGGGGGCCGGGGGGGGGCGGCAGCTTTAAAGGCAAAGGCAGGTGGGGGGGAGGCGGGAGGGGTCGGAGGGGGGCAACTGAGGGTTGGTTGGAGGCTCCTCGTCTGCGCAGGTGCAAAATGCAATTAAACTCAGTGTGGAGCTGCGAGTGTCTGCAGCAGGAAGATTCATTAAAGCACAAAAAAAAAGGAAAATCATTTCATTCCTCTTTGGTTGTAAAACGTCGGCGGCTGATCCTCCGTCCTCACACGCTTCACAGCCAGGTTTTTATTTCAGTGGGAAAAAAAATCATTTATATATACACCAGCAGTCAAAAGTTTGGACACACCCTATGAACTTAATGTCTTTTCTTTCATTCTCGTGACTATTAACGCTGCAGTTTCTCACTGGAGGCATCAAAATTACGCATGACCACACAGTGAATTCTGCAGGAAACAAAAAAAAGTGTAAAATAACTCAAACACGTTTCATATGTCAATTCTTCAAAATAGCCGCCTTTCATAAAAAGCACATCTAGAGTTATTTAACATGTTTTTCTTTGCTGCATAATTACATATATCCTGCTCATATACCTGATGTCTTCAGTATCTGCAGTGGAGAAAGTTGTAAAGACAAGAGAAGGTGTGTCCAAATTTCTGGTTTTCTGCTGGTGTGTGCCATTGAAAAATCTCCAAATGCTGCTTGGTCGACTTTTCTGCGTTCCTGCTCGTCGCCCCTGCAGGTGTTCAACCAGAAGCTCCACCGGAAACCAGTCTGCTCCTCCTCACACCCAGAGAAAATATATCCTGCCTGGAACTAATTGTGCCTGATCGACTTCCGCACGAGTGGAGCCTTAAATCTGATTTTTCCCGCCGGTGTTTCCCACCTGCAGCAAGACTCAGGTGACTTCGCCGCCTGTTTCGGCTCCGGCAGGATTGCTCTCCGCCCCACGTTTTCTCAATAAATTGAAATCATTACGGCGTCACGCGGCAGCCCGCTTGACAAATCAGGCGTTAAACACATTTTTCACAACAGCCTGATGTCTCCCAATCAGCCCAAAGGCAACTTTCTGTAAGCGGCGCTAATCAATCACCGTGTCAGGCACCAGCGCCGACGAGCTCGACGTCTTTAATTTCCATCTGCCACAGGGTTCCTCTTTTACTTTTTAACTATTTATTAACTTTTTTCCCCCCTTTCTTGAGGTGTGCTTGTCGTATTCTGCGTTTTAATGAATAAATCAAACTCCAGGAAAAAAAAAAAGACAAGCCAGAGTCTCAAATGACTGTTTCAACCTTGTTTTTGTCATTAGGGCCGAATTCATAATAAACCAGGCGCCGCGATGAAACCCAACAGGGCTGTGAGACAGCGGAGGGGAGGGGGGAGGGTGAAGAAGAGGGGATGGGGGGCGGGGGTGCGTGGTGGGTCCTCACTTAATTAACACAACAGAAGCCACTTTGGGGCTGCGCTGGTGTCACCTCGACACAGGAAGACTTCAGCTTCGGCAGGTGTAGAGGAGGAAACGCTTATAAATAAATTAAACAACTCAAACAAGTTTTATATTTGCGATGATCTAGAATAGCAGCACTTCATATAAAATATATATATAACGTCACATATTTAGGTATTTAATTTTTTTTTTCTTTTGCCACATGAATCCTTATATCTTGGTCATATATTTGATGTCTTCAGTGTGTAGAAAGTAGTAAAGATAACGAGGCATGTCCAAACTTTTGACTGGTAGTGTATATATACATGTCAGGTTCATATATATATATTTTTTTTTCTCTGCTCCTAAAATAAAATAAATAATAGCTAGATGAATGAGGGACAGAAATATTGGACAGCTGCAGCTCTACATGGCTCTGACCTCCAGCAGGTAGTCAAGGCCTGTTTGTCTTTGAGTGCAAATAGTTAAAGCAAACAGTCAACAGTGAAGTCCCAACCTTGATTTCCTGTTTCCTGCTGATCTGACCTGAACTAAGAATAGACCCAGTGCGTTTCTGCGGCGTTGCACAGATTTTTTCTTGCGCTCTGCCTCTCTCGCCGCTGACCCTGCCTCGCCACACCTGGCTCCGTCCTCCTGTGCATGATCTGTTCCAAGCGCCACTATTTTTCTTCTCCCTGATTACGTCGGCGCTCTCCTCCAACCTGGCCGGCCTATATTTTAAGCTCCGGTCGCCCTTCCTCCTGCACCTGCACCTGAGCCGCAGCATTCATCTCTCCGTGCTGACTCTGCCAAGTTCCGAGTTTTACTACTTTATCATACTTTTTTTATTTTATTTATTTATTCTCTTTTTACACACATAAACAGATTAATCATCGCAGGAAAACCTCTTTATCTTCTGAGCAAAATCTGGCCCCGGTGGCATGCTGAGCTTTGCTTATTAAGTGATAAAATGTCGGGTTGATGCTACTTTGCTGCGGTAAATAAACATCCATCGCAAAATGGGAACAATACTTTGCTCTGTTTTGAAAAGCTACGCCCGATGCATCCTGATGGTATCATGCAGACTTATCTTGTCCGGCTCTCGACAAGGCTCCTGCCGTCTGGGGACAAACACCTCACTGAATGTCTCATCCAGATATTTAAAGGTCCCATGCAAAGCAAAACTGACTTGTCATTAATTCTGTCCTGTATTTTGTTTTGTTGGCTCCACGTTTCACAAGTGCATGGGAAATAGCTGTGGGAATTGGCACTTTGTGATGTCACAAAGGGCTACGGCACCTGTCCCCGGGTTAGTGACCACACCTCCAGCCAGGTTTTGGCTCCACCTTCTGGTACAATTACTTGCTTAGTCTCCCGACAAACGTCCAACAAGGCTTCAAAGCTTCATGCGAGATTCAACATTCAAAGATTCAAACCAGCAGGAGGCTGTGAACAAAGGGCTAAACATGCTGTTTTTTCATCAGCTCCCCTGCAGTCCAGGATAAATAATAAAGACCTTAAAATTAAAATAACACGAGGCCTTTAAAATGACCCGCTACCAACCGGCATTTGGTGGCAGTGGAATCTGCTCGCCGAGCCGCGCTGTTCCGCGACATAACGGGTCAAACGACCCGGCAAGCGACCCGGGTGATGATCGGCTCCGATCGGCACTGCACCGATCGGCTCGCTATGGAATTGGGACGCCCGGGGACATCAGCACCTCTTTTACCTGCCGCACGGGGTGACGTCGCGCGTCGCGCGCGCTAAATCATAATATCGCGCCAGTCGCGGCGTGTATCAGCATAACTGACGCAAAAGTTTTCGATCACGTTCCATCAGCGCTGGATAAGTGTGCATTGTCCTCTGGCCGCGGAGGTGCGAGCCGCTTCAAGTCTGGCGGCAACGACGTCATGGTTCCACTACGGCCAAAAGTGGCCAACAACTGAGAACACTGGCCACCGCCGGACTCTTGAATTCTGTAGCACTTCATCATGCGATCTCAGCGCGATGACGTCAGCAGACACGCAGCGGTGAAAGCGGAGGGGGCGCAGCTTGCCGGCGGGGGGGGGGGTGACGCCCCGCTGGGTTTGGTGCGTGGAGACGGGACTCAACGCCGACCAATTCCGCGACGTCCCGCGTCCAAAAACATGGTGACATCGCGCTAATTTTAGTAGAACAGAGGCTGAAACTCTGAAACTCCTCCTGTTTTCAAAGTCACACCTAAAATCTGCTCTGGATATCCAGAGGAGGTCAGAGGCAGACCTGCGAGTCTGTAGGACAAGACGTCGACCCGCTGCTCTGCGCTCTGGCTTCCATCCAGTTCGGGGCGGCGACGCAAACACAGCAGCATCACCGCTGCAGCAGCGACTGTTTGTCCTGAGCCATCTGGCAGCCGTCTTGTCAAGGTTGTGCACTACACCGACCGCGTCACGCATCTTCACCTGTAGGCCTCCCCCGCCTCTCCCCCCGCCCCACCTTTCGCTAATGAGGTTTTATGAGCGTGATGTGCAATTATGCTCAGGGTTCAGCGGGTGTTTGCTCCTCCTTGTGTTTCTGCTAACGGCTGCAGAGGCAGCGAGGTCGTTTGCACAGCGGCGGCGGGCGTGACCGACACATTTCCTTAAGTACACACAACTGGCGAGCAGCACTTTTCACCATGAACCAGTCTGAGTGAATGGATGCAATGAGGGTAAAACTCCAAGAGACAAGAAAGAAGAGAAAAGCTCAACTCAATTCAACACAAAAACAAACTTACATTATTTCCTCCAGGAAGCCTCTCTGCGGGCGATCAGCTGATCTGTGCACTGCAGCCTGGAAAACACAGAAACATTGTCATTTTTTTTTTATTATCTAGCTGACATTTAAACCTTCATCTTGCTATTTCACTCCTGGGCTGTTCAGATTAATTATGCATTAAAGCACGCCTTTGCTTTTAAACATGTAAGGGGTGAGGAGGACAAAATGCTCCTCAGTCTCAGTAACTATATATAGGAACAAAATCACTCACAATAGATGTGACAAAGAGCTTTCCAAATCTTTGTGGTCAACTCTTACTCTGCCTCTTCCTCTTCCTCTTCTTGTTCTTCTTCTTTTTGCTCTGTCCCGTTGTGGTAAGTTGCTCATACTGTCACCTACTGGTCAAACCAGTTGAGTTTATCAGAAAATCACGTTCTTATTCAGAGAAATATTAACCTGCTCTGTAAACCTTTTGGATGAACAAAAATATCATCTTAAAAAAGTCCTATATCTAATTTTTATATATATATATATGTAGATATATGAAAACTATGTACACCATGAAAAACAAACACCCATTGCACCCTTGTTACATCAAAGGTAAAAGAAGATTTGCATGACCTTAAAAAAAAAAACCATGTCTCCAAATTCCCGGATCTATTGTTCATCAGGATTTCTGAAGGTTTTCAGTGCAGAGAACACACATGCAAATGAGGTGACACACAAAAATAATCATATATATATATATATTTATATATATATACATATATAAAAAATGCTGCATAACAGTAGCCGCTACTCACATGCTGCAAACATCCGTTTCCAGCGGGGAAGCTGGAGGGTGTGGGGGGGGGAGTGCCACTTTATCGTCGAAAACTGTGGCCACATGTGAGGCAGCGATAAGCAATCTCATGTATTAATGTGCAGATTGGATGAGAGGTGCAAGGAAAGGGAAGGCAGCTGCATAATTGATGCGGCCGCTGCATCCCACCTAAAGCCTCACGAGCACGATGGCGGCTGTTGGTGCAGTTGACTCTTGAAGTTTTTAATTGCTTCTGCTGCAGCCTGTTTTTTTTTTTTAATACATACATATATATTTATGTATGTGTGTACATACGTTGTGAGGGGATGTGAAATGAATTGGAACGCTATCTTCTTAAGACAAATCACTGGTCTGAAATAGATTAAATTGCCTGACTGCGAGATTAAAATAATGACCCTGCAGCCCTTTGAGAAATTGAACGTGATCGTTGGAAACACAAATAAACTCGCTCATCGACTTTCATGGCTCAGTGTGCAGACTGCGTGCCACAGAGGACACACACACACACACACACACACACACACACACACACACACACACACACACAGAGCAACGTGTCAACTTTGCACTTCCTTTACACCGTCGTTGAGCTTAATTGCGGCCGATCCTGCAGCGACAGCGTGTCGACAACATGCGCCATCCACATTTAACACGCAACAAAATCGTTGTCGCGCAGAGCGGTTTGAAATGTGGACGTTTCCCCTTGGAGCCCGTCGCCCGGCCTGGCCACCGACCCAAATGAGCAGCGCTAAATGATGCTCGTCAGTCACAGCTTGCAGTTCTTAACTGAATGTTTACCCGGACAGGGACGGCGCTCGTCGGAAACCTAGGAGGAACTCTCGGGATGAGCGAGGGGGCCTGCTGGCGTGCCGCACGATGTTTCCTCCCCCGAATGGCGTCCTGGGGGGGGCGGAGCGGTAAATATGACTGATACCGACGTGAGCAAAATACATCCTTCATGTCGATTTGTATCCTCGGGTGTGAACATGCCACCTGCTGGCAGAGAGTTTCTGACCTCATCTTAGAATCTGATCACACAAAATGACTCTGTCCAATCAAACGGACGGCTGAGTATCGACAATATAGCCATTGTCGCAAATATCCGTTTTGTCGCCATAGTTCAGACTGGTGGCAGCCAGTAATGCAGCAGTATTGACTGCGGCAGTGGCAGTTTTAAAAACAATCAGAGTTGCAGTTATAAAGCGTAAAGGTGTAGCTTGACTCAAATAAACTTGTCCTCTTGTTTTATGGAAAGCCTCATATTCCCAATTTACAATCTTAGTTTTTTGTCCTGAACTCCAGGATTCTCTGATTAATTCATCCAAAAATTCTATGCTTCTCAAAAAAACAAATTGTGTTTAGCCCTCTGTTTACAGCCCTGTTTATCAGCAAAAACCAACGCTGCATGGGACCTTCCACCCACCTGGGAGGAGACAACAAGGATGAGGTCTCCTGGGGGCAGCGGAGCCACTGCCTCGCTAGAGGTGCGATCGCTCAACTTGTGGATGTGTCACTTCCCTTTGTGACATCACAACGGGCTGATTCCCAGAACTGTGTCTCTGAAAACAGAACCTTTCCAAATGTTCGGGGAGAGGAGAAAATGAGGCGGAACCAGCATCGGGTTGTTGGTGCTGTCACAGTGGTGGGAGATATGCAAATGACCATTATGACATCACAAAGGGTGGATTAGGTTTACTGTAAAATTACATTGCAGCCTCCTCTCTGTCATTGCAGCTGTGTGGAAAAAAGTTACGGAGGCAGCAATTGGGAAGAAGTCCTTGAAAAGAAAAATCAAAGGTTAAAAAAAACATTTGAGGTGAAGGTGGAAAAATAACACAATCGGTGCAAAAAAACAGAACAAAACAGGCTTGTGTGTTGTTTACATTATTCAATTAGCGACCTCATTATCATCTCTGCAGGAGGCGGGAGGGATGAGCAGAAGTGTCGCCAGTCTCCAGAGGCGTCCCCACAACGTGCACTCGCACTCGTCGACGGATCCGCCACTGTTTTTTTTTCCCCTTTCCCCGTCCACAGATGGCACAAAGAGACGCTGAGCCAGAGAGCTCTTATATTTAGAAGGTGGGAAGCTGCCGAGATATATGTCCTGGGTTAAAGGCTTGTGACTCATGCCGCTGCAAACAGTCGGCGACAGCCAGCAAGAAGCTTTGTAGCCTGACGAGCTGCACGCAGCGGGTTGTATTGTTCCGACTGGGCTGTGATGACACACACGTCCGTCCCCCTTCCCTCGTTCACTCCTGTTCCTGGAGAACTTTAGATAAAAAAAAAAAAAAAAAAGCGCTCACAGAAAACCACCGGCTGATCAGACGGCCGGCGGTGCAGAGGTCGCGCTGCAGATGTGGGATGTGATCTGGAGTGGATTAGATTAGAGATTTTTTTGGAAGCGAGGAAATCGTGTGGTTTTTCTGTGTCGCCACATAAAACCCCCCCCCAAAAAAACAGGGGGGCTGTTTCATTTTGTGAAAGTGAAATCTGGCAAAAGAAAAGAGAAAAAAAAAAAAGGTGCACAAAGCAAACACTCCCGTCTGTACGGAGATGCATGTGGACTGCGGGGGTCGAGACAAACTCTCTGTTTTACTGAATCGCAGTGACAAATCACATCATTTCTAATTGCTGATTAATCATATAGAGTAACAAAGTCCTGTTGAAAGAGAAATCATGACACATACTGTAAGAATTATTGCACCATAATACTCAGATGTCTTGACATCTACAGCGTTACATCAGTCCCACCAGCCGACTGTCAACAAGCATTTGTTTAATTTTAATATCTTTACGTACGGCGCTAATTTTCATAATAAGTGTTTATTTCTTGTTTCTTTTTTCTCTTCGAAATGTAGCTAAATGCAGTGGGGGTGGTGTGTGGTTGGGTGCACTTGCTGGCAGATGTTTGCACACCTGCTTGGATCCTAGTAGTTTGTAGTTTCTCTGCTGCGGCTGCTGCAGTTTGCTGCAGTCAGCCCACACACTCCTCACAGAGGCACCTTCACATTTTCCCTTTTCCAGAAAGTTTCCATTTTGAATGTCATCCAGCAGTGTTTTACATCCTGGAGATTACACTATTCAAGGATGAGCGCACGTAACGCACACACCGATTTTGACTGGTCTGGTTTGATTCAAAGACACGTATTGCAGCACAATATTACAATTAATTTGGCAGAATGTAACATTTAAAGAATCGTGCGAGTTCACACTAACCCCCGAGAGCCGTATTTACAGGTGTGTCGGTGACCTGGAGCTGTTTCCACCCACAAGTGACAATCGGATGGTTTTCGCTGTGATGCCGCCTCATGATCTAATTGCACGCCAGACAATTTGTGCTCGTTATTTCAATCTGTTTCACCGCAGGTCGCGACCTCGGCATCCGTTCCTGGAAATAATTATGAGCAGAAATCCATTTAGTGGAACAAACAAGTGTTACGATTAAAAAAAAAACAAAAAAAAAAAAACAACCAAAAACCAACACAACAACTGTCTTTGGTGTGAAGTCAGAAGAAATTCTCAGTTTAATGATGGAGAGAGAAAATGGTATGTGTCAGTCAGGAAAACACAATGAATGTACTGCCTTCTCTCTCTCTCTCTCCCCCCCCCCCTTCTCTCTCACACACACACACACACAAATCAATACAGGTGCGGAAGAAGTGTGAAGGGAAGAGAATGTCTTCACAGTTGAAAATAAAATGTGACCAGCCGTAAAAGAAAAGAAGAACTGAGCAGAAAAACACTCAGCCGTCTCTTCCACTAAACAAACAAAAGTTCCCAGTGATTCCAGGTTAATGATACAAGGACCAATGTTTAGATCACTTCCTCTGACTTGAATTCTTCCAGTTGGCCTTTGTGATTGATTTCTTACATCGATATTCACTTTAATTGTGACCATTGTGATGAGTTCCTGCGATCCCTCTCATCTTTAGGGCTCTCTGGAGCTCCGCCCACAGGAGTTTGGAGGTTTGTGAGTTTGGTGGCTGCACAAAATTCTCCGGTGGGATTTAAAAATAAGAATCTCCGGCCAACAAGCTCACCTCCACACGAAGCTTCCCAGTGACGCCACAAAGTGACGTGAAACCCAACCAGACTCAGTAATACTGCGGCTTCTTGCTGTGCAGCTTGACCAGCTTTCCTGCCACAGGTGCAGATGCAAATCACAGGAGCTGCTGTCATAATCACAAACATACATAATAATTCTTGTTTTTTTTCCTTTTTCCTCCCCGAGCGCCAAACGCAGAGTCAGTCAGCCGAGCAATTTATGATTCCCACCAAAACATCCTCCGCTACGCGCTGTCGTTCTGCTGCGCAAAAAACCCATAACCCTCATTACTCTTACATGCCTGTAGGGCTCCGCTCGAGATGCAGAGATTCCCTCGAATGCGTCAAGAGGAAATGAAGCTCCGCCCCCACGCCCCCCCTGCTGTTCCCTCACCCCTCCGCCTCCACTTGGCCCGCATTTTGCCAGAAAGACACACAAACAAGCGCCGATGACTTTCCAGATCACCGTCAGGATGTTTTAAGCATTTTAAGAAGCACAGCGGTGGAGGAGCGGCGGAGGACGCTGATCATTTTTTAATGTTCCTGCTCCTTCCTTCTTTCTCTTTTTTTGCAATCCAGCCAGCCTACTCTCTCCTTTAATATTTAGGATCCTCAGTGAATAAATGATAAGGGTTTTTATTCAGCCCGGCTCTCCTCCCGTGGTCAGACTCGGCATTGTTAGGAAGCATATTTCTTTGTGTCTCGCTGTGTAAAATTGTTATTTAATCCTCCCCACTCCTGCTAATTTTTGTCGACGCCGCGCGCCCAGGCGACCTCTTTAAAGGTGAGGGCAGTCAAATGGCCTCAAGATAATTTCAGAAACGTAATGGATGACTTTGAATCCACTCTGTGGTATATTATCTTTAGGGAAATTAACAGCACAGGTTTTAATTACCTTGCCGTACTCATTTATTCTTACAGGGAACCAATTAATACATGTAATTGTCCTTGCTAAGCTCCCCATTAAAAGGAGGGAGGGGGGCATTAGGACGGCGTCCTCCTGCGTGTAAGAGAGCTCTTATCAGCAGGAGTTGTGAGCAACCACGTGTGTGAAAAAAAAATATTTATATAATTTTCACGATGAAGACGTAAACTGCTGTGGCAAAACAGTTGTATTACTGCAGAATTAACTAAATATGCAAATAAAAAGACGGCAACATGGGAGCTTGGCAGAGACGCTGGTTCACAAGCTCGCCTGTGTCACTGTAAAGCTTGGGTATTTGAATTTTACATTCCTAGTGCAGCATTGTTGCCAAAGGGCGGCTAACTGTGGAGAGCGTGTTCAGCTTGATCACAGTTTTCACCCAGATCAGACGGTTCCTAAATCCTTCAAATTATTATTATTACTATGTGTAAATCTGGTAAAGCTGGGGAATAAAAACTGGAAGGTTAAAACTTCAAGTGGACGATTAGCTTTGTTAGAGTGAGCTCAGCCCGAGGCGTCCTGCCGGCGCGAGGGGAGCAATATCAGCCACATAAGCTCCTCAAAGCCAAACTTTTTAGTTCTTATGTTTTGTTTTGTTTGCTAAAGAAGCAAAATGAAAACACATCAAAATCCCTCAGTGCTGTTTTTCTTTCCTCCTTTGTAATATCTTTTGCAACTCATAATACCTTCTTCTACCTGCTGTAAGGGGCTGTGACATCACTGCTCTCTGAAATCGTTAAATAATTGGAGTTTGGCTAAAGTGGGTAAAATGTGTATTTTTTTTTTAATGTCTATATGTCTTTGAATTTATCTGTTTTTGTTGTCATCTAAACCCAACCAAATAATAACCTAAGTTGGTCGCAGTCGTTGCGGAACACTTTGTTGGATCAAAATGTATTTACTCTGCCGCATGCAGCTTTCACAACTAGAATGTTAAACATCTCGGTGAGACCGTTTCACACATCCCGTATAATCACATAAAAAATAAACGAGTCCAGTTATGAGTAGGACACAGAAAAAAAAATGCTGAAAGCTGAACCGCCCACGTGGAAGCAGAAAGCCCGACGCCTTAACACAAAGTGTCCTCAGCAGAGTTTGCACACTCAAGGTAAGAAACGTGGACGGCCGTTAAGTGCAGTGAAAATAAAAAAAACATAAAAAAATAAGAGTCCTGCCAAGTCTTTCACAAAGTAATGGAGCTATCAGCTGTAATGACAAGGCCTGTGTGGTGGTGGCGGAGCGACTCGGGGAATATTCAATCTGAAGGCTGTAAAAGAGCATCGTCAAGCCTGTTAACAGCCGACCCCCTAAAAGCAATGTCTGGTTACATGTTGGGAGCGAACCCGCTGGAAACACTTCTTCTGTGCACTCCATCTCCCCCGGGGAGATTGAGTGTGAAGATAATGCACCAGGAAGGATGTCGCAGTCACCGCCTGGGCCTCCTCCGCCTCCCGGAGCCTTGCAGTGGCACTCTGGGGGCATCAACAAGGCGCAGGGACAAGAAAGTGATAAATCTAATACACGCCGACTGAAAGCTCACAGAGTCAGATGCGGTTAAAGCGGGGTTTCCCCCCCCCCCCCCCCCTCCCCCGGTCCCCACTACGCACAGACAGACACTGGCACGCACACATGCGCCGCCGTTTATGTGCTTTTTCATACGTTCAATCACGTTCAGCTTTGACAGGATTGAAATGAAGCCACAGCGGCCTTTAATGTGGTCATTAAGAAAAAAAAAGCCACCAGAGAATGCATAGGATAGGGTGGGGGGGTGCCCTGATAGTGACCCTGGTGACCCCGCGAACCTAAGGAGAGCAAAATGCCACCAGTATGGATGCTAATATCCGTGTGTGTGTGTGTGTGTGTGTGTGTGTGTGTGTGTGTGTGTGCAACCCTCCGACAGGGTGATTTCTTGTGGTCACATGGGGAAACAGAGATGTCAGCGCGCTGCTGTCGAGCTCTAATGCAAACAGATATTTTACATGGCTGCCAGGAGCAGGAGTGAGGCCTGTCGCCTCGGGTTCAGCGTCCCCCGTATTAGATTTCTCACAAATACATCATCCTTGTTTTCCACTTTTTTTTTTTCCTCCCCTCTCGCCACACGCGCAGCAACCGTCCAAGAGAACACAGAGAGGAAAAAACAAGGCAAAAAAAAAAAACCCCAAACCAGCAACAACAAATAAATCAGATTGCATGGTTTGCAGCGACACACCTGCGCTCTGGTGTTTAGCGGCGGCCGCATTTTTGGCCCAGGCCTCCGTCCGTCCGTCCGTCCATCGGCTCGCATGCTGATTGTGTCCCGGCATTAGCAATCAGAGCTGTGCTTTAAGGGTGACAGTAATGAATCACCTGCTCTTTATGGGTGGCGGGGCGCCGACATAAGTGACGCCTTTCGCCTGCAAATTATTCCGTCTCGGAGAAACGTGCACTTTCACGCAGCACCGACAATCTCCCGCTGATTAATAACGGCCATCAGTTCAGAACCACCTCGTGCTAAATTGCCACTCTTGGTTAAATAAAACACTCGAAATTTTGACATTTTTGGTTGGGGGGGTGGGGCCAGAGGGCTTTTCCTGGGTAATCTTTTTTCAAACTAGCCACGCCAGCCAGCCAGCGAGCTGAGGACACGGAGGACAAACATTGGGTGCCATGATGCACACTCTGGCTAGCATGGAAACTGCACCGGCGTTGATTGGAATCAGACTTTATTTTTTCCCAGCGGAAATTTGACGCTGCCAAGCGGCAGCTTCCGTTTTTTTTTTTTTTAACATCTGTTTCTTCATGAGATGAGGTGAGACATCCAGCAGGAGGTGTCGCTTCCTCTGGCACAGCAATGCTGCAGTGTGTAAGTGTGATTATTTATTTATTTTCCACAGTCTTTTAATGCGGGTTTTATTCCAGATTAAGGCAAAACAAATCGGTGTTTCTGCCTGATGTTGTGAGATCTCCTTTTTTTAAAACTTGAAATATTTGAATGGTAAAATGAGTTCAAGCCGTGATTAGGAGAATGTTTTGATTCATTGCTGGTGCCGGATTTGTTCCAAAAACCTAATGGAAACAAAACAAAAAAAACATTTTTTGTTTAATCCTCCTCAAAGCCAAACACACGAGGAGTAGGCCCTGGCAATCCTCTACGGTGGTAATTAATCATTAAATGGGTGATTTGTTTGTGTCAGATTTTATATTTAAAAACACAGATCAATATTCTGTAACAACACATTAAATTAAACTGAACTGAAAGGTTTGCTCTTGGGGAAAATTTAATCGTGCAAACATATTTAGCTTTTTTTTTTTTCCATCCAAAATTGCAATCCCTCTTTTTTTTAATGGGCCAAACTGATAAAAGAATAATACCAGTGAGGCATGAAACAAATTGCGCATCGAGAAGTTGATTTTGGAGCGCCGTAAGCCGACAAAGAGCCCTGGCATTTTCCGACCTGGCAGCGTCTGTGTTTCCCCAGCAGTTCCTTAGCTAAACAAACATCCAGCAGCTGTGCTGAGGCTGCAGGTTGAGGGCTGAAGGTTTCCAGGTAAACACATCAGCCTCCGTCTCTGGGATCTCCTCGGCCCGGCCGAGTCTCGGGGCGTCGGCACGACTCGCTGCCAAACTCTGGACTCAGTCACATTGCGTGTTCTGCTTCAACTGAAAATCAAAAGACACTCCTCAGCGGACTTGCCGTGTCCACATAATTACCGTTATTATTATGGTTTTTGCCTTGCAGACGCCAGTTGCAGCTGCATTTGTGCTGCACGTGCACGTCGACAAAATGAGCCCAGACCTGGAGTTTAACGCTCATTAATACAAACAAAACTGCAGCATCTGACTCCCCCAGATGTTGCCGCTCCTCCTGCGTTACACTGGAATTTGAATACTGATGCTGGCCAATGCCAAGTGGAATAATCATTCAGATTAGCCGGATGTGCTGCTTGTGTGTCGCCGCCCAGTCGCTCGGTGCCAGTGCCCGCAGAAGACGCAGAGGCTCCCATTGCGGACAGATTTGACACCAGCTGCTTGTTATTCTGTTAACCATTATTCCAAACTGGCAGTTGGGTACAAAAGATTTCGTAAAGGGGCTCTATTGGGGACATGTCCAAGTTAAGTCAGAATAAATTCATTCTGTTGGTCTACTTCCAATAATAATTAAGGTTTTTTTGGTCAAAAATTCCTAGTTTGAGGTGTGCAGGTCTTATTAAACAAGCGTTTCTCTCATTGGCTGTTCTAGCTCTCTTCTCCCCTCCCCTACATGCTCCACAAAAAAAAAAAAGGCTGACAAAACTTGGGGCAGTATTTGGGGGTTGACCCCTTGACTGCCCCCTGGTGGCAGGTTGCAATATAGGCCAATATTCTTTTCTTCTGTTCTTCACCCACATTTATAATTCTACAGAATAGTTTTTTGATGACATAGAAGCTCAAGCTAAATTCAAATTATTTTGGAGCAGTGGGAATTTTGCGTGTTATCAGTTGCCATGACGGTAACGCAAAAAGACACGTTAAGGCGCTACAAAAGTCCACTTTCACAGTAGGACCGCTTGAAGAACAATGACGTGATGCGATGTGTGTTTTGGGTGCCTTCCAAAGCCTCAACTCTGGGCTCTCTCCTTCTCTCCTCCTTCAAAAGTCAATTAACCGAGTTACCGCAGTTCTTGAATGCTAAGAGAGCGAGTATATCTGCGTTCCCGGGCCTCACAACTAATTTGAAGAGAGTAAAGTGTCAATGAGAGGCCGGCAGATAGGCCGGGAGTGGGAGCGAGTCAATATCAGCAGGTTTCACTTTGTGGCTCCTAATGAAAACAGATAATTTCCGGGTTATCGGACGGGTTTCCGCACGGGTCGGAGGAAGTCTCTATCCAGAAAGGGTTGGACACAGTCAACAGATCCAATAAGTTAATCAGCTGATTCCCCAGGTAGATGCAAAAAGGCAATTTGAGAGCTGCAGAAAGATGTAAGGAGAAAAAAAAAACCCTGCTCGTGCGGCTGCAGGGATACAAAGAGGCGGCAGAGGCTGAAGAACCGGTTGCCTGAGAACGTCAGGACAGGACGTCCTGATTCTGCTGAGTCGGCATTGCCACCATGCCCTTGGAGATGATGCAGCTTAGTGTCTTCCAGGGTCACCGGGGCCCTGGAGGTTTGATCTGATCACAGCTTGGATATTAGTCCTTTAAGGAGAGCTGCACACACATCTAAATTCAGACATTATTTCAAGTACTGGGGCCATGGCTAGATAGCGCCTCCCTGCAAACATCATAAAAGCAGCGTTTTTAGTATCGTGTGTGGACATGTCGTCTTTAAAAGGTTTACACCGAGCTCTAAAAGGCAGCAAATGTGCAGCAGCAGCAGCAGCAACAGAGAGGGCAGGATGTGCTTAATTTGCCATTCAGACTGCGTGTGGGTGGAAGTTTCCTCCCAAAGATGACCTTGGGAAGCAGTTTCACTTTAGTGACGCCAACGTTCGACACCTGCCTTCATTAGGGATTTCAAAATGTGAAAAGAAGGCTGTTGACCACGTTCGCGTCATCATTTTAAGGTATCAACAAAAAATAAAAAAAACAACTGACACGACGCAATATTTTGGGGTGGACCCCTTGTCTGCCCCCTGGTGGCTGGTTGCAACACAGGTCAATAGTCTTTGTTTTTCGAGCTGGGTGCTGAATTATTTTAAGCCATGTGATGTGAGCTTCCAAAATTCAATCCATACTTTCAAAAATGCCTCTCCATTGTGATTTGCTGGAAATTACCCAGTGCCCTCTGCTGGCCTGATCTGGGACTACACAGTCTAGACATGGCAGGTGAATTCACTTAATGATAGCTGGTGGGATGAGACAAGATACGATTCATTTAATTTTTTCCACCTGTGACTAAAATCATTCAAATCCACTTTTCTCGCGATGCTAACGGTCACAGGAAATGAAAAAGACGTTTTTTTTCCCCCGGAGCTCCTCAGAGTTCTGATTCTGATTGCTGTGTGTAGCCCCGTGTCCAAGGTCTGGAGTCTTTCTTGAATGACTGCTTGGAATCAGGCTCCATGGGGGTTAACAAGGAGGCTCGGCGGACTGTTTAGCGATTCAGCGCATGACTCGCCCCCACGTGACAGCGCATGCAGCAGGGCCTGTGCACTTGTTTATATCTCGGGATAAAGCATCCCACCGGCCGCAAATTAAGCATTCAGGCTCGACAGCCTTGTTGTGCTCCGGTATGACGTGTTCGGAGTGCTAATGGGACTCCAGCGCCCGAGGTGCACTGCAATATTGTGGCATGGAGTCGGGCCTCAGGATTGAAGGCTAGCGTCGTAGCGGCTCTTGCAAAGACTTTGGCACGCGCGAGTTTGACTCAGAGCGTCGCTTTCCCCAAACTGAAAGAAACTTTTTTCTTCCACTCTGTGCTCGGAAGGACGTGCTCGTGAACAGAAGGACGAGGAATCAGAGAGGAACCCGCTGTGTTCATGTCACGCAAGCTGAGAGATCCAGAGAGCTTCAGTTCTCGAGTCAATTTGTCCGTGATCAATGATGCAAAAGTGACATTTCTCTCCACTACTAATCTATAAAGTGTAAAAAATAAAATAAAATAATGGGCTTGAGATACTTTGAAGAGACTCGGATCAATTAACTGCGAGCAAAATAGATTTGCAGAACCGCGGCTCATTCATTCCGACTCTCAGGACTGATAGGGTGGAAATGTCATGGGAGGGTGGTGAGGGGGAGGGTGGAGGACATGAGGGGGAGGATGATCAATCAGCCCATAAGATGCAGTCACACTCACTTTATGTTGCCCCTTAATTATTCTCCAAACTCTCCAGGGTCCAATCATTGGCTCCCACTGAACAACACAATCTCACACAATATGAGTTCTTACTGTCCAAGGTTGAAAAAAATGATTTTTGGAAGTTCCCATGAAAATCTGCCTTCTGCGGGAACGAGCTGGCTTCTCCAGATGTCAATGCGTTCGAGAGACTTTTTTTCATTTTTTTTTAATAAAAACATTATTAGATCTCTGCCCCATGGGAGGGCTTTAATTAAACACATTAGAGATGATTCCTCCGACAGTATATTAAATGCATAATTAAACAGAAGACGTGAGTCACCGAGAGGACGATATATAGAAGTGTCGCCGGCGACTCGGCGAGACGTTTTCAGAAGCTTCTGGACGTTCTTTCCTCTCTGTGTGTGTCGCACCGCGGGGGTGACACGGACTGGAGGCGACCCCGCGGCGCGACTCCGCCTCCCCCTTTTTATTACGGCTGCTTTCCTCAATTAAAACTCGCCGTGCTCTCGGCAGATCAATAGGCCGGAGTCCATAAAAAAAACGTCGATACCTGAGGCGTCGACCGCAAGCCGGCGAGAAGTTGGAGATAACGCGCCGCACCCCGTGTGCGTCGAGCTAACAAGTCCCCCCCGGCCCCTCCCCCTTTGAACTTAACGCAGGGCTTCCTTTGTGAAATGGCAAAAGCATTGATTAATCCAACGGCACTGATCTGAATTTTCTCCGAGATGCGCCGCGTCCCTTTGAAATATTCAAAGCGGAGCGCTCGGAATAACTATTATGTGGACTTGTGCTGCCTTCCTAGGGGCGAGCAACCCGGAGTGGCTGCATACAAATTAAGGGAGTGCAGAGTGATTGAAACCGCGCTTGCATAATCATGCTTTCGGTGTTAAGGAAAAAAAAAAAAGCGAGTCATCTATTACCGAGTGGTCGTGGGGGAAAATTGGTTGTCGGATGAGAGGGCAAAGGCGTCCATCCGTTAGTGGGATCTGGGAAGTTTCCACATGATGCTGATGAGATGAGACTTTTGTGTTTTTACGCAAAAATGTCCAAATATACAGATGGAATTATTGAGCGGAGGATCTTATTTTATTCAGCTTACTTTGCCCCTCCATGGGATTTAAAAAGAAACCCCCCCAAAAAAACCTTTATCCCTTGTTGTGTACACGCCTGTGGTGTGCAGCGGAGCCGTGCGTGAGACTGGAGGTGTCACTGGCCCGACCTTGCGCGCTGAGCAAAAAAGGTCAACTAGATTCAGCTCGGGGCTCAGCTCACTGTCACGACGCCTTCAGCACATCCAATGGGAGGGAATCCGCAGGATGGCAACACGACGACGGGTAAAAAAAAAAAAAAAAATTCTATTTCTCAGTTTTCAAAGATTTTTTTTTGTCACCTACTTAAAGTCCCGCCGTGACGCTGCGTGAAGGCGTAGACCTGAAAAACAATATTTTCGGGCAGCCTTGGGCAAAGACACAAATCCACCTCTTACACAAGTGGGAGGAGCCTAATTTAGCAGAATAGGAAAATAGCATGGAAACACCAAGAGGGGTCGTCCCGCTGGCAGCAGCACAAAGGACTTACTTCCTCTGATGATGCTGACGGAGGCCTGATGCTGCTCTTTTTGCTCAGCGGAGGTTCAGCGTTGGTCAAGGTTGTGCAGGGAGCCAGTTTGTTGTGGTGCACAGCGAAGAGCGTCTGGAGGAGAAACAAGTTTGTTTCAAAAACAAAACAAAACAAAAACAAAGCAGGGATACAACGTTTGCTAACCGGTCCAGTGTCACATCGGCTCCAGTTCCATGTGACAACTGTTACCACCTCAGGATTATTGACGAATTGTGTGGAACATAAAGAAGACCTTGTAAGCCCCACAGTTAGCAGTTCCATAAGCACATAAGTCTAAAAGTATAAAGGCCTGTGTCAAGTGTTATACTGTGAAAAATGTCAAGCGGTTGGAAAATAAAACTTCCTCGGGTCGGTTTCAGTCGCCTAGCAACTGACGCCAAGGTGCCTGTGATTTGATTGTCGGTCGGCCCTCAGTGAAAAAAAAAAAAAAATGAATAAAAAAAAAAACACCACGTCCTGTTAGAAAAGGGACTGGAGTTAAGTGGTGCGTTATCCTCTTTCTCAGTGTCAAAGTCACCGTCTCCGCTTCTAATTACTATAATCCAGTGGTTTTTCCTAAAGTGTTATGCACAAGTGTGTGGATAAAGTTTGGGTACCGCCGCTGTAATCGCACATCATTGTGTCGCAAGATAAAATGTTCTGGTGACAGAGAAGCTTTTTTTTTTTTTATTCCTTCCCAGCAACACAGCCAGGATTGATGTTTTCTGGCCTTATTAACGGCATTAATACCAATCAGAAGGCCGAGACGGAGGGACAATTTATGGACGATGACCGTGGAATTCATCAGCGAGCAGGGGGGATTCCTCCACAGATTTTCAGACGCTGGAGGTGGTGCAGGCTGATGAAGCGGCGTTATTGATAACAGCGCTGGCTGATGGATTAGAAACAGCCCATTGATTCCGGGGGGAGAGCGGAGGAGGGATATTTGTAACAGCAGCCCGAGCTGAGCTGAGCGGAGTGGGGGGGAGGAAAGCGGGAGGAAGCTGGCGAGTGTTGGCTTCTGCCTCGGACTTGGCTGGAGTTTTGCTCTCCTGCCCTGTCATGAACGCCGACGGCAAAGACCGGAGGGCTTCAGCCACTGCTACGGTTTGTTTTGGTTGGACGGAACAGCAGCCTCAAACGACTGAACGGTTTGATCAGCAGCGACGGTTGGCTCTGCGATTGCAGCGATTTCTACAATGGTAATGTCATTAGGAATAATTTTAGAGACACTTGAGCATGTACTGTGTGTCTGTTAGCATGTAGCGGGTAACTTCACACCATTTAATGGAAATGCCTGCAAATCGCAATTTTACTTTGTCAAAATTTTAAAAATATCGCTTTTATTTTGCAAAAAACTGAAATGGAAAGGCAGCTATTATATATATATTATATGTGAATGTGTAGAATTCTTTTTAAATTAACTGGGTGCTGGAGTGCAAATACAGAGTTGGAGGCGAAGCGCAGAGGATACTTGCGCTGAGCTCCAGACCACCGCAGTCAGCACCACGATAGTTCCTCCCCTAGTTGAGTCTGTTCCAGTCTGGCCAGGAGACACTGGTGGAGCAACAGCTCGTGCAACCTCCTGGATTATCTTCAGCCTTCCAGGCCTAGCACCCCTCCACCCTACCCCCTCCACCCTCCTGCCTCAGCACCCCAGGCACCGGCAGCCTTCCGCTACTTCGCCCACTAAATTTCGGCCTCTAAAATATGCAGCGGTGTTAAACGCGGCGGCTCTTATCTGCCGTCTCGGCGCGGGGAAAGAAAAAAAAAATGCAGGGTGTGTTTGACTTTTGGGGGCTGGGGGTGGAGTGGGGGCGAGGAGGTGCGAGCGTCTCAGCTGGCCTGGCAGCGTTATCTCTGGCGCGCTGCCAGCGTGATACAGCACTCAGCACAACCGGGGGGAGGGGAGGGCGGAAGGGGGGTCTCGGACGGCCTGTAGGCCTCAGCAGGCCGCTGAGTTTCCAGTTTGCCTGCTGCGAATTTTGGTCAACTTGTAAATGGAAAGGGGAGGAGTCGAGGGACCAGTTCATTGGAACTAATAAGACGGCGCTGTGCTGGGAGCAGGCAGTAGCCGTGCTGATCAGCGGTGGCTTTCATTTCCTCTTTGATTTATTTTTTTGCTGGGGTCAAGGAAGTTCTTTCCATTTATTGTTTTGTGGAAAAAAGGATTTGATGCCTGTAGCGACTCAGAGTTTGAAGCCCCAACTGCCAAACAAAGTGTTTGGCAATTAAACAAAGCCTCCACTTTAAAGTGAAATCACTCAAAAAGGTAAAAAGAAAAACAATACATTTGCAATTAAAAGCTTAAAGGTCCCCACATTTTGAAATAACAACGTGTCCCTGACTCGCTACGACTCCCCACAAATCACTCCACTTCTCTGCATGCTTAGGATATCACCCCCTTGTGATGTCACATAGGGCACTGCGACCTCTCTTACATCAGCCAGTGCTGGCTCCGCCCTCCCTCACATCTTTTTTGTTTGTCTCTCCGTCCATCACAGGTCTACACTGGTTCTAAACCAGCTGCAGGAGGCTGTAAACAGAAGGCTAAATCATCATGGGGAGGCTTATTTAATCAGGGACGTCTGCTCCACTGGAGTCTGAGTTGAAAACTCAAAGCCTGAAAATGGATTTAAAATGCAACCTTTAAAAAAAAAAAACAGAAAACAAATGAACAAAGCAACAACGGCAGAATTGGAACCGCGACACAGTTTCATGTGGAAGTTAACAATCCGAACCAACTTCATTGTGACTGGGCTATAGTTTATTACTGTCGTTGGCTGTGAGAAAAGTGCTAATGTGACGTGAAAGCAGCCGACTGACACGTATAATTGCACGGTTAAATACATCCAACAAACACAATGAAACGAACGCAGTCTCACGCTGCTCTGCATGTAAACAGCGTCTGGATCAGAAAACACAGCGGCTCTGAGTGGATGTGACAGTAATATTGATAATACAATAATACAATTTGATGATTCTAATTAAAATTTGTAATTAATTCTTTCTCTTTTTTTTTTTAACAAAGAGCTCCTTAGACACTGAACAAATAATGAGTCTGAGAGCGGCGCCACCTTGAGAGGCTCGGGGGGGCGGCTGCAGTATGAAAAGCTAATGAAGCGCGTCATTCATAGCTTTTTCTTTTCCCCCCCTTTTTGTCGTCTTTCTTTCTTTCTTTCTTTCTTTCCTATCACAACTGAAATAAGAAGACGAAGATGTCCAGAATTAAATCAAAAGCTGCATTCGCGCAGACCTTCAATGAAATCAAGGGCAGCAGCAGCAGCAGCAGCAGTGGAAGTGTCTGCTGAGGTCCAGCAAGTATTTTAGCTTTCAGCCATGTTATGGTGAGAAGTGACAATTTTCAAAATGCACATATGTTTTCCGTTAATATTTTGGGTGAAAATTACAATTTTCTGACTCGCAAAATGAGATTACTGGGATGAACAGACTGCCGGGGAGGAGGGGAAGGAGAAGGTAGTAATATTATGGATCGGCAGCGACTTGGATAGTTTATAGCTGCCCACCGCCCCCTCCTCCCTACCCACCCCACCACTCCACCTTCTTCCAGAAATAATAATAATGATAATTCAAAAAAAAAAAAAAAAATGCCAATCTACATTACTGTCTGCCATTGTTTCCCACTGAAAGGGAACTTTTAATTGAGGATGTGTCATCTCTCGGCTGAGGGAAAATCAAAGAGGGGTAAAAAAGAAAAAGAAAAAAATCTTTCTATATTGGGCATAATGCGTCTGTTCATTTCACACCCAGTTAGAATCAACTGTCAACAGGAAAATGAGGAGTAAATGGAATCAAAGCAGCGGCGGATTGCGTTACATGTAAGTGGCCATAATGCTGAGATATGTAATTTTTATTTGATCGTGCAAGTCTATTTTTAGCGACCTCTCTCCGGATATAATCACAAAAACATCTTCTTTTCTTTGCCGCATTTAAAGGTTTGCCATATACGTCTATATATTTCTTATTATATGGTTAGCATCGCAAAGACTTGTGATTTTTTTCCCCCACAGATTTGATTGGTTGGTACAGCAGCGCAAAATTGAACATGTTTCTGTTTAGAATCACTCCCTGACCGTCATCTGCAGCGCCTCCTAGTGACCCGACATCTGAAACTCACCTTTTAACCCACAATTTACTGCCTACATTAAATCCAACACAGATGCCTGTCAGTGATGTAGCTACTCTGGCTGATCCACTTCGGTTTCTGTCCTGCACATCTCTTCATTTTAACTGCCACCTGCTTTTTTTTTTTGTTTTTTTTATTGTTCTTTTTTTTTCTTTGCTTTTGCGTGAATCCATTCCACCGAGCCGACTCTGCTTTTGATGGATGTGTTGCATGCAAGCCTTGTTGTTTTAATTCTCCGCCTCGCTGTAAAAATAATAAGAGAAAAAAGAAACTCATTTTTTCCCCACTCCCAGCCTCTGCAGCATATTGTCGCCCCTTTTGTTTGTTGCCGTCGCCGCTGCCGTGTTGGGCTCTGTTCTACCGAGACTGCCAAGCCTCTTGAGATATTGAGTGTCATTGTGGGTGTCTCATTGTGACAGCGTGTGCTGGCTGCAGAGGTGTCAACACAACTGCAGTTTTGTATTTGTTTGTTTTTTTTGCACGTCCTCTTTTTGAACAATATTTTCCATTGGCATTGCCACTGGACGGAAAACTCAATGTGTTTTGTTGACATTTTTCCGTCAGGCTGAACTCTCGAAAGAATTCCAACTGAACAGACAGACATTGTGAATTGATAAGCAACAAGTAATTGTCACTTTCTTTTTGTTGTTCCCCCCCCCGCCTCCTGCACAGCTGACACTTTGTTTTAATGAGTCTCCATAATGGCCACCAATCAGTTTCATTTTTCCCCCAAGAAGGGTATTTTCCAGTGTAAAACAAGCTAATCTGCCGACATCCAATTAGCAGTTTGTGGAAGCGGGACGATTAGGCCGCTGACATGTCGTCATAAACAACAAACTTCAATGTTACACTCTTCCAGCGGAATGAGTGTGTGTGTTTGAGTGAGAGCATGTTTTTGAACAGTCATCCATTCCAATATACGTTTAATATTGCTGTCAGGCAGGACTCAAAGGCTGGCAGATCTAGGACCATCTGGAGACGCATTTGCATCGCAAAGTGTTGTTCTTAATTGTGCTGAAGGGTGGGAGTGATTACTGCACCGCGCTGACGCCTGGAGTGCCACGCCGTCACTTTCGCCTCAATCTTCTGACTAGATTTTTAAAAAGGAGCATTACAGGGATATTTAGAATAAACAAAATGCGACACAATCGTGCACCTTTTGCTGAACGATTCCTGAGGCCCTCGCCATGCTATCGAGGCTCATGGCTAAACGCTAAATCCTATCCACCCACTGTTTGTACAAAGTCTTGGTTCTGCTAACCAGTGTCTGCTAGTGCTCAGACGGAGGGCGGCTCTACTGGCCAAGGACTCAACTAAACCAGGGTACGTACAGCTTCCAACACTTGGAAGGACATTTATTCATCCAATGACAGGACACAGTTTCTTTCCTGAAGGTCGTGGGGAGGTGCTTGAGCCTTGTGGGGTGAAAGGGGCGGGGTCACACTCTGGACAAGATGCCGGTTCATCACCGGACCTCATCACTGAACTGAAGTCAAACCAAAGGTGATCAGACCAAAACTGATACACACACTTTTTTTTCTTTTCTTTTTTTATTGTGTTAAGTGAAGGAAACTTTCAAAATAAGAGCTTAACAAATAAACAAAATCATGGACTAGTGCTCTTACCTCATTAAAACTCTCTTTATCTTTTTAAAACGAGACTGAGGACTCACCTTAAGCGGAGATGCCTGCAATTGTTGCTGCGTTGAATCTTTGCTGTCGTCGATGCAGAGAACGCAGCGGCGGGCAGCCCTGCAGCAGCACGTTCAGACCTAATAACTCGGTGACAAAACAAGAAGAAATGCCGCAGGTTCAACGCCTGCAAGAAGTGGAGCCGCTGTAGGAAAACCATCACTCCTCACTTTTCCATTACAGAATCTTCTCCTCCTAAGGTACGCGGTGGGTATCGGGGCTGCAGCACCGGGGACATTTCGCAGTAACCAGTCAAAGTGCAATATTTAAGGGGACACACCCTCCCGCTTCAGTGACCGCGGCAACGAATCAGAGCACTTTATCAAGGAGGCAACGGCGGCGTTCGGCAGAGGAGCCTGACACCTCGTGAGACGGCGGGACCGAACAGCTCCGTCTTCTCGCACTCGTTCACATTTTTATGTCTTTTAAAACGGGGGATAAAAGAGCCGCCTGAGGACAGCCGGATATTTCAGCCGGGGAACAAGACGGCCGCTGCTGCAAAAAAGCCAAATTTAAGAGCAGACAGACAGAGAGAGGCGGAAGATCGGAGGGTTCGGCCCGAAAGTCATCCCTCATTAGAACCCGAATCACGTCTGACTGGCTGAACACCAGTCGATCAGCAGGTCTGGACAGATAACAGGAATGGGAGGGGAGGCAGTTTTGTCATCCAAACACCCAAATGGGACGATCCCACTGCAGTAAAGGAATGCAGGGAAATGCCATCCGACGGCTCTGGTCCTCAGTGTAGCCGTGCAGGTGAGTGCAGGCACTTTTGCATTTGTGGACACGTGAAAAAAAAAAACAACCCTGTAGGAGAGTTTGGAGCTTGCACTGTTTTGCCAATCTGCTGTTGCTGACGGTTTCAGTAATGCACTTTCCAAGGCCAAACTGCACCAATGGTTTAAAAATGAAAATAATAAAAAAAAAAAAAAAGCTACTAGTCGACAAGGCCGCACTGTGCAGGATTACTTGACTCCAATATAAAGTCCACTTGTCAAACACTGACGGCCGAAATGTCGGGGGAAGAAGAAGAAGAAGAAGAAGAAGAAGAAGAAGAAGAAGAAGAAGAAGAAGAAGAAAAGATTTTCAAAGGTTGGAAGTGAAAATATTTATTTCACATGAGAGAATTCCGGGCGGCCTGGGCTCTATGGAGGCGCACGCAAAAAGTAAAAGCAGCTTCTGAATCCTTCAATTATGCAAAAACCTCGAGTAGCTTCTGAATTTGAGGCAGGAAGGGGGAAAAAAGCAAAAGCAAATGTGCTGCAGACGTATATGCTTTTTGTTTCCCTGTTTGTCTCGTCACCTCTTTGGCAGCTCGCTCGTGTTTCAGGCCGATGCTGAAGGAAACACTTTAGTTCCGCAGGGGAGGCGGCAGGTTTGGCTCGTGCCCTTGCTGGCTTTTTGTTTTGTTTACTTTTTGGCTTTTAGCTGAACGCTCAGCTGGCGGAAAGTGTCTCTCTCCCTTTGACTCTGAGTAGATTTAGAATTTCGCTGATGACTTGTGTTGCGTTGCCCTTTTTTCTACAGATTGGTTTAACAAAGATTGTGCATCTCATCTGGACCCACTGTGTTTCAATTAATACGTTTAAAAAGAAGAAAAAAAAATGCCAACAAGAAGCTGCAGAAAAAGAAACAAACCCATAATCTTTTGTGTCGCCGTAATGATGGCTTAATTTTATTTTTGGTTTGTTTTTTCCTTCAATTATTTGGCTATCCGGCGATATCAAAACACCTCTGCTGCTTTACGCCGTTAAAGCCAGTCTTCCGAGCCAACGAGACATAATCACGATCGTAATTAAAAAGCTTCACGCCGCTGATTTGATCCCTTAAACATCTGAAAAGCTCGCTTAATCACAACTCCGCTTATTGTTTCTGCAGACTGGAATGAAAGCACGGCCGCTGCGGAGTCCCCCGAGCTACTGGATTGGAATTTAAATCTGTTTTTCTTTTTTGTGGTTTGAGGAGCTTCCGCAGGCAGGGGGCGCCATTCCAGAGTTGCAGCTCGTCCCAGGGAAAAGGCTAGAGCAGCCGTGACCCGGTGATACTGAACCGTCTGAGCAGGCGTCGCACGTGTTGCTCTTTTGCCTTTACCGCGTTTGTACATTCGCTGACACTCTACGTTATCTCAAGCTACGAGGAAAACAAACAAGCAAAAAAAAAAAAAAAAAAAAAAAACAGGCTGCGATTTATGAATTCATGCAGGAGATTTCCAGAAAGGTTATCGCTTGCTGAACAGTGCGGCGGCGGCGGTTTAAGCCAGTCTCGGTAAAAGAAAAATGATAAATAAATAAATAAATAAACACAGCGTATCGTGCAAAGACGCAGCCGGTGAACAAAGACGACAAATGCAAAGGGACAAGGGGGAGATAATGCAGCGGCGCTCGTGGATTTTTTTGCAGGTTGCCCACCGCTTTACGGCGAGGCAATGGCGGCGTAATGGGAAGGGACAACCGTTTTCCTCCGGAGAATTACATGTACGGCATAGGAGGGGAAAATAAAACAACAACAACAGCAACAACATTCAGGAAGGTTGTTCGGCTTCCGTAAAGACTCAACACGAGTCGACTGGCTGCGTTTCTGCTTGAAAATCCTTCGCAGCGATTCAGTTTTCTGGGGCTTTTTTGCACTGCACATTGAGCCTCTGGATGAGGAAAGAACGCGCGGGGGGGCGGGGTGGGGGTGGGGGTGGGGGTCGCTTCAGGAGGTTAGCAGCTCTCGCGCCAATTCTCTTGGTACTGGAAGACATTTGAATGTGGCGCAACAATGGGAGACGTCACGTTTTCACACCGGCGTCGTGTCAAGGCCGCTGCGCATGCTTCGCTATTCCCACCCGCTGCCGCTGTGGTCTGCTCGCACCTGAAGTGCCTGGAGTGCCCTCGCTGCTCTCGTCGCCCCAACAATTGTTGTCATAGTGAGAATATGTTTTTATTTATTTATTTATTTTCTCCCACCCACCCCCGCCCCCCGTCATCCTTGCCGTTGGCGTTGTAAAGAAAACATCTTCCACCTTGGAGGCTCCTTTCAGAAGGTGAAGACATTGTGAGAGTGAATGATGGGCAGCCGCCAGCGTGCGATTTGCCTGGTGGCTGCTGTTTATTTACCGCCCAACGACGAGTGTCGCCCTTCAAGTCGGCCAGAGACGACGATTGCGGAGGAAGGTTTTCTCTTCTTCTCATTTTCCGACTGAATTCCTAAAAAGGAGCATTACGGGGATATTTACATTGCTGGAAAAAGAAAGAGACACACTAGGGCATCTCTTGCAGAACGAATCGTTGGAGTGAATGTTGAGCTTCTTTGGTCGTGTCATGTGAGAAGGTGACACAAAGAGCCACCTGCTAACGATGCTTCGCATCCGTGCAGCTGCTGTCCGGTGGTGTTCAGGCCATTACGCTACAATGTGAGAATTCCAAAAAGCATTTTGGTTTTAGGGAATGTTGTTGTTTTTTGTTCACTAACACTTTTTGACAAAATCAGATACTAGACTGGAAACAACGTTGAGTTCTTTTTTTCAGAATCTTGAGTTGATGACGACCAGCGATGGATCGAACTGGACTGGGCGCCTTGTCTGACCTTCACATAAACATAAACACCTGTATTTTACTCCGTGTGCAATTCCTGAGTGAGCCATGCAGGAGTGTCAACCTCCCACACACATTAGTGGGGAAGCTCTTGTTGTACCTAAAGATAACGAGTGTTTTTGCACAGTACACTATTTCACTCAGAATGTAATTTTTTTTAATTGCATTTGAAAGAAGCACAGCGGTTCATTTAACCTCTCCACCTTTTTTCAAGAAAGGCTCCTGTTTAAAATTGTAGGTTGGTGACGTATCATTATGTTGCTGTAATTGCTTTTAAGCTGAAAAACAAATCGATAGAGTGCTTTTCTTTCTTTCTTGTAAAATGTTTGTTGCATTGACATTTGCAGAATTAAAAAAAAATAATAATAATTAAAAAGAAAAATCACCATACCAAGCTGTAAAAGAACAAAAATATTGAGAGATGAAAAGAGCTTTTCACATTTTGTGCATTTTCTGGGGCGTAAACTTTATGTAAATGGCATTTACTGTCTTCTTACTTTTACTCATTTGCTTTATATAAACTCTGTGTTGGAGATTATTCTCCCCACCTGTCCTGCCTCCAGGACTGTTAAACAATAAAAAATGTCCCAAAAAATATTAAGTGCAGTTTAAACAAACTGGTTTTGCACCAAAAAAAATGAGGCTAGATTCACCAAAGCTACATGCTGAGGACGACAAGCAGGTGGCTTTGGTGGACCCATGGAAGAATCCGAGGGAAACGAAAGCAGTAGAAGAACGGCAGGAGGACTTCAGTAATTACTCTCAGTCATACAGGCTGCAGAAAAAGGCTTGCAGAAATGTTGATGTTCCCATAAATTTTCTAATTAAAAAAGGTTTCGCCAAGACATCATGTCTTGACAGCCCGATCTAGTTGAGCCTTCGCTTCCCATCAGCAGAGCAGACGAGTGAGTGGCAAGGGAAGAAGAAGAAGAAGAAGAAGAAGAAGAAGAAGAAGAAGAAGAAGAAGAAGAAGAAGAAGAAGTCTGTTACACTCAATCAGTGATCGACATGGGAGACGACTGAGCACAAAGCGCAGGAGCGGGACTCTCTCCCCTGGTGCCCTTTGTTTTGCGGCACAGGATCAGCAGGAAGCCTGACTGGGGAACACAAAGCCTTATTTTCCGTGTTTGGGTGGATGTTCTGTTTTTTTTTTCTCTCGCTTTTTTATTTATTTATTTATTTATTTTTGGAGTGCACTGCTTCTGCAATTATCCTTGCGCTAATTAGGCGCCCAAATGATACTGAAAAACAAGGTGGAAAAGCAAATTGCTTGTTTGTGTTTTGTCAGGAACTGCCAGGACGGCCGGTTTATAAATAGCTCTCAGTTAATCTGCCATGACTGTGTGTCTACACCTGGGGTTACATCTGGGCCTCGTCTTCATTTAAACATGAAATATGAAATAATAAAGTGATGCTCATGAACGAGGCCAACGCTGGTGAATAAAAATGGTGTCAGTTTTCAAGTTTCAAGTTGTTGTGAGAGCAGGAAAATTCCACATTAATTGACACCAATTTTTTTAAAAATGACTAAACTATGCTGCCATTAAATTAATATAGCACAACACCCTACACCTAACACGTGTTTTATAAAAACCAACACAAAAACCCCAAAAAACACAACATATGCCTCAAAAGAAACCAACAACAAGGCATAGATTCCACAGTAAGTCATTTATATTAATGTAAATTGTGTTAATTAATTAACGGTCCGTCCATCTGGATGTAAAGATAATCATTTGAATTGTCGGCAAACCAAAAAAATGTTGCAGGCAGAATAAGCTATGTACGAATGATAGATGTCATAAATATGGATTTGATTGAAAAATATTTGCCTTTTGTCATTGCCGACTGCAGCACCTGCTACGTGAGGTCAGCGTTTGCTCCGTTTAATCAGTTTCATCATTCCTCCTTTTTGTTTTTTTGCCTTTTTTTGCGAGATGCTCTTCCTAAACCCACCGTTGTCCAATGCGATACTCCGAAACGCACATAAAAACCCCGCCTACCAAAACACTCCTGGTTCCCCATGCACACATGCACGGTGACGAGCTCACATCCTCAGTTTTTTTTTTTTTTTTTTTTTTTTGTGTGTGTGTTTGCTGGAGGCGTCGGAGAAACAACCAATTAATTTCCAATGTAGCCGCTTTGTATTGCTGCAACGCCAGCCCGCTCCTCGCACTGGTTGCCTGACCCGACACCCTCGTCTTTGAGGACTTGGCCTTCGCGCACAAGTCGCCCACCATCCGACTGTCTGTCTCCCCTCTGATGGAAAGATAAAAAAAAAATAAATAATCCACCGCTTTAAAAGTAATGCAAATTTTTGAAAACTAGTTCATATTGATTTGTTTTTAATCGTTTGAGCGCACCTTCACTCTGGGCAAAAGATTAAAAAGACAGAAAGAAAAAAAACTGAAAGAAAGGGTTGAGTCATGTGTCTCTTATCTGTGTGAAAGGCAGTCGGCTCGGCTCGTACGGGCGCTGCCAACTGCTGATTCTGCCTGCGGAAACTCATAGATCATCGCCAAAAACCAGCGGCAAACTTGAGGAGCGAGATGTGGCCAACATCTCTCTGCCTATTTGAGAGGTTTTCACTGTGGAGCAAGACCAGAGCACATTGTGCTCGGTTAGCAGGTTGCTAATGTCCTTCGTGTCGAACTGCAGAAACGTTGGCCAATCATGATCACATTAGTCTGTGTAGTCATTCACATTCAGTGCCAGTAATTAGCAAAGCGTGTCAGTTCAAGTGAGTTTTAACTCGCTGCTATTCACAAACAACAGAACAATACAGTTGTCTTTGGTTTTCTTACCTGTTTTTGCTTTACTGCTGTTTGTTTCACAGGCCTCACCAACACGAATCTGCAAGGGAATAAAGTTTAATTTTCCCTTGTCAAGAGAGGAACAACCACGCCAACCCACATTTCGTTAAGCGGTGCACATGACACCCATTTTGAGTAGAAGGATTCTTTTCTTCTGCATATGCACGCACATGCATAATTTACGACCTCATCCTCAAAACTAGCATTAGCATCTGTATCTGGTGAAGAGAAAGCTCGACTTTGGCTAAATAATAATAATAAAAAAAACATCTAACATCACAGCTGTGTCCCCAATATTTCAAAATAAAACAGAAAAAAACAGACCCTACAAGTCACTGCAGTGCATGTGTACGTGAATAAATATTTATGAAAGTCTAGATTCCACAACATTTCGCTACATGGGGTTACTGGGGTATTTTTCTATGCCCCTTAAGGTCTTTGGCCAGTCAACACACATCAGCCATGGCAACCATAAACCAAATTTGTATTACAGAGTCAAAGACTGAAGAAGAAATTATATGAACAATTTAGGTTTTTCTTTATGAAATACTGGTTGATGAAGAACAGGCAAATCTTAGCGCGGGGGTGAAAAAAAAAAAAAATCACTGACAGCAGCATGAGCATCATTTGTTCCGAGTCGCCCTGCATCCCTGCCCTGCTCTCGAGGCGAGGAATGAGTTCATTCTTTCTTTAAGGAGGTCAATATGAAGATAATTTTAGCCAATGATTTATCCTCAGCGGTGTATGGCCCAACATTTCTCAACTGTCATCTCCATCCCAGCTCGATAACTCTGAAAGATTGTCCCGGACAAGGTCAATCCTCAGTCGCAGCGTCCCGCTACTTTCCAGCTGATTCCTACAGCTGTCCTGTGGAGCCGCCAGGAGCCGAGGGAGGCTGAAATGATCCGACACATGCACAGGAGGTTGTTGTGGCGAGGCAAAGTAGATCAGGATAAACAGAGCAGTGCCCCGCAGCATACGGAGTGACAGAGACAAAGTGCTCAAAGACGCTGTGGGAAAAAAAAAAAATTAAAGCACAGAGCAACACGTATATATATATACATCTATATATATATATATACATCTATATATATATATATATATATATGTATGTATATATATATATATATATATATATATATATATATATATATATATATATATATATATATATATATATATATAAATATATATATATATACAGATGTATATATATATATATAGCAACGTCCCCATTTGAATGAAAAAAAAAGCACATTATTAACATTGAAAGAGCATTAACGTTTTTTATGGTGCACTTTATCTGCAGAAATGATCTTGGTGGGAAAAAACACGACGCTAATGGCAACGCAGACGCTGTGCTTCATTTCCCTTCTCGCTGAAAACACTGTTTTCTTCTGAAGAATCTTCCCGTGAGAGCTGGAGGTAAAAACAACAAAACAACAACAACGACAAAACACCTGAAATTTGAAGCGGCCTTGGAAAGGGGCTGAATGTTCAGAGATAGATTCAGAAGTGAGAAGGGTGATTCATGCCCAGTTTCCGTGCAGGAAACACACACAGCAGATTGGCGGGCCAGAGTCGTAGATTGTCAAATGGCTTGAAAGACGTGGGAAAAAGCAGAGTGTCGTGCTAGCGCCCAGGAGAACCATGGTTCGAAGTATATCATTCAGTGCAGCATCCTCGCACAATTAATAATACAAAACAATTCTATGATTTTTATTTATTTATTATTTTTTTAGAAAAGCCTTCCGTTTACTGCCTCAAGCAAAAAACAGCGAGTGGTATTCGCATCTGGATAAAGCTGATGCTTCATTGGACCTTCCAACAGTAAGATGACTCCAGATCTGGTACGTTGACACGGCCGGTCGTCCATCGCCTCCATCAAACAGAAGCACGTCTGACATCTAATCACAGGTTTATGGATGGATTTGTTTGTCTTTAGCTAATGCTGGTAAAAAAAAAAAATGTGGGTGGGTGATCCAGCACTTTCCGATAAGTGGAGGACGCCTCAAAAATCTTGAAATTTACCCGGAAGACACTGGCAACATGAACAGCAGGCAAACCACAATTGGACTTGGCTACTCTCGTTTGTAATTTCAGTGTGACTTCGCTGATATAATCCCATAGGTGGCAAACCTCTAGCGGCGGAGAACAAATCACACAGACAAAAGGTTGCAGTGGCCAAGTAATTGCACGAAACCTGTATTGTGTTTTTTTTTTTTTTTTTTTTTGTCTTGACCAAGCAATTACTGTCTGGTACTTTTCATAAGCCAACACGTCACTGGTGGCGTAAAAAGACAGGTTATCTCCCCTATCAGCGCCATCATTAGGCTGTCCCCTCCGGTGCTTTCTGCGCAGCTTGTTATGAGTGTTTACACAAAGGCACCGCCGATAACGGCTGACAAATTAGGTTGATTATCCAGGGACCATGATGCACTGCGGCAGAAAAAAAAAAATCCATAGAAAATAGTCGTTTATTTTGTATTTATTTATTTATTTATTTATTTATTTTACTGAAGACCAAGGTGACACTGACAATTTCCATCCGCTGAGACCTGCTGTTAGCTTATAAAAATGACACAATATTCATTTGTGGATGCCGCCGTTCCTTCTGTCTTTTTTTGTTTGTTTTTTATTTTTATTTTTAATGGTTATTTTACATGACAAGATGTAAAGAGCTCCGGGGCTCCGGCTTCAGCTGCTTCTCTGACTTGCCGGTGGTGTCAATACAGATTTGGTTTCCGGTAGCCAGAGGTCTTTCCTGTGTTTTGTTAGGAATTACAACAACAACAACTACAACAACAACAATGACAGCAGCAACAACAACAACAACAACAACAACAACAACGCAAACCGCTTCACAAGAACGCGGCAAAACTGGAGAATATTCTGAGAGAACAGAAGATTTTTTTAAAGCAAGGGCCAACATGTGAATATCTTGCATTGAAAGCCTTTTTTCATTGACTGGGATTAAATCATTTGGACTTTCAACATGAATAGCTCCCTACGCCTCCGGTACAAAGCAATAGAGTCAATTTGCCAGTGGAAGATTGACGTGGCTGCTGTGTGCGGCTGTACTCAGGGGTAATGACGCCGTCTTTGGCTCTAATCGACAGAACAGAGGTCACACGCTGCGATTTTTAAAAGTTTGATGCCACAAACCCCGAGTGAGTGGGAGCGAAGCTCAGGAATAAGGCCACATTCAAGCTACTAATGACAGCGACTGCAGTTTTAATGCAAACGTTCATCACTTTTAAATTGGTGCTGTGGGGGAGGAGCATACTGGCGATACGGGAATTTACCGTGCCCAAGCTCAGCACTAGAAATTAGTGGTCGTTGTCTGTTCCTCACTCACCCCGCTCATTTAATAGGATTAACTTGGAACCTCCTGCGTATCACAGGTAATCTGCCCAGCAACAACTATCAAAGCAATTATATCTCCTGTAGCTGCAACCAATGATGGTTGCAGCGATGATCAGTCTTGGCCAAGTGAAGGGATATTGGTTGGCCGGAATATGCACATACACCTGCTGGTTGAGCTGAGCTAAATCTTCAGAAGCTTCTTTTCAGAGCGGGAAAACAGACGACTGGATCCAAACACGAGCATCCAACAGAGGTAAATTAGCCTTCGTCGCCAACGCCTGGTGGCTGAACAGGAAGATCAAAAGAGATTCACGTGAGTGCTTAATGTCGTGAATGTAACCTTAACTCATAGTAACCTTAGCTAATGCATGAAAAAGAAACTGATGGCACCAGTGAAACTGACTCAACAACTCAAAGGACTCACGTGACCTGAATCTGTTCAGCGACTCATCCAGAGGACTCGGGATTCAGAATAAATGGTCGTGATCCACACGAGGCCTTTAAGGAAATTAGACACAGAAGCGTCACGGTGTGTGAGTCACTGTGACTGGCCTTGGAGGAAAACATATTTCTTTTTTTTTTTTCTACTGAGATGTCATAAATCAAGGTGTGCTTTCACTAACTGCCAATGTATTTATATTTGAATACTGGTGGTTGTAATGTGGTCAGTGACGTACAGTTTTAAGATGCACGATAAGCTCAGTGACCCGAACGCTTGGCAGGCAGGGATCGTAAATAAGGCGCAACACCTTCGTCAATACACTTTTACGTTTATTGTCCCTTTTATATGAGCTTTGGCCACCCTTTTTACAAATCCATCCATCAATACTAAAGTGTAGCGAAACATAAATTGATTGGTCCTAAAGCCAGAAATGCTGCTAACCGCGCCGATACATCATTACGCTGAAGCACAGCTGCACCTCGCGCCGCTGCTGCAAAGCCCAACGAAAATGTATTAAAAACAGGAAAGCGGCTCGGCTCCGAACGGCAGCGCTGGCTCTATCTGACATATTTCCCCTTCTGACATTGTGAGCAAAACACAGGTGCATTCATTACAGCGTAATTACCCCTCTGTTAGCCTTCTGGTATATTATTCATTACAAGCAGTCTCCACACTGCGCCGTGACAGGGAAGGCAGAATGAATGAGCGGCGCAGATAGGATCGACTATAGCAAGCTTCACTCTCATCATTAATACTGCGGCGCAGCCAGGAAGTAACCCGCTACCAAGGCCACGGCTAAGTGGCCGGCGCTGGCAAGTGCACACACAAACACACACACACACACACACACACACACACACACACACACACACACACACACACACAAACATCTGCGTTTGGACAGCTGCACTTGCGAGGACGTTACGATTCCCAAGGTCCTCGTCGTAACCTTGACAATCACGACTGAATGCCAAACCCTAAGAGTCAAAGCAAGGCCCGTCCCTCAAAAACCCACCATACTTATTAGGCCTTGGGTTTTTTTATTTTTTTTCCTCGAGCAACTTGTCTGCCGGTCCTCATTTGGAGGGTGGGTTTACTGCTCAACAGGTCCAATAAAGCATAGCAGTGACGTCTGTAAGCACAAACTGGTGACGTTTCTAAATTTGCTGTTTACTTACCTAAACATAACAACCACGATTAAATCCTTAAAGATGCAATATCAGCTTATTAGCCTTTAGAAAAAACAAACAAAGCAAAAGCCAAACCAATTGTGTAACGCATTAAACTTGCAGTTTATTTGATGAAATTTTACTTGAGAATTGTGCCAAGCTGCACCTTCTTCTCGCACTACAACACTAAAACCAAGTTTAAAAAAGAAAAACACCAACCAAAACCACTTCCATCTTATTAACTTGTTCCCTGGTCCTTATGTGGATGGTGATTATAGGAAACAGAGTCTCTAATAGGGCGGAAGAATAAAATCACACACACACACACACACTCTTTGTACGTTAACTCACTTGTTGAGTGCATTTCCTCAGATACTGACCTTCCTTAAATTGGCTCTAATGTGATTTTATTTCTCTGCTAGATGTTATAGTTTCGCTACGTGTGCCCACCGAAACAAACCAGCTCCCTGCAGTTCCTCACCTGTCTCTGTGGTGGCAGCACTGACCCTCCGCTGACACACCCACACACACACAGACACGCACATTCTAGACTTCTACAATCTAACGCTGGAAGCACAAGGTGTCTGGTCCAATGTTGGTTTGTGATCAAAACAAATCGATGAAACCCCCCCCACCCCCCCGCCTGCAAGTTTGTTTGTTTTTTTCTTCATTTCGCTACAGCTAAGCACCGGAAATGGAAAAAAAAATCTAACATCACAGTTAATGTTGCATCAACTGTGAGCGAGGCGAGAACACATTGAACACATCTGAGGCAAATCGATCCGCCCGCGACCTCTGTGGCAAACTGAACACATAGGGAAGCCGCAGGTAGACGGACTTAAATAAGCGCAATAAATGAACAAGTAAACACAGCAGCCACTTCATTAGGTCGACCTTGCTCTTAACAGCTGCCAAATAATAAAGACACGGCCTCAAGGGTTGCCAGGTTTAGCCTTCAGTGATGCTATTGTTTGTAACCGGTGGTCATTTGACTTCCTGTTGACTTTTGGATGGTCTCCAAGCTGTCTGCCCACTCTGACCTCTGACCCCTGATTATAACGAGGCCTTTTTTTTTTTCCAAAGGATTCCCTGTTTTCTTGCTATTTATCCATTACCTGTCTGATTGCTTCATAGCAGGTGGAGTTCAGTGGATTTGTGGAAAATGAATCAGAACAATGGGGTTTAAGGCGATGTGAGGGAAAAAAAACCCTATAATGATGTGAAAACTGCTGGAGAGTTTCCTAAAGTTGAGTATAACAATTACCATATAAATACTGAACTACTGTACTTATGTCCTTGTTACAAAATGTCATCATTTGACTTTTGCTAACGTGCAATATCTTTATAATTTTAGTATCCCATTGTCTCTTGCAGGGGGAACTTAGTGAACACAGCAAAACTCCAAGGTTTCATCCAAGTTTTTATTTCAAAACACAAATTTTCCAGCAGGAGAGTTTTGTGTCTTTCACAAAAACCTCTCCTGTCAACATTTTGAAAATATTTGACTGTGATCCAGACGGGTTCCTTTCATCTTTTTTCAGGTCACATGAACTTCTCTTCTTCTCTCCTTTCTGGCCACGCGTTTGATCTGACAGAGCCATTTTCTTTTATGCTAAATTACATTTTTTTTTCTTGCTATTTTTTTTTTTTACTAGTAACATTTCCCTTCATTTACAAGACAGTTAAAAAGAAATCGATGCTGTTTAGTGTGCGCCAGGCAGCCAGAGACATGATGTCCAGACACTATGTGCCCGGACTACACATCGGCGTGTCAAAGTAATAAGAAAATTACTGCAACACATTTCGCGTTTCAATGCATTTTTATGAAGTGCCGCCGTGACGCCAATACCTCAGGAGGTGCGCGCCATTGTCGCTCACGCCGAACCGTTTGCGCGGTGCCCAATCTGAATTAGAAAGCAGTTAACGTAATGACCAATAAATGGCCCCAGTCATTGTCTGCTGCCGCACCCGGCACTCTGCACAACATCCAAAATTGATTTCGCTGCAGGTGATCCAAAGGAATCCAGGAGCCCTGCACTGCCGCCTCCTCTTCCTCCTCTTCCTCCTCCTCCTCCTCCTCCTCCTCCACCTCCTCCACCTCCTCTCCTCTGGCCCTTTTAGTCCCACTTGAGATTTGAGCTCCGGCCCCCTCATCCCGTGCCTCGCCTCTTGCAGAGCTCCTGCAACACAGCGGCATTCATATTTCAGCGGCTGGATATGAATTATGCACAATAAGCAGCGAGAAGGAATTTAATGATGCCTCGCCGGTACGGGCCGCCTCAAACAAACGCAGAGCGATTCCTCCTGTCTCGGCTGCGGGGATGGAGATGCTGATTTGAACAAATCTTTGACCTCGTCACTCTCTGTTGCTTGAGGTTTTTCGGCGGCGGAGAGACGGAAGAACGGGAGGCCCCGCCGTGTCAGAGTAAATCGATCCGCTCCAACATCTGACGTGATGATTCTTTGTCGGCAGAAGAAACGGCCGAGCTGAATTCGGGTTGCGTCACCCGTGGCTTTTAATTAAGCCTCTGCCGTCACGTTCGTTTGACCTCGTCATCTGGCAGCCAATGAGAACCGACGTCTTTCATTTTTGAGTCCTCCACTATTGAACAGAATAAGGGAGAACACCATTCTGTCACCAATACGTGATATTGTTGTGTGTGCTTAAGTGAAATGCTGATTCTAGGTTTCATTCATCAGCAGCATCTTGTAATGATGTGTGAGAGTCCTGAGAAAATTGTTTGAAATCAAGACCCGTGAGTCATAATTCCTCCTGTCTATTCACTCGCACCCCGATCCATCGCTGCTACTGCTAGCTAGCTAGCAAACGAAGCAGAGACCAGAAAGCACTGCACTTTTGGTCGCTGTTCAAAATACATTTGTACAAATATATGGAGTTGGAGCAGACATATGGCTGTCGCAGTCTTGCTGGAAAATCAGCTGGAAGTGGAGCAACCGGTCTTTTGACTTGCGTCCCTCTTTACCGCCCTGCTGTGAGTCTGAGTCGTGAACGAGCGAATGAACAAATTGCTCGGCTGCACTGGGAGTGGGAACATTTATAATTTGATACTAAAACTGAAACTGCTAATTATCACGCACTGAATCCAATGAGCTGATCTCACTAAACACTCTTTGGGTGCAAGATCACTTCGCTGACGCTTCACCGCGCTGGAAATCTGTGTGTATCAGAGTCTGTCTGTTTGCGTGTCACAGAGGGTAATGTGCACTAGTAGTGTAATATTTACTGACAAACTGGGCAAAAAATAGTTTGGAACAGCCAGCAGGAGTAGGAGGAGGCAGGGGGAGGAGGAGAAGGAGGATGTCCAGAAGAGAGTCCACAGGCTTTGGTTGTCAGCCAAATCAAACGTCTTTAAAATTAGATGCCACTGCCTGGAAGGAGGTGTTGCGATTGAAAAAAAAGAAAAGGAAACGCTGGATGGGGGGGGAAGGAGACGCTGGCACGGTGACATGTTTTCTATTTTCTGTACCATGACAGCGAGAGAGCCGTAATGGCAATTACCAAGCCCTGCGGGGTGAGAAAAATATATATTTACACATTGAATCCGTCCTATTAACATTTTTTTTTTTCTTCTCTCCATTCCAACTCGGCTCCCTGCGCACGTGACGTGTCGGTGCACAACAAGCAGCGTCCTTGAGCGCAGGTAACTGCTGCTGCTGCTGCTGCTGCTGCTGCTGAAAACGCAGAGACAACGGCGGCGGAGAATGTCAGATTGAGCGTTTCTAAGAGTGGCGAAGCTGCTTTCAGAAAGGTTTTCGGTCCGGCTGCTGCGTGGCCTCGAGGGGGGGGGGGTAAACTGGAGCTGTAACAGCAGTCACAGCTCCAGTTTACTGCAGAGTGACTTTCTTAAAATATGGGTTTTGTCTCCATTCAGGGCCACATTTTGTGGGAGCGTGCACGTGTACGTGTGTGTGCTTTGCAAATGAGTGAGACAGCAAGGAATACACACACACACGCATATGTAATTAATTTTCTGGAACACAAAAAGGTGCACACAACTTCGTTCCCACTGACTCATCACTCGCTCCGTCTTTCCATTAAACCTCGGCGGGATGCACTTGCTCTGCTTCCTATACTTATCTCACTATCGGCTGCGATTTTGTCAATATCCCTTTTCAATTAAATGATAAGCTTTTTGTTTTTCCTTCCAACCAACCGCTATTCAAATAAAAGCACCGCAAAACAAACCGGGAAAAAAACAACAACAAAACAATTCTGCTGCAATAAAGGTTAGCCTGTTTCAGTGCGACCAGTCGCCACGGAACGATTTTCTTTCAAAAGAACCCAAAAGGTTTCTGAGTGGTTTCTCATTTAAAGGAAGAAAGAAAGAAAGACAAGAAAAAGCCTTAATAGCGCTCCCGTCAAGGAGAAGAAGAAGAAGAAGAAGAAGAAGAAGAAGAAGAAGAAGAAGAAGAAGAAGAAGAAGAAGAAGAAATCAATATGTTTCAGATTTGCCGCACACAATATAACTTCCACTTGATTCCTGATTATGCACCGGGTCTTTGAGAGCCGCTCGCTGCCCCACAAATTGGCGCTTCCAGCAGACGGTAAATTGTCCTGCGTGCCGAATACATTAACATACTGCTTGTTGTTTGACAGCAGTCTGGGAATATCTGCATGCCGAGGAATAATCCCGCGAAGGTCCATTACGCCGGAGCTGCTAAGAGCTGCGATCCCACGAGAGGGAAGAAGCGTGCAGGAAAAACACACACACGCTTCATATTTAACAGGTTGTGTCGCAGTGTTTTCTGTTTTTTCTCTTCTGTTTTGCCGGACCTCGACGTTTGACATCGTTATCCTCGGCTCTCGTACGCTCGCTAACAAATACTCGCAGGATGGGAGCCGTCGCCAACCCTAAAGACGTTCCAGGTGCGTGCCAGTCGAGTTTTTCTGCGCGAGAAGCCGTTTTTGTTTTTGTTTTTTTTAATGCCGAGGCACCGAGTGTGTTTTGTGTTTCTCAAGGCCGGCACTGGTCCGCGAGGAGCTGCATGGCTCGGGGCGAAAAACCTGCCATGTCATACATCATTAATGCCACGTCAGCGTCATCGGGGCGCAGCGGTTGCAACAGATTGAGTCCAGCAAAGGGGGGGGGAAACAAAAAAAAACAAACACATGTTGCATCCAATTTGCCATTAAATCAGAGCCGTCGCTCGAATGCGGTTTTAAAAACTAATCCAATAATGGTGCACAAAGTGCATTGAAATCTGCCGAGGCGAGGTTTTGAAAATGAAAGGGCGTAATAAAAAGGGACATAATGGGATTGGAAGAGGCGAGAGGTGCGGAGTAAAGAACAGAACACAAAACTTGTGTGTAGGAACGTCACATGTGCGGAGTGAGCGTGAGCGCTGAAGGTTTCTCCATTGTGCGGCTGCTCCACTTTTATATTTGTGAGTGACAATTTGAGTTGGAGGCCGGAAAAAATGTTTTTCATTACTTTTTTTTTTTTTTTTGTAGAGCTGCAGCTCGGAGGAGGATTAATTTAAAGGTTACAGCCTGACACATTGGGCTGATTGTCACAGGATGGACTATTGTCCGACCCCCCTGTGCTCAGTGTCGCCTCTAGTGGCAAGTTAGGAGGGTTAAAAAAAAAAGGCCTGCGTGGCTTTAATTGCGTTGCAGTTTGTGTTCAGATTGAAAAGGAAACAAAGGTATCTATGAATTATGCATTAGACAGGGTTGCCATGACTTTATACGTCAACTTTCATTACATTTAAAGTTGACGTACAAATTTTTTTTTTTTTTTCCACTGAAATGTCAGACTGATCTTCTGCTTTTCATCCCCCCCCCCCCAGGAAGCCGCCTCATACAGTTAATAATCCCCCAGAATTCTCTCCGCCTCAACAGGAAATATCTGATTTAGCCCTCTGTTTACACTGTAGTGTTGTGTGAATCCACACCAAGAACCGATGCTTGGTAACCGATTGTTGAGTGTCACTGTGTAGACACTATTTGATTTTTTTTTCTCTAAATAACATTCCTTTAAAACTTTAAGTTTTAGTAAAATGATAATAATAAGAATAAGAATAATAAGAAGAAGAATACGAATAATAATAATAATAATAATAATAATAATAATAATAATAATAATAATAATAATGATAATAATAATAATAATAATAATAATAATAATAATAATAATAATAATAATAATAGATAATGATGAATATCAATATCTTTGGTTATACTTGGTATTGAATCAGAATCAAAATCAGTGTTATCAGTCTCAGTGGTTCTTTGCTGGACCGTTCCAACACTTTGCTAGGAGACAAAAGCCAGAGCCCTGTGTGACATCATAAAAAACTAGTAAAACAGGTAAAAACAAGTTTAAAAAAAAAAAAAAAAGGTGTCCACTGACAGGCTTCGACACAAATTATGGATTGAATAGTTGGATAGGTATTTATTTATTTATTTTTTGTATACAATGGGGCCTTTATGAGACAAAAGTCTATGTGGCAAATCAATGCGCACACATCCGCCAGGCTCCGCCCACACACAGTATCCTCACCAGTGGCAGACAATGTGCCACTGGGTGTTGATTCCCTGGTGTGTGAAAAGTTCCTGCGTTCCTTTTGTCTCGCAGCGCAGCAGCAACTCCTCTTTCCTCTTCCTACGCAAACTGTTCTCCCACGAGGACGCTGTCAGCTGCTTCTATTGTGCCTTGATTTTTGTTTTTTCTGCTTTCCCTTTGTTCATCCAAGTTCTTTTGTAACGTGACGTACGTTCACCTTGGACTGAATGTTAAGACAAAACAACAGTTGCGTGACGACCGTTTTCACATGTTTACACAGATTACTGGCAGGGATTACAGCTCGCCAAACATCGGTGCTCAGTCCAGGTCACTTGTAATCCCACGCTAAACCACAAGGGGGTTTCATCCCGATAAGGAGATTTACGGGATAAAATCACTTCATAAAACTGGGAGTGAATAACGTAATAATCGAAAGATTAGCATAAGCATTATTGGCTGATGTTGTTTAAATGCATGAGTAAGTAGAAACAACTTTAAAAAATTTAACCGTGAAACTTATTTCTAATAATAAATAGAAGCTATTTTTTTTTTTTAAGGAGGGCACTTTAAGGACAGCAATTGCCATTAAATAATCTATGAAAGAGTTTCTTGTCCATAAGCAGTAATTAACAAAACTTTTGCAACTTTAAAATAATCAATATTGGTGCCACGGTTGTGTTTGTGCGCGCACGCAAACACAAGTGCTGAATGGAAAGCAGGGGCCGCTACCAGGTGCGGCGCGGTAATCCCTAATTGCCTGCTGCAAAGTAACAAGCGTTCGGAGCATGATAATTGCCCTTAAAATGTATGCATGGCCGCGCAGAACAACACAAATAATCCCCACCGTGTCACTTCCAGGCAGACGGATGCCCCGTGCGAGCGGAGAGATTAGAGCACTCCTGGAGGTGGAAGGTGTAGCGGCGAGGGATCAATAAATCGATCATCCCGACGTAAGGAGCCGGCCGGACATCATGAAGGACCTCTACTGTCAGCAGCGGCGTACGATTGTTTTGTTTACGCAGCTCCAATCACAACAGACCACACCCCCCTTCCCTCCCAACCCCCGCCTCACCGCGGAAAATTAATGATTAATGGCAAAAGGTTAATATCCACTCTGCTGAAAATGAATCAACGACTGAATTAATGAGATCATTACCTGCATGGATTGATAATGAAATTAGTCTTGGTACAAAGCGGCCGGTTTCTGGGACGTGGAGGTATTGATTTGAGGGGAGGGGAGGGGGAAAAAAAAATAAAAAATGCTTCTGCCGGCTGAAGCCCTTGACCACATGGCCTCTCCTGGATGAACCGAGCGGCTGGAGGTCGCATTAAATCTCCTGCAGCTGGAATATAATGGCCTTCATGACGGCTGATGGTCTCGTTCAATGTAATGAGCGGCATGATTTGAGGTGTGCTGACCGCTGGCTGTACTGAAGCATGCGCTTGCTGTTAAGCTCCACCCCGTCGACTCGTCGCCGAACGTTTTCTTCATACAGTATTTTTCGAAAGATGGTATTAATTCTTCAACGAAAGTGATATCCAACTGACGAAGAGCCCAGAGGATGCGTTTACAAAAGGTAGCAAAGCTTGGCTTTGCCTCTTACCTTCAACGTTCTCATGCTTTGTTTCTGAAAGTGCCTCCGGCTTCCTGATTGGTCGCTTGAGTTGACTAGTCAACCTTTGCATTTCCGCAGCAAACTCCGATGCGTCCGGCACTGTTAACTATTTGCATTTTCAATGCATATTTGAATGTTTGGCTATGAAGAAAGGAAGACGCACGTGGTTAGACATGAACCTGAGGGAACACTAATTACCTGAAAACTTCATGTACTCACCGTCGGCTGGAAGGCGATAAATCCAAACGGCCCCAGAGCTGACTGTCGTGTACGGATCTGGCTCTATTCCTGGCTGCTCGCAGTTCTGCCGCGTGACCTCGCTGCTCCAGCTGCTTGGGGGCCCGGGCTCATCCAGAAACGGATCCAGTGGAACCAGGACTGGGCTGCCTCATAAGCGTGGCAGATTGACGGAGGTATGGAATTTCAAGGGGGTGGGAGGCGGGGTAAATTTTCAAACCTTGGACCTTGTTGCAAATGATTGTCACCATGTGTTACCGTGTGTAAGCATAGCTGGCTATTCTGTTAAACACCTGCCTAAAGCAGCAGCAGCATTGGCACTGTATTTAGCGGCTGCTAGGAGCGAGCACTTGCTTTCTCTATTTCTTCCTCTTCCTCCTCTTGCTTTTCATTTGCAGCAGCAGCAGCAGTAGCAGAAGTTACTTCCTTGTTTTGTCAGGACTATAAAAGGAAACTGATTGGTTATGGGAAGCATGAAAATTTTAAGTCTCAACCGGAGGATGTGTGTGAGCATGAGTTGGTTTTCATTTCAGGGATTCAGCTGCCGTGCAAGGGATAGTAAGTACTGGCCTGTTTTGTCTTGAATCCTGCAGTCTGGCTCCCACTCCACCAGTCTCTTCAAATGTCACAATGAAGATTTTGATGAACGTTGACGCTACCATCTCACACCGCGACAGCCTTCTTTATTGCCGCTTCTAATCGTGTAGTGAGACAACAGACCTGCCTGCTCGTCCACACTTCAATGCTGTACAGTTAGCAACACAATAATCCTGACAGGCTGAGCTAAAATCCAACCCTAATGTAAAAAGTTGACGAGTTGTTTTTCCCTTCCTCTGCCTGTTCTTTTTTTTTTTTTTTTTAGGTCGGACCGTCGGCAGGTCCCAGCAGTCATTTTCAGGAGTGATTCGCGCAGATGAAACATGTCTCTGCAGGAAATTGTACTGGGTTATTAATTGGCGGGGAGTCAGACGGTACTTAGAGGAGGCTCTGGAGACGAGTTGATTCATGTTTCAATTCTTCATTTGAAAAGCACTTCAAAGTCAACCGGTCGCAGCGAGCCTGCAACAGAAGCCAGATCTGAAATCAGACTATTTTACAGTTTGCACCAAACTGGATGGACACTGTTATTGCAGCTCTGTCCATCGTTGTTTTATTTTTTTTCACTGAGGGAGAGAAGGGAACAAGAAACATTTACTGAGTTGTTTTTTTTTTTCGATTTATTTTGGTCATTTTTGAGGCAGTCTGAGTGATAGTCGGAGATCTATACTCCACATCTTATTCTGTGGAGTACATCTCTGTAAATAATTCAATACGGTTGACACGGAGGAGGGTGGCTGATCTGTGACACAGCCATGACACGGCACAGGGGTGGTCGGGGGGGCGGAAAAGCAGGATTTTTTTTTTTAAAGGAGGCTGAAAAGAAGAACGTACAACAGAGTGGCAAAGTGTGATTCTATTTGGACAAAAAAAAAAGAAGTTACACTGTCAAAACTAAAAAAAAAATACACCAAGTGCAGCTTGTGTTAAAGTTACAGAGTGCACGTCTTCAGTTGTTTTTTTTTCATTTCTGTTTGTAAAAATGTGAAAGTTTGGCAGTGAAATAAAAAGACTGAAACATTTTTTATAATTTTTTTTGCGTACTTCAAAATCATTTCACACTGTGAGAGAGAATGATTTTATTATTTTTTTACTCAAACACAAACAAACTCACGGCTCATTCTCAACACCCCCCCCCCCCCACAAAATCTATTAGGTATTCTGCTGAATTACTTCCATGAGCAATATGTGATACTTGAAGTTTATTATCAGGTAAACTGCTGCTGCTGCTGTTTGGTGCCAATTCCTCGAATACATCTGTTGGTCGTAACCGACAATTTAACCTGAACTCTGCGGCAACAAAATGTTGTCCAAAGATCTTCAGCGCTTCAGTTAAACTGCAAGGTCACGAGATTTACAACCTCGATGCGCCGAGTTAAAACTGAACCACTGTTATTGGTTGTTATTAGAGCTGAAGGTGTTTAGCTTCCACCACATCAAGGCTAGTTTTGCCAGCTGATTGCTAATGATGCTAATGGCAAGACAGCCTGCTAAAGCAGGCGCCTAAAAAAGAGGAACGCTTCTTTGTTTTGGTTGACACGAAGCACAGACGTTTACAGAACATTTAGCGGTTAGCTTCTGATTGGATGGGCAAATTACCATTCACTCAAGCACCCGGAGCGACACGGATACTTTGCTTTGACGAGTCACTGTGCTGAGGAACATTATGTAAAAGACCCCAAGAAAAGGACAGCAAAGACTAGTTCAAGTTTTTTTTTTTTTTTTAGCGAGAGAACACTTTTAAATAATTCATTTCTTGCACTTTGTAAAAGATGAATGTATCCTCTTTTATTTTTTCCCCCTGAAAAAAACATTATGAGGGAAGGGTAAAACCCCGAGACAGAACAGTGTCTGAGGATTTTCCCTCCTGCCTGCCACAATCACCACTTCCGAACACTAATTCTGGGGAACAAAATGCAAAATATGAAGGACACGCAGCAGCGGCTGTACGATAATTCAGTTTCTTAATGGAGAAAAGAAACATTTTGCTATATTTATGAGAATATAAAATACTAAATACAACACTGCACTAATGTAAAACTCAGCTTCCTATTTTTTTTAAATCAAAATTAATCCTCACTGCTGCACTTCCACGAAGACACTCCAAACCCGAGCCTGCTCAGTGTTTTACTTCGCCCACAACCTCATTAACTGCACAATCTCAACATTAGATTTTTGTGGTGGTCTTCAATTTACAAAAAATGTTTTTTATTACCTTGATTTTTTTTTGTTATGCATGGTGTCTTTCTTAATTCTCGTGTCCTGGGCTGACACCAAACTCCTCTTTTGCCTCTCAGGCTGAAAACCCTCTTGAGCAAAGTAATTACAGCCACCTTGCCGTTGGTGATTAAAGTGCAAACCAGTCTGCCCATCTAGAGTGGGACTCATGGTGCCAGTTTTAAACCAGTCATGCATGATACCGTCTTCCGTGTGAGCAGTTGTTGTTGTCCTTCTCCTTGTTAGCGTGACTGCTAATGAAGCTGGAGGTCTTAACACAGGATCCTGCAGGAAGGGGGAATCCTGAGTTAATACAGCTCAGTCGCAACTGGATTAATGCAAATTGTGGCGCCGCAGTTCGAGCAGCCGATGCAATTTTCTGCTAATTTTATTTGAGCGTACATTAATTATGCACGCCTTGTTTATTGGAGTGAATTATCGACAGCTTTATCTTTCAGTGATGACTGTTTAATTGCCTGTATTAAGTGACTAGCGCCGACTCTGAGTGACTCCCTTTTCCTTTCGGAGTCACCGGCACTTGATGAGACCTTCCACAAATCCGATACTCGGCACTCGGCTGTTAGCGTCTCGTGATGGAGGATGGACGGGGAAAATGTTGTCTGACAGCGGCTGAAAGGACGGCTGCGCTGCCGCGGTGTGAAGGGACGACCCTGCGTGTCAGTGGTTTTCGCCCTGACGAGGCGACGGAGTTGCTCTCCTCGGTGACCCAGCTGAGGAGTGATTATCTTCAGGAGGGTTAATGGAGGTGGCAGCGCATGCCTGCACACCTCAATGAGAGGAGCCGCCGCCACTGCAACCGCTTGAGACCTCGCCGATGGACTTTCACATCCTTCCCCTCAGTGGGAGATGCTGCTCGCGGCGCCCTCGCTGGCCGCTCTGACCTCAGTCAAGAGTTACGGCGAGCCGACTGCGCCGCCGGTTAACCCTCGCTGTTCGCTTAATTCGAGGTGACTTCAGTACAGGGAGACTTAGACCGAACCTGTTTATTTGCTGTTCAGACCTTGCGGAGTTCATTTAAACCGATTTTTTTTCCCCGCGCTACTGAAGACGTGCCTGTGCGTGAACACGCTACCTCGCGCAAAAACCTTTTCTTTGTCCAATTGGTCGCAGGATTGCAACTTTTGAGTACAGCAAAGCTGTTGGCTCGTAAAACTTCTCCTGGATGATCTTTGCTCATCACAGTTTTTGCTGACACTGATGCTCCTTTTGCCATCCCTTCCATTTAGTTTTGTTCTACTTACATCTCACGGCGGGCACTGTGACATCACTTCTGTCTCTGCTGGATGACCTGACGCTGCTCAGCTTGTGATTCCTGTGACCCTCTGATTAAGATGAAGCACAAAAGGCTGTGAGAAAAAAACGTGTTGCGCTTACCTCTTTGTTCTGGTTCAGATCGTCCACGATGACCAAGGGAAACAATTTGATCTTTATTTCATAGAATCTTCGCCAAAGTTGGAAGCGGGTCCACGTCCCCTTGTTGCCGTCTCTATAGCTGATGCCAGGATCTCTGATGAATCACGAGCCCCTAGCTTGAGGAACATAGCGGGGATTGCGCAATATCCCAGCATGCATCACAGCACTTCTGCTACACCTTAACAAGGCGAGGGGGTGCACAGGGAAGGTGTGCACGCGTTTTGGTGCGTATCTGTGGAAAGGGAGCGATGTGTGTGCGCGCATGTGTGCGTATAAGCCCCTCGGCTAATGAGAGGTGGTCGGATGCAACTTTCAAATTCCCTCATGCGTGTCATCCTGGAAATGCAAATGACAGCAGGAGCCATATGGAAAATGGAGTCGGCCCTTAACGTGCCGGCGCCTTTGCGCGGATCCCCGTCAGGCAGGCAGGATAATACTTGTTCTGGAGCTTGAGGGGGGGGGGGGGGAGAAAATTTGTGAATAATAAATAATGATTGAGCCGTGTTTCTCTTAAATGTATCATTATCACATCTTGCTCGCAGTTATCTCCACGCTGCACCTTTTGTGAAGGAGGAGAAGAAGAAGAAAGAGAGAGAGAGAGAGAGAGAGAGAGAGAGAGAGAGAGGCTACAGGAAGTGTGGTGGGAGAGAGAGACAGATGACACAAGGAGATAGGAAGAGAGACAGAGAAAGATTTCAGAGCCAAAGAGCCTCGAAAGGAGAAGTTGTGACTGTGGGCTGGTGAGACTTGGAGGTAAGTGTTGTGGGCTTTGCGCGACAAAGGGCAGCGCAGTGTTCACACTGATTGAATCAATCGCTCTGTGTAAGTAGCTGCCGGTTTGCCGGCCTCCCCGGGGTGACGGAGAGGTCCGTCCAGCCGGAGTGAACCGCTCCAGCCTTGCACGGCCGCGGTGCGCAGGGCGAGAGGGATTTAAAAGAGCAATGCATCATAGCGGCAGCAGGCAGTGATGTGAAGCAGACTCGTATTTATTGACTCACCGACTCGATTGATTGTCTCGATTGATGGGGAAAATGTCCAGAGACAACAGGACGACAGACGGACACACAGCGAGAGAGGTATGCAAAATAAATAGTCATTATATTCAAAGAAACAATCAGAGACCAAAAGAAAAGGAAGAAACAAAAAATAAATGCAATTTCATTTTTGCATGTGTCAAGGAGCGTTTCACCCAGGAAAATAACAGAACCCCACTGACCGATGGCCCACATCATCATCATTTTTTTTTCTTTAATTTTTTTCAAATTAAGTACACACAGTAACAATGGCTTGGTCATTCACCTGGGGCGTCTGTAGCTTTACCTTGACAGCAAAATTCTCTCTGACTTTGCCCCCTTTTTTTCGTTTTTTTCCCCGGCGAGCGGCGGGTTTATTTAACACGTCATTAATCTCTAACGACGGCGGAGCGGTGCGGCGGCAGATGTTCGTTAACAAACTCAGGTTTCAGTCCTTCCGGTTATGTTGTTGTTGTTGTTGTTGTTGTTCTTCGCCCTCGCCGCCACGTCGCGTCCCTGCGACAGGAGCGAGGCGGAGAAGACGGCGGGACGACGGCGGGACGAACATCCGCGACAGTTTAACTGTGTCCGTCATGAGAGCGGCTCCGTCCACAGGTGACCCTTTCATATTCCCGCAGACTCGGCCCTCTCAAATTAGCCGCCGCCGCCGCCGCCGCCGCCGCCGCTGCTGCTGCTGCGCCGCGGCCCGAGTGCATAGTCATCAGGATGCTAATTTCAAGGTTGGTACAGGGAAACAATCCAATTATCGAGCGGCGGCCACTGCACATCAGCTTCCCGTAGACGCAGCGGGAGAGGCCGAAGCCGGAGCAAACAACTTTGGTAAACTTAGACTGATAAAGAAAAGCGGATTGTCTCCAACTCCGGGGAAAAAAAAAAAAAAAGATGGACACAGAAATGAGTCGAAGGGACTTTGTGCCGCTTCTTCCTCTCTCTTTCAGTCTTCCTGCTCAGGACAGTGCAGGACAGTGTGGGGAGGGGGGGGGTTAAACAACCAAAAAGACAGAGAGCGGAGCTCCTCGTGGCCTCGACGCTGGTGAGTGGGTGAGAGAGCAACAGACTGGCGCAAAGTAAAGGGAGAGGAAACAGGCAGAGATTAGCCTTTGGGCTCATGAGGTAAGGACACTTAACTCATCGCATGCATTGCCATAGTCAACATGATGTGTTTCTTTTGTCAGTTCTTCTTTTTTCTTTTTAAATATCTGCTCTTTGCCGGGAAACAAAAACAATAAATCGTCTCTCCTTTTTCACAAATATAAATATATTTCATGTTTGCTATGTACAGTAAATGATTATTATTATTTTTTTTTATCTGTCAACATTAGTATTGAAGGTTGGGGTGGAGGGGCGGAGTCAGGGGGGCGGGGCAAGTGATTTATTTGTTTTCTTTCGGCGAATGGTTACAGACAGTGTGAACGGGAGTGCTCAGAGCAAAGCGGCTCTCTCCCTGAAGACAAAGCGGGGCGGGATGAGGAGGATGAAGATGATGAAGATGATGAAGATGATGAGTTTCATTCAGAAGGCTGGTGGTGTGGCTACGCCGAGCGGCGCCGCTCCGTGCCGCTCCTCGTTGCCCCTACTGGCCCCGGGAACCGCGGGGCTCCCTGTCCTCCTCCAGCTCCCACTCAAAGTTCTGGCCTGTCATTTGGTAGAACATCATGTTAAAGGGTTTGTAGAACTTGTGCAACCGCCGGATCACATCCGGTTCGATTTTGGGGTGAGTTCTCCCTTTGGACTTGCCCAGGCACCTCGGGGTGCTGCTGTCCTCGGGCTTCTTCAGACACGGGAACCCCTTGGTCTTGTTGAAGTAAAAGTGTTTGTCCGTCACGATGCGCTTGAGCCCCAAGAAGTCCTGCACCTTGGCCATCTCGCCCGCCGGGTCCACGATCAGCCGCTCGCCGCTGACAAAGTGCATCTGGGAGAGCGGGAAGTACTGCATCCAGCTCTCCAGGTGGAGCGCGTAGATCCCGATGCGCAGCGCGCTCCACGAGGCGTCGATGAGGCCCAGCGTCCGGTTCTTGAAGGCCAGCACCTCGAAGGTGGGGATCTCGGGCTTCTTGGACAGAGTCTGCGTGTAGTCGGAGATGGCCCTGGTGACGGGGTTACGCACCACGATGATGAGCTTGATGTCCCTGGCCATGGTGTGGATGCGCTTGGGGGCGTGGTTGGTCACAAAATAGCTGGGCGTCTTCTCCATGGTGATCTGGCCCTCCAGCGTCGAAGGCATCAGGTCTCTGGGAACACGAAGAAGAAGAAGAAGAACAGCAATGAGACAAGATAAGACACAACGAGGCAGGAAAACAAAAGTAAAGAAGCTGCTGCTTAGCGCGGAATCATCCCCACACCTCTTGGAGTGCAAATGAAACACCCCGAGGATGCATCGCAAGCGTTCTTTTTAGTGGTGGTGGGGGGGCTGGGAGGGGGGAGTTACATTTATTAAGTGGCCCGGCCGCATTATTTCAAATGACGAGTCAAAATAGCCGTTATTACGGTCGGGCATTATGTCGCAGGGAGAGAAAACATACAGCTAATTACATCCGTGGAGTAATACACGGGACATAAAAGAAAGGGAGATGAAACGGCAGGCAAAGCGAGCATGCTCATTGCTTAATTGACTCCATCTGTGTTACTCCAGGAGCTGTTTTGGAACTTTAATAATGAGTTCGCTGCATATCATTAATACCGGGGCGCCTGGGGTATTGTTTTGTCATGCATTTATTATGCATGCGAGGCTCGCACTCACTCTGGCGCAGGCGAGGCTTATTCCTCGTTGCACATGCGCTCGCTGCCCCCGCCGGCTCTTTTCCTTTTGCTCTCTTGGTGTCTATACGGGTTGAGGGGGGTGGGGGGGGATTGGGGACGGTGGGGGGAGGCGCTCAGTGAAAGCAGCGCCGATTAATTATCAGATTCAAGGTGATCATTTGTAGAACAACGAATTAAAAAAGAAAGAAAATAAATCCATTCCTGACGTTTAAAAGGGAGAACATGAACGACTCGTTCCTGCTTTAAAGCCGACCTGCAGCAGCAGCAGCAGCAGCAGCAGCAGCAGCAGCGACGAGTTGCGCAAGTGCACAATGAGCGCACGGCAGCGCGCACGGTTGCTATTTTTGCATCAATAATAAAGCATAGCACTCGCCTCCAGCGAATCCTTATCAAATGTTTACACTGATGTTCACTCCAATTCAGGCTGTTATCTTTGTTTGTAGGCTATGTGATTCAGTGCTAAATTGGTACATTAAATCTGCGGTGAGACGCAGCGCTTTATCCAGAAAGCCACAAATACGCCGGGTGTCTCACAACCCAATGGAGAAGTCAGGCAGAATCCAGGTGCGTATGTATGTTATGTTTTTCACCCCAAATAACTAAAATAACCTTTGAGCTTTGAGTGACCCAGAAAGCAGAAATATATCCTACATCTAATTCCCCGGGTCCATGATTGAGTTGCGAAAATTGCTGCAAAGATTTCAACTCTGAGTCACCGTTCATCTGTGCAGTCAACATCCATCAGAGCACATTTTCAATCTGTCTGAAGGTTCTATAGTTTCCATCGCTAATTAGCTTCTTTTCTTTAAGCGACAGGATTTCCAAGAAGCAACTGCACTAAAAGAAATACAAAAAGACAAAGCAGAAGCTACTGTTAGCTGTAAACGACGGCTCCTGCTTAAGAAGTTGAATGCTGATATTGTGCCTTGTGAGTGTGCGCGCGCTTTTATATTTTATAGAACTGGATGGCTTCTCCATTTTGAAATAATAATCAGAGCAAGAAGCTTCTGCTTCGACCTGCTTAAAACACACACACACACACACACACACACACACACACACACAAGTAGCTCAGTGGTAAGAAGCTACAGCTGTTTTCTGTTGCCATTCGAAATGCCTTCCACAAACTCTTCCATCCAGACGTGAGGTGATGGGCAGCATTTCAGGACTGAAATCCTGAACCAAAAGCCACGTCGTCCTCCCCCACCTGCTTCCCCCGCGCCCCTAAAAACTTGTAGCGACGTTGAGTCACATCAATCATTCGCATCGTAGACATTTCGTAAATTAACCGTTCCCCAGCAAAGAATCCAATTTGCCCTGCAAAACATGAGAGCTGTTATGCACATATCGACCACCCTGGTGACACGCACACACGCACGCACGCACGCACCCATGGCTGCTGGGCGGAAAGTCTCACAAGTGGCCTGGTAATTGCATCTCAGTAACAGTATTGCCTTCCTGATGGGTAATTTCCCTCCGGATTATGTTTGTCTCTTGACAGTACAGAACTGTGGTTACTTCTGGGCCTGTAATGGGATATTAGACGTATCTACGGATAGCATGGTGATGAGAGAAGAGTATTAGTTTTCATTATTTTCCATGACTTTCTACACTTCCTCCACCTCCCCTGCGTGAATGAATCGCTAAAGATTTTTTTCTTTTTTTGGGAGAAAAAAAAGGGCGGGGTGGGGGTTAACCTTTCAAGGACTTTTGCTCAGTTTGCCACTTAACTCCAAAGTGCGGTGGGTGGTCTTACGGCGCGGCATCACCATTTATGGTCATAAAAGAGAGGCTTTAAAAGTATCGCAGGAAAATCACCTTGAAAATGAGCGGCTCGAACCACTGTATGGACACGAGCTGCGGCGTCTCACCGCTAATGCCGCTGTGCGTCTCTGGAGCGTGTCCAATTGACGGGACAGATGCACGTCGGCCAAGGTTACCTTGTTGAAAGCGTGCAACGCAACAAGCGAGTCGTCCTCATTGGGCCAGGCCCGACGCTAATCATTGCACATTTAATTACACAACAATGAGAAGTGGGTTGGGGCAAGGCTTCGTTTTATTTATTTTTTTTCTCTGATGGGGGAATCAGTCATGGATCATGTGCGTCTGAAATGTCAGCGGTAGGGAAATCAAAACGCTGATAAACAAGCTAATTTTCCCCCTCCGTGCGTGGCGAACGACTCCTCTGGCCTTGCAGCCTCTCGGAACCGGAGTAAACAAGAGCGGAGCGCTAGCTGTTTGCCTCGCCGCTCCTCTCCGCATCGGCTGCGGCGCTCGACGCGGGGTCACTCAGGTGGGTAGGCAAACCGAGTGAGCGCAGTGTAGCTGCTGAAGAGGCGCCGCCAGCCATCTGCTGTTTACCTCCTCCGGCCCCGAGGACAAAGAAGACTACGTTTAGCCTCAGTTTAACTCGCATCCAAAGCCGTTTTTCAAATCTAAAATAAAAATATTCCCCTTGCGCACGGAGCCTGCGATAACTAATTTAATGATGTCCGCATTGCTGCATCAACTCCACCTCCCCCCCCCCCCCCCCCCCGTGCAATGTCAGATGCAAGGGAAAACAGCACATAAGGTTCTGAGAACAAATGTCTGAGTGGCATTAACTGACTAGAAAGAGGATCTGGCTCAGTGAAATGTTGCCGACTCATTAGTGAATTTGTATCTTTGTATGTAAACCTCTTTAGCAAAATCAAGGCTGGCGCTGTGCAGACTGGCGCTTCTGCAGGGGAAAACCGGCTTGTTTCCCAAACTTTTACTTTCTGGTGTACGATGAAATAAAACCTTCCCTCAGTCTCTTTTTTTTTTTGGATTGATCATCTCTGCGGCAGTATCGGCGGCTGGACCTCCCCGGGCGGCGCCTCAAACGCAATCAGTTATTCTGGAGGTGTCCGCAAGCGACAAACACCCCCCCCAAGTTCCCAGCAAGTGCTTTTTGATTATGGCTCACTTGATTAGGAGATATTAGTCTATGCCTTGAGCAAAAAAAACAACAACATAAACAAGCAAGAGGGGCGGCCAAATAAATGCTACAAAGTCTAATTTTCTAGCAGTCAAACGGAGCATTTCAACGAAGGGATCCAGTGGTCAGTTTGCGACTAATTGCTTTGCCCTGAGTGGCACGTTTTGCGATCGCGGTGACATTTGACGGAGCATTTAAAGAAGAGATGTGCTCGTTGGCCGCGAGGCCGGCAGAGGAGAAATAGCAGAAGAAACGTCGGCCAAAATGACTCAGTCTATCTTTGAGCCTTCGACACGTTGATGCGTACGTGTTTGGCACGCACAACAACAAGCCCGAGGCCGCAGGGAAAGGGTCTGAGCGGGTCTGTTATGGAGTGGGAGGTTTTGTTTTGTCACGGTGATGGTGCACATTTCAGCTGGGAAAACAAACACAGAGAGGCAGCCATTCCGGGTGAGTGGTTCAGGTTCAAGGAACGGTGAGGAGTTGCCTTTTCTTCCCTTTGTTTCTTTCTCAATATTTTTAATAATTCCCTGAATCTCAACCTCTCCACTGCTCTTCAGAGCACAGAACCTCCAGGCAGGTTTGCATCCATCCATCATCCATCCACAAACAAGTCTATGGACTCCAATTAAACAGCTGCAGCTAAAACGATTGATTGATTCATCGAGTTGCCTTAATGAAAAAAAAAAACTTTTGCTTTTACACTTTTTGTGTTTCAGCTGGTTCTGGAATAAACACATTAACGACCGACAAATGAATTCATTACAAAGATCATTGACAGCTGCAGCTTTACAAACAGCCTATGAACATCGCATGCAGCAACTCGGCGCATTTAAGGTGTGTAGATGTGGCGAAGATGACTTGTTGAAGCTCAAACCGAACAGAATAGAGATTTAAGTGACTCTGTTGTTGTTGGTGGCACACAGGTTTCACAGAATAAACCCACATGCATCAAATAAATGTGGCTATGAATAATTACAGCTTGGCCAGCCAACTTTGCTCAGTGATGGAAGTAAACCACCAAAATGACTGTATTAAATATGAAAATGGCAGAATGGCCCTTTACTTCATTGGAAACATGGCACTCACTATTTATTGATTTTTTTTTTTTTTTCCAAAAGTTTTATGGAAACTCAACTAATTAGCATTGCACGGTTAAAACAACAATTTCCCTTCCCTTAAATGAAAACACAATACGGTCCCCAGGCCCATGCTCTTGCAGGGCTGCAGGCTGGTGGAAAACAGTTGAGGAGGAAGTGACAGCTGGTCCTGATCAAACCCGATTCCCTGCTCCGCTCCTGAGATCCCCTGAAGAGCGTTTCCCCGTCCAACAGTCTGCAGAGCCAGGTACTCGGCTACCCACAATCCCCCCGGCCGCGGCGCTGAGATCTGAAGCTATGTTCAGACGTCCTTTGGACATAAAACATGATAAAATGCAGCGCCGCGGTGGATGTTTTTCGGTAGCCACGGATCATTAAAACACAGCAGAGAAAATGAGTCTATTTTTAAAACTGTATTAAAGTCTGGGGATTGGAGCAATCTTATCTCAAATCAGAGACTCAAAGGAGGATATTGCTTTCGCTCTTTTTTTTAAACAAGCATGTCAGGTTTTTTTTTTTCCAGCATTAATCACAGCAACTTTCTCTTTACAAGTCTGGAAATGGATATACTGTCCCGAAAAAAAAAAAAAAACCCCTAAAAACTAAAAATAAAGTTCTTACGTAATTCTTCATGTGCTCTGATGTAACAGCAAGAGCCTGCCGCTTCTCCAAATGATGATGGCGGCTCTTTTCATGTGTGCCAGCTTGTTTACCCGCCTCGCGACGAGCCAATGAGAGCACACCGCAGCCACACTCGCCTAATTTGATCACCGTTCCCCTTTACGCACTCATCTTGTTTTCACCCCAAAGGAAAACACAAGACGACAGGAGGGTCCAAAACCTGCAGCAGCAGTCTGCACTATACTTTCTTTCTTTGAGTCTCATCGATGTTCCTCCAATGTGCTTCAGGGCCAAGAGACTGGACGTCACACCTGAACACATCTGAGTCAAAAGGCTGAAATTGACATCCTTGGAAATGTTGCAGATGCGCTTCGGTTAAGCAGAACCAATTAACATGACATCTTGAAGATGACGGATATTCTTGCTCCACATATTTTCCATGCTTGATGTTGATTGCATGTCAATATGTACATATACAGTATGTAAAAAAACAAAACAAAAACAACCCGTCAAACGTTATTCTCAAAATTAAAGTGGTGCTTTGAGGATTTAAGGACATCAGTTCAAGTTTGTACAAACAAGTGGCTAGATAGAGAGAGTGAGAGAGAGAGAGAGAGAGAGAGAGAGAGAGAGAGAGAGAGAGAGAGAGAGAGAGAGGTGTGCGTGAGAGCCATATGGCTTCAGCCTGACACTGACGAGGAAAAAAAACAGCATCTGTGTCTCTGCAACACTGAAATCTAGTTGTTTAATTTTGAACGAGCTCCAAATGTTTTGCTGTGCAAGGCAACAGACGTTGAACCTGACGGTGGATTTTCAGCCGATCCTTTTTTTTTTTCTCCCACAAACGAGACGCAAGGGACAGTTTCGCTGCAGGACTCGCTGCCCGTTAACCACCCCTGCACCACGCTGGAAACGACCTATAACCACTTTCTGTTTTTTTACCATCCATTTTCTTCTTTTATTTTCCAGCCAAAGTCATTACAGAGCAAGTAGGTCAATGTGAGACTTTGGAGAAAAGTTTCCGTGCACAGAATCTCTTCCCCCTGTTCCAGGTCGGGTGCTGGTGGAGCCACACAGCTGAGACATGGTCAACTGACTCGTTTGACTGATTCACTGTTGGGGTAATAAAAATAATGCTTCATGCATATTCATATTTTGCTACCAGCTGGGATTTCAGAGTAAAAAAAAAAAATAAATAAATCCAGTATATGGTGGTGCAGCTTACAAATGGGGCTTCACGTTATGTTCACAAAGACTGAAAGCCACAGAGGAAAAGCCCAGACTGGTTCTCTGGGCATTTTATTAAAAAGAAATATATTAAAAAAGTGTTTCACAAGTGATTTTCAGGCTCAGCAGGAATGCGTGCGCTGCGTTGCGATTATTTCAGGGAATGAAGATGATGGGGAGCAAAATGCTAAAATCTTGCAATTACACGATCGCCTGAAAACGGAAGTTTGCCAACATCACTGTATCCACTGCGACAAATGTATTTCAAATCATGCAGACCATTCGGGGGGATGGGGTGGGGGGGCTTTTAAACAGACGTACCGGCTTGTTTAAAAATGTCTGGCAACTATAGCTTTAGCCTCCACACCTCCACTCCCCCCCCCCCACACTCTACTCCTCCTCCTGCGGCTCTTTTCCACGACGATTCCTTTGGCTTCTTCTTCATCGACGCATTGAGGAGATTTAATTAAAAACACTGATGAATCGCAGGCAGGATTCTATTGTAATTCCTCTCTGTGTCTCCTGCGCCGGCCCTGGAAATGCCTTCTGGCTCCCGTTCGGCCCCTCCCACCCCTCCTCTAATGGCCGCAGCTCGCCCGGTTGCAAAGATATCAGTGCAATGTGCATTGATCCGGCGAGTGGAGCAGCGCCACAGCTGAAATGGCTTTAAAAAAGAAATTTGCATCCGGTCAGCAATTTACGGCCCGCAGCCGGTCAGCAGCCACATGTGACAAACGGCAATGATTTTCTCCCGGCGGGGGAGGGAGTGGGCGAGAGAAGGGAGGCGGGGGCGAGTCTATTTAGTGGACGCGCAAAAACCTGCTGGTGTGTGTAATTTTCAGATGAAACACGATCACATTTATGATGCCGTGCTTCGATAGCCCTTTGTAAACACGTATTTTAACTCCCGACGACGTCTGAGTCGGCCGTGATAAGTCACCAGCACGCCGCAAGCACGCCGTCGGTGCGGCGGCGCCCCTGCATAATGACTTGGGAGGCGGGTCGAGAAAATATCTTATCTTGTACACTCTGTTTGCGAGGGCCGCGTCCACGTGATCGATAACCGTTTTTTGAAACATTTTATTCAACTTCTTGCGGAAAAAAAAGAAAGGAATCCCTGTGCTCACAAACCGCAGGTTCATCTAATCTGGCGGTATTGGGCCAGCAGGAGATGCCAAGCAGCTCTGGTTTCTTGTCTCAACTTAGCTCCGCCCTTGCCTGCCTGCTCTAGCGCACAGCCGTGAACAAACAAATCACTCCCTCACTTTTTAAGCCACGGAATGGATCATTTTCCTTTTGGAATGAGTGGTTCTGGCGTTATGGGTCAGTGGGCAGAGCGAGTAGGTGGAGCTTGTGCTCACACATGAATTTTCCAACTCTCCCGGCGACTGACTCTTTGATTCAAGGCAAAAGATGGAGGCAAAAGATGTCAATCAAGAGGGTCGATTCAAGAAAAGAAAAAAAATAAATCCTAACAAACCTCCCCAAAAAAATCAGACAAAATAGGACCTTCGGAGTATTGGAGACAATTTTTTTTTTTTTTATGGAAAAGTGTGTGTGGACAAGGCCTCAGATAAAAGACTGGAGGCAAGACAGGAGAACAAAATGAGAGAATGGGGAAGTACAAAATAAACGAAAACAAAATTTAGTGGAGTTTCTTATGTGACACTCTGTTGTGTTTATAGTATATATAGTATACTATAGTATTGCAGCAGGAGCTAGACTAGACAGTGCACTGATGGCACCTTATCCACACTGCTGCGTATGACTTTTTTTTTTTCAGACTGCCATCTATATATTGATATCCCAGGTAATCACCTTTTCAATTCCTTTTCACCATTGACAACAGCGTTTGTGGGCCGGTCGAGCCTTTGACCTTGTCTCAGCCAGCGTATTGATTGTGGCGCTGAGGAGACAGAATAATCGCAAAACCCGCTTAAAATACACACTTAGGCACACACACAGAGAAACACAAACGCCCTGGTCTCAGCCCGTGTGTTTACATGCACACTTAAGTGGTTCGATCAGGTCATTTAATTGCACCACTGTCTCTGTGCCACTATACGAGCTACAGGTGGGAATCAATTTATTGAGGGAGACGTATGTTCATCTCCACTACTGCAGGGGGCAGTGTGTCACCTTCAGCCCCCCCTCCCACACACACACACACACACACACACACACACACACACACACACACACACACACACCTTCAACTGCCAGCTGGCAGACCTTGTTCTGGTTGCTCTGTGCAGATTCTACATCCTGGTTTTTGTAGCTTGGGGATGTCTGGGGGTGGACCGCGCGCCGCTGGAATGTGCCAACAACGCAACAATACATCAAACAACATCTGCGGCCAAAAACACTGGTCAAGCTGAGGCTCACACAAGACAGCCAGGCTGGCTCGGCTCCAAGCTTCATTATGTAGGTGCGTTTTGATTCAGTGCTTTGATCTTCAATCAGACAAAAAACATTTTACCAGTCCAGCTCTCGTCAGTCTAACGCAACAGGCCCGGACCATCGTGTCGACACACACACACACACACACACACACACACACACACACACACACACACAAATGGCCGTCATAATCAAACCAAAACCCCTCCATTTATGGTGCCATTCCAGAAGCTTTTGCCAGATGTGCGAGAACAAATAATCACAGCTCAAAACGATTTCAGGATACCGACATGTCCGCTTGAAACTGTCGGACAAAAACAGTCAACTCATATTCATAGAACAAATAAAGTTACAGTGACTACTGTGAGGAACCGTCGGGACACATATCAGAAACAACGGCACAGCTACAATTAGGTTCCTTGTCAGACGCCTTTATAAAGCAGGAGAGTATTTTTAAAAGTGCGTCGCTTTATGTCGCCTGTGATCTAAATTTGTGTTGCGGGCTTAAAGGCAGGCGCTGATGTCTGTAATGTAACATCTGGATGCAACGGAACAGGCTGCTGAGAATGTTCTAATCATGCAGACGAGGCCTAAGCTGCTCCATTACGGGCTAAGCTGACCTATCAGTGAGGCTTTTTTTTTTTTTTTTTTGTTAATCCAAATTGTGCTTTAGCCGACAGAGATTGCTCAATTCAGGCAGACGGCCGAGAGAGTGAGAGAGAGAGAGAGAGAGAGAGAGTGAGAGAGAGAGATGGGGAAGAAAAAAAGATTATTCACTCTACCGTCCATGTGAACGCCTTTCATTTAGGAGATATTTATCTCCCACTATCTATCACATGCACAGGAGACATGAGCCTGCCATGTTTTATATATATTTATTTCAATAATTCTAAAAGCTCATTTGATTCAGGGGGATTTGATTTACTTAGCGTATACATGCCGGCTCTGGCCAGTTCACAGGCTCTTAAGCATGCTTTCCTGTTTGACACAAGCTTAATTCCTGTCAGCTGCCCCCCCGCCATCACGCACACACACACACACACTGAATTGTGCTGAGTGACAGTTGTATTTATGGCTGCAGACAGGCAAACACACAAAAACAGTTCTTTTTTGTGTGCCAGATTATTTGCTGGTGGAACAACACAAACGTTTTCTCTCTTGTGTCTGACGGTGAGCAGCGGCTCAAAAAAAAAAAGGAAGTGTGACGGCGGCTAATATCAGCGGCTCGACAGCCACACCGGGTAAGCCGGGCTAACATGACACTGGGGAAATTAATTTGCTACAGTCATATAATGGTTGGTTATTTAATCACTGTTAGATTTAATCTAACACCTTAATCTCTGCCGGCTGCTTCTCCCTCCGGAGCTTCGTACCTGCAGACTCTGTGTTTCGTGCTGCAGGAGCAACTTACTCTCCGCCGCCGGATGATACGGCGACCGCCAAACAACGGCAGCGACTCGAATCAACTCTTCCTGTCGCGCAGCGGTTAATAAATTCTGCGACAGAGTTCAACTTTCGATTACTGCAGGGCAGCAGGATCGCTCAGATTTCAGCTTTAAAGTTGCGCCGATCCGTTTTGCCAAAATCCAGACAGAAAGCGCTTTGGATTCCACAAAGAATCACTTTCCTTCGAGGTTCGGCTGTGATGAACGCAGGAATGTTGAGGAGGAAGAAGCCACTATGATTTGCAAACGATAGCTGCTTCGAGAAGGATTAGCATGAACGCCAACATAGCGGCAGTTCAAAAAGGTAGCGGATGACATTTATGCAGATAAAATGAAATACAAACCAAAAGAAAATGAATTTCTAAAAGCTATAAACACTGAAACTCTGATAAGCGGCGAGCTACAAGGAAGGCTGCAGGTCCGGCTGAACCGGCGGTTACAAATCCGATCGGCCTGTCCTGTCACCTTCCAAGTTTATCCTTCTCTGTCCAAACACTTTCCATGGGCTTTTCACTAACCAGATAGATGTGTTTAGGATCTAAGAAACTTTCAGCCTGACTCCTGCATCGAGTCTAGTTTCTTTCACACAGCGTTTTCTCTTTCACTCAAAGACAAACGCAAGGTTTTTCTTTCTTTATTGATCTTAAAAATAGAGCAGACAAACAAACAAACAAACAAAAAACAAAAAACACCTCGGCTTGGTTGCTCACCATTGAACGTTCTGCTGGTTCTCAGTACTCGAGATGGGAGATAGGAGGGTGTAATCCTTCAATGGATCTTAGCTCACAGCCCTCTGAGCGGCTTGTTTGAGGACTTCCAGTGAAGCCATACACTCTTAATCTCCCCGCCAGAATAGTTTTGACACAGCGGGTGAATCTGCCGCAAACACACATTGCAAATGCAGGATAATGTTTTTACAGATAACTCGTGTAATCCCGGGCTGCCAAAGGCAGGGCTTAAGCCAGAAATGTGTCAAATGCTTATAGATAGAATAAAACCAAATATTAAACTTTAATCCCGGGGGGGAGGATTTTGTTTTATTGTCGTCCTCACAATCTACCCTATTCTGGGCCTGTAAGCAGCCCATAAATGACAATTTAACATCACTAACAGACATGAGAAAAAGGAGAGAATATACTGCACTGTAATATGGTTACCCACTTTTTCCGGGCAAGTCGGTGGAGAACGCGGATATAACACACGAGAGAATTAAGGAACGTCTGCGTCGTTCAGATAGTTCTCCGAGTATCCTGTGGCACTGAGTGTGGTGTATTCAGCAATTCTGCAAAGAAGACACAGTTTCCTGCCCTAAAACACACACCTCACTGCTTTTGCGATGAGCCTCGCCGAAACGTGAGCTGCATTCGTCATTAGTTGACGTCTGCGCAGCTTCTTAGCAACAGCAAAGGGCCCAAACACTGCAATAATAACATGGTTTTGTTCAGTATGAAGGTTAATATTTTGGTGTTGTTGCGAAAGCGGGTGGGGGGGGGTGGGGGCGGGGGTGTTAGTGGGGTGAAGGGGTGTTGCCTCCACACCACAGCCAGTGATTGACTCCCGGGCGACGGCCGTCACACCCCATCGCACTCGCGAGCTGCTCCGAGCATCTCGAGGTCACATCGACTCCTGAACGGCGAGTCGTGCAAATAAAAGCAATTACCGCTACTTCCTGTGGCGTTTTGTTGGAGTGGGAGGCGGGGGGGATGGGAGGGTGTGTGTGTGTGTGGGGGGGGGGGGGGGGGGGGGAGAGAGACGGGCCGCGGATCTGCCGCTGCTGCCTCAGACGGTCGCAGACTCAGTCGCCTGGCACGGCTTCACACGCCAGCCAGTCGTCGGCTCCCCGGGTTTCTCTCGCAAACTTCCCGCTCGCTGATACCGAGCCGCGACGGGAAGCAGACGGCGGCAGCGGCAGCAGCAGCAGCAGCAGCTCAGAGCCGCCCAGCATGTGATGATCTCTGAGAATTTTTTTTTTTTTTTTTTCGGGGGGGGTGAGGGAGGTTGTTTTATTGTTTTTAGGCAACATATGGTTGATGCTGAGGAACCCACACAGCCTTGTGCAGCGGCACCACACCTCAACCTGCAGCTCCAGCGACAGTCTGACCTCCTCATGGCAGAGACGAGAAAGTTACAAACCAGAGTAAAGGAGGATGATGTAAAAGAAATGACATTATGACTATCTACATTACACTTTCTCACTGCTAAATGATGTAATATACTATAGCAAACTCTGGCACCCCCTGCCTGAAAAAACCCGCAGCTGGCAGCATAATGTATGTTTTCTACCTATTGACAGAAAAAAGCCTTTGCTCGCGATGGCAGAGAGATGAAGGCTGAATTGAATCACTGTTAAAGCAGCGACTTTTTCCCCCTCTCCCAGGTTGTTGTACTTTCAAAAGGTAGTTTGATTTTTCATCATTTACTGGCCTGAAACAAAGACAACAATGTCCCCTGATGCTGACACAGTGCCCCCAGCAGGCCAGGGGTGGAACTATATATTTTGGTTGCCTGCCCGGCACCAGAGAACTGTCCGCTTGCGATGCAAAAAAAGCATAAGACAGACTTAGCTGAAGAGGACTTTGGTATTGCTGTGCTACTGCTGTGTTGGCTTTTATTAAAGTCACCCATTGGATTTCTTTTTTTTTCTCTTTTATTTGGCTGGTCCCGCCATAGTTCTGCAGAAACTAAAGCGAGTCAGTGATTATGAGCAGCTGTTAGTTACAGTGTGGCTGTCAGCTGTGTAACACCGACACCGCCACCAGGCTCGGCTTTTTTATTTGCCCTGCGTGTCGGTTAAAGAAAACCAGCTGACTGGCAAATATGCCGACAGGGCGGCGACGTTCCAATGCACATACTTATTGGCCGATCGATGCGTATTTACAAAGCATCGAGGCCGCCTGGCTCCGTTGAACCCCAGTTCCTGTTGTCCTTACCACGCCGGAATGTAAACTAACCACCTTCTTAATGTCTTGGCCTGTGAATAAGTGTTGACGGCACAATGCAACACTTAAAAGGATCTTTTGGTTTAGAATAGAAAAACATTTTTGGGTGTTTCTTTACTAATACAAATAATATATATTAGCATTTAGAGTGCATCCACTTCCACAATGTAGCTTAAAACAGGCAGATTAGCTTGTTTTTTTTTGTTTTTTTTATTACCAATATTGTTTTGTTACCCAGCATCACTGCATCAAGTATCAGAAAGAACATTTGCACTGCCTGCAACATTAGGTGCCACTAAACCTCGCACACAAGCCCTTCAGGGTGTTCACATTTTTAGATACAAGCATATATTTTCTGAAACGACGTATCTGCAGCTTTCCGACAGCGCGTTCACTTCCCCGTCTGCACTGAGCAGCAGCTTTTTCATTCCTGGCCAAACCTGCTCAGCGCCTCAGCGTTCAATTAAGAGCTGCGATTGGATGATTTGGCACAAACAAAGTCCGACTGCATTGCGGCTCCTTTGTTTTCCATTTTGCGTTCGCCAATCCCCACGGCGTGCGTTTTTTTCCTTCTTCTTTTTTTTTTTGTGTGCAGGCCCGGTTGACTTATTTAATATCTGAAGGAATCTGGTCATTACGGAGACGCTCCGTGTTCCCGCGCTGTTTTCACGGCTACAGGCGATTGACTCGTCGTGCGATGACTTTGGTTTCCGACGGAGAGGAACCAGACCTCAAACTGTTTTCTTATCTCAGCGTCAGCGGCCACGCTCCCTTCTGAGTTGTGTGTTGCCATACATCATTAACTGGTGCGGAGCTCTTTAACTGATTCATCATCCAATGGGGGCAGACAAAGACACACACACACACACACACACACACACACACACACACACAACACAACCATGGAGATGACCAATTCTTGAACCCTCTGCATAACGCAACATTTTAACAGTTGAACAAAAACGCTCTGGCCACTTGAGGCTTTTTTTTTTAATGTCGGCTCAGACTCAGAAAATCCAGCAGGACAACAGGGTGTGCGTGCGTGTGCGTGTGTGAAGTTATGCAATAAATTAATTGCCTCATGACTGCGTATATTCTCATGATAGCGGTGATAGAGGAGGAGAGCGTCGCCGCCAAAAGCCTTATTAGTCAAGAGCGCACAAAAGGCGGCAAACAAAGAGCCCCGCTGCCGCTTTTGTGACGGCCTCGGCCCCCGTCTGGTAATTCTGTAAACGACATCTGAGTTATCGGTGCGGAAGCTGCCGCAGAATCCACCGATTCCTCGGCTCAGGTGATAAAAAAAAATAAAATAAAATAAAAAATGCGAGCGGGGAGTTTGTCTGTCGGGCCCCTGAGTCTCAAACACCAGACGTGTGTTTAAGGGACGCTTGTCCTTGTGATGCATGACTCTTCCTCCAGCAGGAAGAAGAGGGCGGGAAAGGAAAAAAAGAATGTGTAAATAAGCTGCCGTCGAAAGAAGATCCAGCTGCCGCTTCACTTAAGAGGAGAGTCTCTGTTTTCCTCTGTCAGACTGTTGCTGCTGCTGCAAGTGAGACAGAAAATCACAGTCTGCTACTCGGGTAGTGATTTTAAAAAAAAAATAAAGTAGTAGAGCTTCATTTTGTGTTCATTTCAAGACTTATTCTCCTACGCACCTCTAAAAGCATATTGAAAACACAACATAAATAGGCTGTATTAACGGAATACCAATAAAGAATATTGTAATAATACCACCGAAGCAGGTTTCTCCCCATTCTTACTTAGTCGCCCACAGTAAGTCACCCAAAAAGTCACAAATGCCAACAGCATACTCAGCCTATTAAAAATAACCTCCCAGAACATCACAGACCAAGTGATGCTTTGCCAGTTATTCTACATATGCGCCTCCTGTGACATCACAAAGGGCCTGAGTCCCAGAAGTGTGCATTGCAGTAATAGAGCAGAGTGAGTAAGAAGAGAGGTTTCGCTGACAGCTCAGACAAACACACCTTCCACAATATTGGACCTTTAAATATCAGCCAGGATTAATAAATCAGGTTTCAGCTCAACAGTGGGCTCAGTGGAAGGTCTGCAGACTTGAGGTGAATACTAAAAATACTCAGAAGTCAAAAGCCTCTAATTTCACTCCGACTTACTGTTTGCATTGCTTGACAACAGTGGCTTGGTGTCTGCAGAGGGTCGGGCGGCAAGCCAGACGGCAGCTAATCTTGGCTGGTTGGAAACGTCTCCCCGGAAGAGCAGAGGGTCTTAGAACAGCAGATTAACGCCCGTGACTTTGAAGACGACGTGCTTTTTCTTTTTTTTTGTCCCTTCACGGGTGTAATGTTCAAGAGGCCACTCGCCGTGATTTCGACCTTGTGATATTTTAAAAGTGCGCTTCCACTTTTATGCCTCTTGTTGGTTTTTTGACAATCGCCGCCTTTTTTTTTTTTTTGTCGAGGCTCGTCGACTCCTCCCGTCCTCCACCTCCCTTTCGGAGTGCTCATACACTCACACACACTCACACATTTGCACTTTTCAACAAGTGATTGCGAGCCGTTAGCTCGCCCGTTAGCGCCACTCGTGTCTTGAAGGAATCGTGCGGCCGGCGGTGCTTTCAACTGGGGATAATCTCACATCAAGCTGGCGCGGACGTCCGCTTATTAATGCTTTTTAATGGACACTTTCTCAACTCTGCGGCGCTGCAGCTGAAAGCACACAGTGTGTGTGTGTCGGGAAAGGGGTTAGGGGGGGGGGGGGGGGGGGGTAAATATCCTCGTAATTAATCCTGCGCTTAGCCGCCGCCGCCGCCGCGATCACGTTTCATAAATGTATCGCTGGGGGTCGGCTGAGCAGACGCTCTCCAGGCAGAGGGCGCCAGTCTGCAGAGGAGCAGCACGACAAGCGTGTGTGGGTTTAACAGTGGGGTGGGGGGGTGGGGGGGTCTGCGGGTTCACCAGCAAAGGTTTGCAAGCCCAGAGAACTCCCGGGCGGCGGCCGTTCCCCATTACGGGGAACAATAATATCACACGGTACACCTGATGATTGGCTCATTATGGGACGGCAGCACTCTTTACCTCGGCAGGACAAGAACGCTATTAAAAGATCCTTTATTCTCCTTCTGGGTGTTCATTATTTCTCCATCCCGACGCCTCAGACAAAAACAGTGACCAGCGGGCCGCGGGCCTGTCAGAGGAGGATCCAGATAAGCCTCAGACACACAATCAATTCTTCCACGTTTTATTTTTATTTTTCGAGTATTTATTTATTTATTTCTGGCAGAGCTTTGTTTTTCACGATGACGCGCCTTCGCGATAAGACGGTCGGACTCGCACGCGGACCTCCTTTTTTTTTTTTTTTTATCTCGGTGGGGGAGAAAAGGGAGACAAAGATGGCGGAGACATTTCTGGGACATGGCGGTGACGCAGGAGAGAGAAAAACTTGTATTATTGATAAAGACATGGTCGGAGTCCCATTTGGACAGCAGCTGTTTTCATGAAGACTTAATGTGCAGCTTGTGGCGAGCGCAGATTCGTCATGACCACGTTTTCCAGACACCTCGATAAACCCTGCAATTATTCATGTGGCTTAAGTGCTCAACAGCAGGGAGGGAGAAAAAGAAAAAGAAGAAGAAAGAAAAAAAAAAAAAAAAAGCAGCCGCGCTCGGCTGGACCGACTTTGTCCAGGATGCGGCTTTTGAGAAAGTCGCCGACTCTTCGTGCATCTCGGAGGAGAGAAGCCGACGCGGCTGCAAGAGGCGACGCGCCGGGGTTGAGGCGCCCCTCTGCGATCGCTGCCGGCTAATTCGGGCGTCTCTCGGTATGTTTGCATACATTAGAGATAAATATAGACGCCGTGTTTTCATGTCGCCGCCTCATTCGTAATCACGTCAGACACAAGGTACGTTGATTGAATTAGCATTCGGGAAGAGGGACGCGGGGCGTAGCAGCGTGATAGCATTTGAATAAAAACACATTAAATCTTCATGGATGTATTGCAGAGTCATTAACATGTGTCATTAATATTCAGCCCAAGTTAATACACAGCGACTCATTCAATATTCACTCATTAGTCGCGAGGAATTTCTAATTAAAAAGGGCATCCGCGAGAGTGCCGAAAAAGTTGGATTCCAAGACGCCCTGCAGAAGTTCATTAATGCTAACAAAGCTAATGCTAATCCTGTAAAACAGCAATTTCTGTTAAACACACAGGGGTGGTGAGGTTTCATTGCTGTGGTCAGGTAGCATTAGCCCGCAGTGCTAACACTGGCATCCATCTTGCTTTTCCAACATGATCAGTTCAGATGGAGTAAAGTGGATTAAAAAAAACAAATCTTTGGTTGAAACATGGGGATCCTAAAGCTTTTTGCCTTCATGTTTTTGTTTACATGTTACTTTTCACCAGATTTCATTCCCTTCATCTTTCTAAAGGCATGCGCTGCTTTTAAAACTATGACCCTATAGCTCATTGAAACTGTGCCAGCAGTTCTGTGGGCTGTCCAGCTGAGTAGTGTGCTGCCTTTTGTGTCAAAACTGCTGTGTTGCTACACGGAGGCTCGATTAGCTGCCAATGCTAACAACAACAGCGGGGATGCCGGACTGTCTTTCCCAGTTTGATACGTGACGAACCTGTTTACTGTCACAGTGGTGTTTACATCTTGCTTTTCTCTAGGTAACAACTCTTTTTTTTTTTTATTATTATTTCACTTTTGACGACACATTATTCGGAACTCCGAACGTGTCACTTGACAGCAGATGATCAAACAAACAAACAAACAAATAAATAATCCAAAGTCTCCTCACCAAAACATGTTCTACCTTCTTTGACAGGCTGATGTTTCAGACTCAGACCGCAGGGCGCCGGGACGGCAGGCGGGCGGCTGGCTTGAGACGACAAATTCACTCTGACTGGTGGACGAGTCGAGATGTTTTAATAACATGACAGCGTCTGGACGTGTTTTTTTTTGTGTGTGTGTGTGTGTGTGTGTGTCGTCCGTGTGTTTCTCAGCCCCAGACGATCCCGCCCTCCTCCACCACCTCTGCCGCGAGCCGAGTGACAGAGCGAGCCGTCTTGGCTGTCATACGTGCGGCCGCGGGGCCTCGCTCGCTCTCCACCTCCCCCCCAAAGCCTCTCCACTCCGCCCCCACAAACACACATGGCGAAAAACTCCCCGTGACAATCACGCTTTGTCTCGCCTTGGATGAGCCGACGATGGGCACGGGCTTCGGGACGTCCATGACTTGTCACGCCATACCACCGCTTTTCCTTTAGGCACTTTCAACTGAAACACCAGGAAGACACAAGTGTATTATTTATGGTGGAGCTGTAGCTACAAACGCACGGCGCTGGTGCTGGATAGTAGAGAGTCTATCGTTGCAAGGGAACCAAAGTGAGCAACGCAACCTCAGCTAGCGCGTACCTGCAACCGCTAGCTAACTACTGAAAGAGGAGGTCACTACCGGGCAACTGCTATTCTAACTGCATTTATACAAATGCATCAGGTTAGCGGCTCTATTAGCCCTGCGGGAGAAGCAAAGGCTCTGGTTTCATGTTTCCGACTCAGCTCCCCCCTTTCTCCCCTCGCAGGTCCGAGCCGGAGCTGTGAACGAATGAATCATCCGAGTCGCTCGCAGGGGTCTGGCGCCACTCGCAGAAATGAACAAGTCACTCACTTGAGAAAGAGAAAAAAAATAAATGTTCTGCCCCCCCCCCACACCCTTTGAGAATTGTTGATCTTTCACTCTCTGTTCACAGTGAAATGGATCATTTTCCCTTTCAAGCATCAAATTTAGGAAATTTCCATCATGGACTCGGATTTTCTCGAACCTGCTGCTTGCCAGCAGTCTGTTGACGTTAACGAACCTTTTCTGTTTTCATGAGACCTCTAAATTTGATTTGAATGCAACAAGCCTTTATCTACTGCCAAGACCGCCGCTGCACCATCGTTGGCAAGAGCAATTTTTTTTTTTCACTCTCTCTCTCTTTTTGTTTCAATTAACATAAGCCGCCCTAAAAATGCTGAACACCGGCCTTCCATCGCCGCCCTGGGGGCCGAACCCCGGAGAACAAAAATAATTAACAGCCATGCTGACACTTAAATCTGGCGCGTTTACCACCGCTGTCCGTGTCGCGGGCGTTTAGCTGTGTCATCTCCGCCGAGAGCAAACAGGAAATTGAAAAACGCTTCCGAAAAATGGCAGCCGTCACTCGGAGGATGAGCAACGACGCCCTTGTGTTAGCGATCGTGATGAACACGCCGTGTGAAGTGAAAGCACACGTGGGGATGAGCCGAGGACACTCGGATACGGGGAATTTTAGCATTTAGAAGAATAGAAATTTTCAAAATAACGCTTTTATTTTTACGAAAAACTGCAATGGAAACGCAAATGCTGAATCTCAACACCGATTTAAAACGAGGGCTCGGCTCCTTTACTTTCTTTACTGGGGCGGTGTGACTGAACACTTATTCAGTATAACCTCACTGTAGTCGGAGCAGCAGCAGCAGTCGGTGGCATCTATAAGCGCAGACACGCCGTCTAATAAAGAGATTGTACAGTGTTTTTCTTTTTTTTTTTCCGTCTGACAGAAGAACTTCTGAGATCTGTCAAGACTGAAGAAGACATGTGGGGGGAGGGGGGGGTGGGTAACCTTACAGATTGCGACTTCTCCGTCTCCACTCTGTAGAAGGTCATCCTGCCTCCACGTTTCCTGGCGGCGCTCGCGGGGAAACGGCTTGTTGTACATTAGAATAAACCTTTTTCTCACTTTTTCATTCTAAACGGCTGTCATCACTCTCTTCTCAAAGACAGAGAGGAGACGGCGAGGCGGAGAGCGTCGCCGCGGCTGTCTGCCATGGAAGGCCTTGCGGACGGAATGGCAGGGGAAAAAAGAAAGAAAGAAAGGAAGAAAAAAAAAAACGTCAGTCAAAGCTGTTAAATGTCACCCTAAAATACAATATGGATGAAGGCGCGGGACTGCAGCTACGGCCAATTAGAGATAAATATGCCAGGGACTGATCGAGGGTTGGTGGTTATCAGAGCGCTTCCATTTCAGAGCAATTAGCGCACTAAAGAGTCAGAGTTCCTTCCTGGGAGCACGGCGCCGAGCGGCCGCAGCCGCAGCAGCCGTGCGGACCTGGCACATGACATCTTTTGGCTCAAATTACACTCTCTGACCTTTAGCGCGTTGAATATTGCTCATTTTTCTGCACAGAGTGTTTTTTTTTTTTTTTTCTTCCTGCGACCAACTGCGGCGGGTGCATCCCCTGACCTCTGAGCCGCTTGTCTCTCTCCTCTTCTTTTTCCCCACTCCAGCCTTTTCCCATGCCCTTCTTGAAACATGCCGCCTTTACGATGTCAAAAAAATAAATAGAGGAATTCCCGGCTTGACCTTTAGCATGTTCCGAAGTTGCCATTAAAGCTGATCTATGGTTTCAATTATGCGTCTTCCTTTGTCTTTTTTTTTTTTATTAAAACAGAGAGCAGGAGGGAGAAGAGACTAACCCCCCCCCCCCCCCCCCCCCCCCCCCACACACACACACACACACACACCCCGCCCCACCTTCCAATCAGGAAAAACGCAAAGACATTAAAGGCCCAGTCTGGAAAATTTAAAGGGGTCAACAGGTGTGAAAAGGAATTAGAAATGGAAAGAGATAAATATATTTTAAGTATTGAAGGATTGCAAATATAGTATTAGTCAATTAACATGCTTCAAAATGAACCAATGCTGTGATTCAATTATAACAAGTATTCATATGTACATAAAAGGCAGGCAAATTGAAGTACCTGAGAAGTTTACCATCATGACCATTTAGCACTACCACTGCTAGCAAGACGACAGCGGTTAGAACAAACACTGCTTGCAATACGCTCTCCCACCACTAGATGCTGCAAAATCTCGCACGCCAGGCCTTCAAGCGACCCCGATGCCATTTCTGCGGCAACTCCGGTGTAAGGATCCTCGTTACCAAAGATGGACCTGGCGCGGCCAGCGGGTCGGCCTGTTTCACCCGCACGCCTGTCCCTCCATCCTGCACTCCATTAACCTTCATTCAGCCTTTAGAATGCGACGCTCAGACTGCCGCGAACAAAAGACGGCGCCGCCCGCGGTGACATTCCACGGCCACGCGTGCAGCAGAACAGCGCAACATGTTACTTGTTGCGGCGGTAAATGCCGACCCCTCTCAGCCCCCCCACCCCCGCTACCCCTCCACCCCCTCCCCGAGGTGACATTTACAGGGTTTGGTTGACGGTCTTTAATTAGTGGCGAGGAATATGCTAATCTCCACAGGGGGATTTAATTGAAAACAAGCGTTATCGAGTCAAACAACTCGGAGCTTTGCCACGGGGGCCGCATTCCACGCCGCTTTTTTGGGCAGGGGGGTGGGGGGGGACAAACAAGGAGCGACAGCAACAGGCAATGAGAGGAAACAGTTTTTTCCAAAGTAAAAAAAAAACAAAAGCATTGGTTGGTTGTGTGAACAGCTTGATTTAAAGCAGTGCTGCCCTGAAGGGGTCACCAATTTTGGAATCTTTGTTTAGCCCAGACTGCAGCACAGCGGCCTTCATCGATGAACTAGCAAATGAATTAATCGCCATCCCAGACACTCTGTAGACATACAGAAAAGTGAAAACATTTAGCCCTCTGTTTGCAGCCTCCTCCTACTGAAACTAAGGCGTTGGATGTTCCGCATGTTTAGAGCGTGGGTTATCGGTGGCATCTCTGCGTGACATCACAAAGGGGTGTTTTTGAAGGACTTCTGAGGAGTTCACCGACTGGCTTTAAGCAGGTGTTATCAGAGAAACACTGGTGAAGTGAGCCAATCAGGATAACCCCTGGGATCGATGGGCGCAGCGCATGGTTGTCGTCTTTTTATTTATTTATTTTTTTGCCTGCGCTCAAGGAAAACGTGCAGCGAGAACAACAACGGTGATCGATCGCGTGGGAGGGGGACAATTATTTAAGATGCTCTCGCCGATGAACAAACTCCCTCGGCTGAAAAGGCACACAAGGTGCGCCGCTCCACCGCCTGACCCCCCGCGCTCATAATTGTTGAAAAGGTCTTTGTTCTCACCGAGCGGTTGTTCTCTTCCTGCTTTTTCCTGCAGGATCACAGCTTATGCACTGTAGTCAACTGCGACTAAACAAAGAATGCAACATTAATCTCCAGCCTGTAGCGACGCGGGCGCAGCGGATACTGAATTATTGATGGCGTTTGTCACTGTTGTGAGACAGTCACTCCACTCTGCCCGGGGGGTTTTAGCACACGCCGACGGGGCCGCAGCCCAGATTTTTTTTTGTGGGGCGCAAGATTAAGACGAGGGAATGAGAGAAGAAATCAGGAGGAAGACGGGAAGAAAGGAAGAGAAAATAAATAAATAGATAAATAAAACTTGGTGATGGGACGGCGGCGGCGGCGGCGGCAGCAGCAGCAGCAGCAGCAGCAGCAGCAGCAGCTGGGACGGCGCTCCGACGGCGGAGACAGAGAAACAAACAATGTCATTAAAAATGGATGCGCGTCTCTCTTCTGAAACAGCGCGTTTGACCAAGTAATGGATTGTTCACATAGCGGTTGAGACACAAAGACGCAGGCTATTCAAGCAAAACAATGCGGCCCACCGAGGGGATATGATCCTTGCCAGCGAAAAAAAAAAAAAAAAGAAAGAAAAAGGAAGGAAGGAAAAGAAGGAAACGTCGTAAAACGTCGCACGCGGGAAGATGGCGTTTGACGGAGCGCTCAGGAAAGTCGTCCTTCTCGGGCAGTTTCGTTTTTTTCTTCATTGCCTGACAGGAAGTTGTCTGTCACTAGTCCGGCTCCCGATCAAACGACTTCACGTCTCCCGCGCCGACAAATCATCCTGCGCTCGCGCCAGTGACACTAATGGATGTAAATGTATTGATTTCTCACTGGCCAATGACAGTGGAAGGGTGCGCGTTATGCAAGGCATCACTGTCACAGCCGGCCGTGCCGGCGGGGTCAAAGGTCGAGAGACTTCAACGCTGATTTATCCGTGTCGAGTTGTTTTTACTCTTGTTAATAAAAACGGCCCGACGGACTTGCAGCAGTTCGATGAGTCGCTCAGCCACCGGATCAGGTCAATGATGACAAGAGTGAACCGGTGGCTGTTGAGTCGTTCTGCTGGCTGTGAAAGAGTCAGAATGGGGTCAGAGGTGGAGGGACACAACAAGCAGCCACAGTGAGTGGAGCGGGTGGAGCGGGTGGTCCAGTCCCGTCTCGTCACTGGCCCGCCCACTTGCGCTTTCTCTTTTCAGTCAATTGAAAAGTCATTTGCGAAGTGAAATGAAATCGACCTGTTATTGATCCGTTATGATTGGAAGAGAAGTGCAGAAACCGGCGGAAAGGAACCAGAAGAAGAAGAAGAAGAAGAAGAAGAAGATTTGATTTTTACAATCACATTTATTTACAAAATACAGGCTAAAAACTTATGCACCTTTTCCTAACATAAATAACTGATTAAACAAAGAAATAAATGAACTAAAAAAATATAATAATGAACAACAACACAAAATCAAAACCAAGCCAAAGAAGAAGAAGAAGAAGAAGAAGAAGCGACATCGATAGCGGTGATAATGCGGCTGCTTCTCTTCGGTAGAGGCTACTGGCAGACCAAAGTCCTTGGATTCCTGAATCATCACTTCACTCCATAACAATAACACCAAACATGTGTCTGCAGGCATCTTGGTACAATCACATGCGCGCACACACACACACACACACACACACAGGATTAAGTGCGTCTCCTGTATACGTGAACCTGTTCAAGGCTCATGTCAACCAAAGACCGGGGCGAGGAACAAGTTGCACCTGCGCTGTGCTGTTGCCACGGCAACCGTGGAAAAAAAGAAAGGATCATAGCGGGGCCGTCGGTTTATTAGAGCAAAAGAGGAAGCTAGGAAGACGTGATGAGGAAAACAGAATTGGAGTGAAGTGGAGTTTGGGGCCGACAGCTTTTCTCAGGGGACAAATATTCAGTGTGTGTGAATTAAAAGACATCGTGCGGCCAGAAAGAAAGAAAGAAAGAAAGAAAAGAACGGCGTAAAAGGCTTTTCATTTGTTTGCCCGAACTTCCCAAAAAAATTCTGCTCCACAAGCAACACAAGATGAGAATAACCATCATCTGGAATGAAAAGGTGCACTCTGGGAAATTAACGGGCCCATTCATCTCATTTCAGGGGGAGCCGCCGCCGTGTCGTTCGGGTTCAGCCGGCGTCGGCTTTCTCCTCAAACATCTGTCTTGCCGCGCAAAAAGAAAACAACAGTTTAATTATTGATACCCCCGCTAATTAGCCGAGTAAAATGACAAGTTGCTACGGAGGAGAGAACAACTGCGCAATAAAGACGGCAGGAATTACCCACTAATGTTGCAGAAAATAACGCGTTTAAACAAAAGCAAATGCATCCGACGTCGTCCCGGGTGGGTTTTTTTTTTTTCCCCTGGGGAAAACGCTCGGTCTGATCGGCGTGACGAATGGCCACTTTGTCACATCACCGCATTAACTATAAAAAAAAAAGAAAGAAGGAAAGAAAGAAAAAAAAAAAAAGAGAGAAAGGCCGCAGCCATATATCGCAGCATGCGTGCCCGGAGCTAATTTGCGGCGCCTGTCGTTACACGCTGTAATTGCTAACTGCCGCCTAAATGCTAACAATATGAATTTTTTAAGCAACCATTAAAAAGCAATAACTTAGAGAGGGAGTTCAATAGATCACCGCGGAATTATAACCCTTAATGAGGGTGTATTTACGCCGGGAAAGCATAACGTACATTAGGATGCATGCGATAATTGCTTTTATTTTTTGTTGGGGAAGAGATTTAATTACAATTAGTTGGCAGATTTATACGTGGCTCCTTCAAAGTAAAAGCATTGCGGGAAATGGTTTTATCTCGAAAAAGGAAACAAGTTATGAATTTTTTGATGAAATTTGGGGCTCCTACCGCGGCCAAATTAAGCAGGGAGCACATTACAAACCCTTTGACTTTCCTTTTCTCCTTCAACAGTTTTGTAAGCATTCTGAAATTTTGTACCAAAAAAAAAAAAAAAGAAGAAGAAGAAGAAGAAGCAGCAGTCGAGCTTTTGAGAGGGTTCCCAAATATCATTAGAAAATCTGTAAAAAAAAATTCTAGAGCGGCGCTGAGCTGTGTACTCCCTGGTAATCCCTTAAAACCTGACAAATTCAGGGGAATTTGGGAAACTAATGCCACGCTTGACCAGCCTCGATGTGCCTATGCTGCTTCTGGCACAGCGGCGGAGACGGCAGCGCCAGCTCTGACATCTAAATCACAGTTTGGTGGCCGCCAGCGGGAACCTGATACCACCAGCCTTCAGATTGGTTTTGTTTTGCTTTGTAAGGGGGGTCAGTTGGTTAAGGACTGTTTGATAACATCTGCAGCAACATTAAAAAAAAAAGCTAAATCTGTGTCTACCAGTTAATCGTGTCATTCAAAACGCCCTGAACTTAGACTATAGCGCCATAGTCTTCTTGCACTTTTTCCTTTAGTGTTATATTATTTATTGCCATTTTATGTCTGTCTCTATTTAACTTTTTTAACTTGTTGGATCTGTTGTGGCTGTATGATGGTAGCAACAGACGACTGCATAATTTCCTTCGGGGTTATTAAAATATCTATCTATCTATTCATGACTAAATATGTTTCGGCTAATGTGAGCCAAGGAATCTTTAGAACCCCAGGAGGATAAAGTGCGGAGGGCAAAAAGCCCGTGGGGTGTGTCCCTAAAGCCCATCATTCCTTGCTTAGTATCATGAGAACATAAATCTTGGAATTACTGTAGACTGGATGCACAAGCGCAGCGCTGATGGAGTCTGGAGACCAGCTAGCCCCCGCAGTGATTAAGGAACTAGTTAGCTAGTAGCAGGAGCCGTATGCTAGCTAACTGACATGCCTCTGTGGCACCATCTAGCTTGAGCTTGAGCTTTAACGCTGAGTTGTGCTTTCGGTTTAAAGTTGCCTTACTGTCGACTACTTACAGTTTAAAAAAAAACATCAGCAGAAGAAGAAGAAGCAGAAGAAGAAGAAGAAGGAGAAGGAGAAGTCATATTACTTCCGCTGCGGGAGAGCACAACCCGTGTTGAGATTAGCGCTCCCGCGCGAGAGAGAGCGCTACATCTGACAGTGGCTGCACGCTAACGCAATGTGGGACGCAGCTGTGGCAGAGACACAGAAAAGAAGACATGGCGGTGGAAAAAAATAAAATGGAGACCTTCACACCAAAAAAGAATAAAAGAACGTCGCCGTGACTCCTCGGCGCGAACCGCCATCGTGACGGAAATGCTAAATAAGCAATTCGCTGTGTTTGCCTTGTCTTTTTCATTACACTTTGATATGCTCTCCGCTGAGCTCTACATGAATACTGAAGGCAGTCAGACACAGAGAATACTATCACTAATTTAAAGCTCCCGTGTCAAACATTCCCAGATAAGCTTCAGATTGTCTTTTTTTTTATACCCCCCCCTTGAAAAAAAAGCAGGCCTCTTCATGTGTTCTCTTAGTCGCCCCCACCTCCCCCCCCGCCCCTTTTTTTTTTTTTTTTTTTTTTTTTTTTTACTTCCCAGTAACAATGAAGGATTGTAAAAATAGACGCGGTGATCAAAGGCACACGTGGGACTTCTGGAAAGAAGAGGAATTCATCAGTGGCAGGGAGAAAGTGGGTCTGTCTAAAAGCAAAGTAGAGACGGCCACAGCAGAAGCAGAAACAGCAGCAGCGCTTTGTCGGAGAGCCAGGTGCTCAGAAACACCTGAGGTCACTGTCTCCCTCCCCACGTGGGACCTCTGTGCCCTCTGCAGGCGCTATCAATGTTTAAAAGCTTTATAAGCAGAGAGCGACTGAGAGGGAGGCCGGCAGAGAGGGCCGCGGCCGCATGAAAGCAAGAAAGCAAGAAAGCAAGAAAGCAAGAAAACAACTATTAGAGAGGAAGAGACCGGGCGGAGAGAAAGTCTGACAGGGAGGAAGGCCAGCAGTTTTTTTTTTTTTTATGTTTGTATGTGTTTCGGTTCACTTTCACTAACCTGGAAGCAAAGACGCAGTGGGGGTTTAATGGAGTGAAGCCGCCTCACAGGTGAAACTTCACCCATTCACAGCCGACCTCTGTGGCTCTGCTGACATTTCCTAATCCACTTAACCGTCCTTGAGTTTCCCAGAGAGGAAGAACACGACGCAGACGCCCCTCAACAGCGGGAAGCGAGACTCTCGCACCAGTCAGACTGCAGTCAGAGTGCAGAGTGCTGGCTCGGAAGGCTCTCGCTGGTGCAGCAGCAGAAGTTCACCGGGATCTTTGGAGGCACTGCTAAAGGACTCTTCGCCAGCGCTTCTAGCGTCAAGCTAACTGGTAAAAGTCACCAGCGCTAACATGGCTGCTGTCTGTGAAAAAGTGTGAAGAATTCCACTCCTGTTTGGTGTTTAGTATTTGCCTCCACAAACAGAGTTGCCAATGCGCAGCAGAGACTTTTTTTTTTTTTTTTTTACCTCTGGCGTCCAAACCCCTCGGATGGAGGCGTCAGACGAACGCTCGGCAACATTCTGATCTGCCGCCGTGTCGGAATACAAAGCAGCCGCAGTAAGTTCTGTCCCTATGCTGTGACATCGTGACACAGCGTTCAGCATGAGTGCCCGATTGAAATTCTTTGAGCGGGCCGTGGCCTTGTCAAACCCTTGGTTCAACTTAATAGGAGGATTTACTCCAACTTTTAAAAACAGACAGGACAAGAAAATTGGAGAATTTAAGGTGACATCAGTAATCAGAGCGAGACTGTCACGATACCACATCCACACACGCCGACTACTGTGTGACTCTTTGCTCTTACGCTTTTATTTTGAAATCTTGGTGGCGACATAGACAGAGGGAGGCTATAGAGTCGGAGAGCTGCTCCATCGAGCTGTTCTGCTAACAGCGCCCCTGCAGGTTAGGAGATCTTCCGTTGTAGTGACTATGTGTATGCAGCGTTTTTCCGTTTGCATGTGTTTCCCTCAGTTTGTTGTGTTTGGCATCGCTTCTCTGTTTGCAGCGCATGATGATTAAGTATATGTTTTTACGTCTTGCAAGCGCGTCTTTTTCATTTGAACCACAATCCTCTTTTTGTACCTTGTTTAGACTTGTGCTTGTGGATTTGCATGGTTTCCATACCTGTTTGGCCCTTGTCGGCCACCGTACTTATGAGCATTGGGAATGAATTTTCATTGTGCTGACAACGGGCCTAATTTTAATTAGATAATGATGTGCATAAAAATAATAGCTAATAATTGAACTGGTTGAAGTTGCAGTTAAAGTCTAACCCTAACTTCAGACGGAGGCTGAACTGCATCGCCCTCTGGTGGATGCGATTCAAACTCCGCAAAAACCCATCAACGACGGCTTCAACCGCGATGGCCGGCCCTGTTAGGAAATACAAGGTGCGACCACAATTAGTGGTGGAAAAAAAAAACAAAAAACATTTGCATCTAAAAAAAAACCCATGTATTTTCCTTTTTCTTTGTTTCACCTGCATCTCAAGTTGTCGCTAGCCGCGTCACGCTGGCGGCGGGCCCCTGCCGAGTCAATCCCCCGCTGCGCCGTGTAAACGAGATGAGTTGAGTCCCGTCGAGAAGGCGCCCGGCACAATTTGTCTGGCGGAGCGCCTCTCTGAACTCTCACAAAGACGGAGCGCGCAGCAACCCGCTAACCTTGTGCAGCAAACTGGAGGGGGAAGAGACGGAGCAGCGGCGCGGCGAGACTCATTTCTTCGCAACCTCACACAGCCGATAACTAAAATCCCTCCGCCGTCAGGGAGGCGGCTGGCCTCCCATTTTAATTAGCCAGGAAGGGGGGGAAAAAAAAAAACCCTGCTCAAGCAAGAATCCCCTGTTTGTTGTCTTGGATATGCAACGGGGACGAGGGACGGGGAGGACGGAGCTGAGGAGGAGGCGGCTAAATCCTGCGCAAACCCTTGCACGGATTGGCAGGTAATCCGGGAGGGAGGAGGGACTAGTGGGACAAACACTGCGCCCGTTGCAAGTAAACAACTTTTTTAGTCTGCGCTCCCGAACTCGAACCGACCCGAGCAAATGGCCCTCATGTGAACAAACACAAAACCGCCGCTGCCGCACCTGGAAACAAGAAGTCGTACACGGTGAGGAGAGGAGATGGCTCGGGTCCGACCCGACACGGGAGGAGAAGGTGCAAATAGCCAAACTGGTCCTTTCATTTATTTATCGCTGCATTACGAAGGACACGCTGGACTGAGGGAATCTCTCTCTCTCTCTCTCTCTCTCTCTCTCTCTCTCTCTCTCTCTCTCTCTCTCTCTCTCTCTCTCTCTCTCTCTCTCTCTCTCTCTCTCTCTCTCGGCTGAAAATATCCTTTGAATAACAGCGGGACGAGGCAGGGGAGTCAGAGTGGGAGGGGGTGGTGGTGGTGGAGGGTGGGGTTTTTTTTTTTCTTCTATTTTTTTCTGCTATTGTAAGCAACATGCCCCGGGGTGAAAAGGCGCTAAAAGCAGCACAAGCCTTGCCGTGACTAATGGCACGGAACAGGTCACCACCGCTGCCACTGCTTTTATGTTTGTCTTGTAAATCGGAGGCTCCCTCGACGTTGGCGTGTGCTCGACTAATTAACCAGGTCGACACCATCCAGGAGCTTCCTCTTTATTTATTTATTTATTTTAATATTGAAGAGAAACCTCACCTGGTTTTCTTTTTCAAAATGTGTGACATTTTAGGAAATCTGACTGAAAAAAAAGAAATAACTCAAGATTTATGTCCCCTTTATAAATGTCCAAGGTCCAAACACATTATTATTATTTATTTTTTTTAATTGCCAATTAAACTGCCCGCCGCTGATCTACAGTTGGAGGTTTGGTCCGTTAACTTTCCTACGCTGCTCCACTGGAGTCCAGGAAAGAGAAGGAACAGGGCAGAACGTGGGAGAACCTTCAGATTTCCCCCGAATGGAGGCTCGCCTGAGCCAGACTGATGATCTCATAGACAGAAGATTAGAAGCAGGATTAGTGTGAGATTGTCAAGTGGAATGGAGGTGGACCTAATAAAGTGGCCGGTGAGCCTGGATCATGCTAAATGCCCATAACTATTCATAATAAGAGTATAGAGGGACTGTTCATCCTATAGATTTGAGCTTCACACTTTATAAACCTTCCAGTCGATGAGACATCTACAAAAAACAAAATCTAATCAAATCACGCAGGACCTGAACTATGGGACTTGCACGGAAAGGATGGCTGTGACTTTCAGCCCTGCTGCTGTGCGAGAGGCTCCGCCTTTAAGCAAAAGGTTCGAGTGAAAGGTCACCATTTGTCGCTCTCACAAACACAATTCCATCCCATGTTATTTCCCCGATCTGTGGGACAAGACGGCTGTCCATCGGCTGGCGCTTCCGATTGGCTGCTATGTTGGAGGAGGAGGAGGGGGAGGAGCCAGACGTGCGCCAGAGGGTCAAGGACACTCCATAGTGACACTACAGAGACTCTTGAACGACTCAGTGTGTTTCATATATTCTTGTTACTCCGAGACCTCCGCCGCCGCCACTACTGGAGACATTAAAGACTCTCTGAATGAAAAAAAAAAAAAAAGATACAATCATTCAATTATTCCGCTTTCAAAAGAGAAAGAGAGTCTCTAACGGCGTTCTTCCAAACAGCAGCGGTCGGCCTCCTTCACTAAACGCCGCCTGAACTCAGCCGATGATGATGAACGACTTTGAGGCCGGATCTCATTTTTCTCCTTGATCAATGTTATCAGCCCTCCCTCTATTCACCCCCCTCCACTCCCCCAGCCACTGACTCAAACACGTAGCGTTTCCTGCAGTTCTCGTCTCACTCGAGATTGTGCCAGGCCGCCGCCCCGCCGTCGCCCCGCCGTCGCCCCCTTCTGTTCTCCAGAGACTCTTTGTTCGCTGTCAAGAGTCCGAACGGACACGGACACGCTGCGCTAAAAAGGTTATCGGAAGTCATCACAGGCCACCGATAACAGCTACACTTCCGCCGCTTCTGCCGCAGAGTTTTTCACATTTTCATTTTCTTCATCCATTTAAAGAAAAATATGAATTCCTTGTTTCCCCCCCAAATTGGGTTTGAACAGAGAGTTTGAAAAAAATGGATCAGTTTCCGAGTTGAGGTAAACCAAAACCACCTCCTACTTAAACAGTGCAATTTTTTGGGGAGGGAAAAAAAAACTGAAAGAAAATACGTCTCAGGAGAGAGAGAGAGAGAGAGAGGGAGAGAGAAGGAGAGAGAGAGAGAAGGAGAGAGAGAGAGAGAGAGAGGGGAGAGAAGGAGCGAGAGATTTGATTTGCCGCGCAGGGCCGGCGAGACGGAGGAGTTGAAAGGCGCAGGTCTTCCCCCTCAGCACGCACTGAATTATCTCCACCGCTTTGAAAGTTAGAGGCAGCAGTGGAGAACGGCTGGACGGACGGACGGACGGACGGGTGGACAAATGGAGGGTCATCAGCTGGAAACGCCAGCAAAGAATCGCCCAACACTTGCTTACTTTTTCTGCAAATTCCGGTTGAGGAAATGGAGGAATATAAAGGAAAAAAAAAAGCAAGACAAGGCGATGAATCCCCCACAGAGCCTTTTTGGCATGCTGCCTTTTTTCCGTTTTGTTATGAGTTTAACAAAAAGACGGAAAAAAAAAAAAAAAAGGAGCTTGTTTCATTTCTACCTTTGAGACACAGACGATTTGATCCGGGAAGATTCCGAAAGCTCCAGACGCTCCGCCGCCTCGTGGCGGCTGATAAAGAGGTGAAAAGGTCTCTCCCTCTGATAAATTAAGATCGCTCGCTCGCTACTCCTGACACGTCATTATGCTGCAAACCGTCTCGGAGTTTAACACTTTGCACGGGCTGTGGTTTCCGGCAGTGGGGAGAAGTAGAGGAAGAAGGAGGAGGAGGAGGAAGAAGAAGAGGAGGAGAAACTGCAGAAAGCACTCAAGCATTTATCCTGTTGAGCAGCGGCTGTTGCAGGATGAGTGTGTGATCACACACACACACACACACACACACACACACACACACACACACACACACACACACACACACACACCCACAAGGTCTGAGAGTAATTCGCACCTAATCAATCTGGTCAGTTACTCTTCCTTAAAAGAGGCGAGTGAGTTTTTAACCTTTAATCAGTCATTTCCAGGCGATGTGAGTATTTCTCTCCGGGGTTCTTTGTCCGTGTTTAAAAAGTCTGAAATTCTTGTGTTGCCACTCTGAACTTCTCCTATCTTACTGCCTCCCGTTCCCCATGCACTGCAGCTCCTGCGCTAACCCGTTTAGCGGTAGCTAAGCTAGAAGTCACTTCCTGTTTTGCTGATTCTTGCCTTTGAAAGGACAACTTGCAGCGATCACTTCCTGGTTTTGTCACAGCTAAAAAGGAAGTGGATTAACTTGAGTCTGGCCTTCACCAACGTGAGTCCTGACTGGTGGGAAACCAACGTGTCACCAGTGTGTTCTTTCTGACGAGTTACACCAGCTAAAGAAAGAAGAAAGAAAAGAAAAGCACACGACAAACAGCTTCATTAGTAAAGACACCAAGCGCGTCTGCGAGTCTGTCACAAACCGCCCCGGAAGACCAACCGGTGTGTCTCCTTGCACAGAATGTGGCTGCGGACAAAAAAAAAAAAAAAAAAGAAAAAATAGGAGAATAACAGCGAGTCGTCTGTGATATTGGATATTACGCGGCGCGCCCTGCAGAATGGCTAATGAACTTCCTGCGTTGTGGTGTTAATGGTTTATCAGGGTGATTTCATTCCCCTCTCGGCCTCCAGCGGGTAATTATCGATTGTTGCGAGAAAGGTGGGCCGGACAAAAAGCTGGTAAACAGCAGGCAATTAGTATTTTCGGACCTCTTGGCTGGATAATGTCCTGCGCCGCGTGCATTTGTATGCATGAAAGTGGAGAGCGCGAGAATTCCTTTCACACACACGACGAGGACGCGCACGCGCACGCACACACGCACGCAGCTTCAACCTGCCGCTTTGTTACATCTGCTGCCTGCAAACACGTTAACAACAATCGCAAGTGTCGGGAAATTTAAAGAGAGAGAGAGAGAGAGAGAGAGAGAGAGAGAGAGAAGAGAAAATGGGCAGCAGGGATTATTAATCTGCTGAAGGTTTCGGGGTTCCTGTGTTATGACGCCGCCCGAATGCAAATATTCCATGTTACTCCAATGAGCCCACATTATTCTCCTGGCAGTGATTTATCTGAGGCTCTCTGTGAAAACACAAGGCGTGAATCCCTCATTTCCCGGAGGATAAATGGCAGGAATTAAGCAATAATCTGGAGGGAGAGGCTTCCGACGCAGGCGATTGCCTCAGGCTTCAGTGTGTGTGTGTGTGTGTGTGTGTGTGTGTGTGTGTGTGTGTGTGTGTGTTTCTATTGAAGGTGAAAACATTGTTCCATCTTGGAGGGAAGCACAAAGTCTGTAAAACACGCGGACATGATTACAGCCATCGCTGGGAACAGACGGCGTCGTCGCCACCGACGGTGGATGAACATCCATCGATCCGCTGGAAGATTCTGGAGAAAATATAAATCGGATATGCCCCCCCACCCCCATCCCTCACCCTCCTCCTCCCCAACTACATAATGGTCCTGATGAGACATTTTCCTCAGTCTGCTGCGCTGATGATTCCTTTTTATCATTATGGATTAATCATTTTCTCTTTGAAATGCCAGAAAACACTTTTGTTTTTTCCAACCTCGTCCTTCTGCTTCTGCAAACCTCTCGGAAGTCCCAATTCAGCCAAAACACAGAATTACGCTCTCAGCCCTCTTGTCTGCTCAAATCGAAGCAGAAAAATCGTAAAAGATTTTGTAAGCTAGAAACAGACAGATTTAAAAAATACATCAGTGGCCAATTAGGGATAGTAAACAAACTGGGCTGCCTCAACACTCAGCGGCCACTTTATTAGGTTGAAACTGCTTGCTGACGCAAAATAGCTGATCAGCCAATCACATGGAAGCAACTGTTAGACGACCAACGTGAGAGTGAAAAATAGAAGAGCGCTAGAAGGGATTTAAGAGACTGAAAGTTGGTCTTCACATCTTGAGGATGAATTCTCTGTTTATTCCTTTGCAAACATTGTGCCAGTTGGCCCGTTTCTTTTTTTTTTTGATTTTTTGTTATTTGCCGGCCCGTGATGGCCTTGATGGGCCTTCTATTACTCTCTCATTTCTTCTTATTCGGAGGAGGAAAACCCCCTTTAAGACGCGTCATCTCTCCCTCCCAGACGCAAACAAGCAGGAGCAGCAACAAACAGAGCCATTAGAGATTAAAGCTCCGCCTGCTGAACTATAATCACCCGGCCAATGACGACGGCGCGAGGACGGGAAGTAACGATTATTACAGCTGCGTCCCAAACAGACTGAATCTTTGGAGGCCGCGCCGCCGCGAGACTGTTTCAAACGTACAAATGCCATTTAGTGGCAGCGCCAGACACGTGGGCGGCGGCTTTCCACCCAGCGGCGCAGCATTAATTCGCCATTATTGCAACGGCGGGCTATTAGCATGAGGTTGATGCTCATGAAAGGAAAGTGGAATTATTAGGTGCATTTCCTTCATGTCAGGCAGCCACTTATCAGGCAAAAAAGCAGGGGAGCATTTTCCTCTCTCTCTCTCTCTCTCTCTCTCTCTCTCTCTCTCTCTCTCTCTCTCTCTCTCTCTCTCTCTCTCTCTCTCTCTCTCTCTCTCTCTCTCTCTCTCTCTCTCTCTCTCTCTCTCTCTCTCAGCATCGGAGAAAGAAAAACCAACACACTAGCACGCACGCACGAGCACAGACAACACGCCATTAACAGACATTTGTTGTGGATCAGTCGCTCTGAAATGTCAGCGCCAGTCACAGGCCACTACCCCCCCACTCCCTATTTCTGGTGGTGGGAGTGACTGGAGGCCGGGTCACTATTAAGCCCAGGAGCTCACATGCAACATTCATGGGCTTGCAGGAAAAACATCCACCACAGCGGTGACGGTCACAAGTCCACGTTCATCAAAAAGAAAAAAAAAAAGTCCAAGATTTTATGCGGAAAGATTGGAGTTATTTTAGTCCACATCCCCGGACCTTCTCAGGGAAAAAGCTGGGGCTTTTTTCTAAAGTTTTTTCCAGACGGGAGTGTGTTGAGGTTCCAGGGGACTCGTGCAGATTATTCATGCAGACAAACTTTTATGGAAATGGCTCACGTTCCCCATAAAAGATGTATCCTTCACAATGGGAGGCAGGTGAGGAATGGACAAAGACTTTTTTCTTTTTTTCAGTCCTCCACAGACCTGTTAATATGTGTAATGTTACCAGCCACAGGAAAACAAAAAGATAGAAGGAAAATATGCTACACATTTATATCAGAAATGAGACAGACAAATAACAGAGCTTGTTTGTTTGATTGTCCTGTGCAGCTTCAACATGTTTACATTTTCTGCATTGGGACGGACACAACGGAGGTTGGTGAGGGAGGAGGGTGACGTCGTTGCTGCTGCTGCTGCTGCTGTGATATATGCTCAGCCACCTGCTGAGATATATGCCATCCCCAGCTTAAATAACTCGAGAGTAAATGCATCAAAATTTGTCTGGTAGGAAAATAGAAATAATTACGATTAAAAAACTGCCGGCGAGATCTGATTGGATGATTCCAGTTCGCTGCAGCTCCTCCAGCTCGCTAACTAGCGACTACTTCCATCCATCCATCGATTCTTCCTTCATTTAAATTCCAAACTGGATGCGACCCTATTACTGCAAACCCCTTGATGGAGTGACGTCTGCATGAGTTTCCTGTAAAATGGGGTGAAAAACATTGTGATGTTCTCGGTTCTCTGAAGCTCACTGCTGAATCTTTTTTTTTTTTTAATATGCAAATCCAGGAGCACAAAAGTGGACTCTTCTTCTCTTCTTTCCAAGCACCTGATGCATTATTTAACCACCTTCTGATGACATCAAGCAGGAGGAAGAGAGCAGAATGAACTCCACGAGGCACCGAGTGACTGCAAGCACACACAGTAGCTGGATCTGTGGACACGCGCAGGAGTCGGCTGGTCGGTTGGTCAGTTGTGCCACCACTGCTGCTGCTCCTGCTGCTGCTGCTGCTGCTGCTGCTGTTGTGCTCCATGACGGACGCGCCGCCTTGGGGCTCGGCTGTCTCCGCCGCCTGACACCCGCTGACCTGATTGATTACAACCGCTGCCAGTCTCTCCCGAGAGCTGCCACTTTCCCACGTCCCAGCAAATAAAGGAGTCAAGCGTGCACCTGCGAATCGGGACCTCGGAAACTCTGCAGGAGCAGACAGGCTGCAGACTGCAGACAGTTTTTTTTTGGTTGTTTGGTTGGGCGACAATCACACGTCTTACGTCCGGGTTTGTGGTTGCGCTCAAATTCCTGCCCTCAAAGCAGGTTTTGTACGATTTTGCTCTCTTTACTACACTGACGTGATTCTTTTTGAAGTTATCCTGAAACACTCTGGTCCTTTAGCCCAAGAATCTCACACTGACTGAGATGAAACAATCCGACGGCGTTCGAGTTCGAGTTGAGCGCTCTGCACCTTTAAATAACAGGAAAGAGCATTGTTGTCCAACCCCCGGCCCTCTGTCAACCGTCAACCGTGCAGGCCAACAAAAAGTTGGAGGAAAAAAAAAAGCACAAATCACACCCGTGCCACTTGACAACACGCTAACGTCACACACTGTGGTGAAAAACACACCTCATTAGTGTGGAAGAAATGTGATCAAGTGGTGAGATGAGCTCAGCCAAAGGTGTGTGTGTGTGTGTGTGTGTGTGTGTGTGTGTGTGTGTGTGTGTGCGTCACGATGAGGCACCTCTCCCTTTAATTAATTCCGCCACTCTCTCCGCAGTGTCTCAGATAACAGAAAGCAAATTGCTACGTAATTACATGCTAAAAGTTAGACAATCGCAGCTGTGTTCTCTTTCCTGCACTAACAGCTGTATAATCACATGCAAATGTTGCTTCTTTTTTTTTTTTAAATGGGAGGAGGGGTCCTTATCACTTACCTATATGATGCTGTGAGAATGTCACCGCGGGACAATTTTACCCTCAAATCGCTTCTTTTAGTGTTTTGTAGTAAAGGAACCGTCTGCAGAACTGCGATTTCAAATGGGGTCGTTGCCTTTCAGAGGCCCGGTGCCATCAGCATTTAGCGCCGTCTGATGACATTCAAACACGCCGGATGCTCATATTAGTGCCTTCTGCCTTGATCTCACGTCTTTCTCAAGGCAGCTGTGCAGACTTGCAGATCCATGTTTTGGACTATTTAGGAAGATGCAAATACAAAAAAAAAAACAAAAAACAGAGAAGCTCTTTGGTTTTATTTCTCCAGATATATGAGGGGAGAAGAAAAAAGTTTTTTTTCCCACCTCTAAGCTTCTTCTTCTTCTTTCTTTCTTTTACTTTTTTTTGAGTGGAAGCGGAGATGAGTTCTTAAGGAACTTCCTCTCAGTTCTGGCCGATGAATTAGCTCCTAGCGGACGCTGATCAGCAGGCAAATCAGCTTGGCCGTTGACCTCTGGACCCCCCCGGCACTCATTAGCGCAGCGGGTGACAGTGATGGAGGGAGGGGCTGGCGGGAGAGAAGGGGGAGAAGAGGGAGGCGGGCGTTCAGACAGAGGTAAAAAAAAAAAAAAAAAAAAAAAAACACAGGTCACAGGCAGTAGCCGGCCAGATTAGTGTGCTGCCAAGAGAAGGGAGCACTTTGGTGTACTCTGCCTTGGGCGAGCTCAGCTCCTCCCATCAAAAAGGAAAAAGAAAGACAGAAAAAAACACCACTACCAAAAAAGAAGGAAAGGGGGGAAAAAAAGTATCCTTTAGCCCTCCCCCTCATCCTTTTCTCCCCTCCACCCCTCCCTCCCTCCTTTGCTGTGACTCTGTCCCTGCTTCCCTGGATATCCAGGAGGAGAAAGCAGAATTACACAGCGGCGGCTGAGCTGAGTGATGTCATGAGGCTTGCACCGGCACTCAAGGCATTATGGGCCCAACGTGCTGAGTGCACCAAAATGAGAACGGATCATCATCAACAGCGGTGGTGGCAGCAGCAGCAGCAGCAGCAGCAGCAGCGGCAGCAGCAGTAGATCACCTTCTGGCTCCTTCTGCCTGTGGCATCGCCGGCCGTGCACAGCGTGGGGGCACTGTTGGTTCTGGCTGTCAGTCCAGAACCAACTGTTCACTTCTTGTCCCGGAGTCGTTTTACTGACTCGCAGTTCTGCATCTCTGTTCCCTGTCCCTGCTATCGCTAGCTAACTGGCTAGCTCACTGGCTACTCACTGGCTAGCTCGCTGGCTAACCGCAAAGAAGAGACAAGTCAACGCGACATTTTTGTGCGACTGCTGGAGTACTTGATTGATAAATATATGAATTAATACACAGTATTGTATTGATCAGTGTACATATTTGACGTCCGTGTCTGCAACAACTCAACTAACGGATCACTCATGGGCTCAAAGTGGTTCCTCTCATTAAAGGGGCAATCCAAAAAAAAAAAAAAAAATGTTTTACCACCATGCAGTTCCATGTCACCGATTGGCTGTCAAGAGTTTGAACCGTCGAAGTTCCGCTCACACAAATAAAACTCAACATAGGTTCATCCCCCCCAAACTTTTTTTTTTCGTCCAACCCTCTACATTTCTTTTAACCGACCGCCTCCACCTGATTTCCGCCCAAAAAAAAAAAAAAAAAAAAGAACGACGGGGATCCATCTGTCACGCGCTCCCGTTCTCAAACAGTCACACGCAGGCGGAGCGTATTTGTTCAGCCTGTCTTCTTCACTGACGGCGGGATTTATTTTCAGATTCGCACGTCCCCTCCCACTCTGTCACGGCGCCACCTGAGGGAGAACTCCGGCTCCCGCCGTTCAGACTACAGCGGGTTACGCGTCTGGAGGATTGTTTGCATGAATGTGGTGGAGGTTTTTCCTTTTTTTTCTCTCTCTCTTTCTTTCCTTTTCTTTACAGCCCAGGATGCCAGAAGCTTCTTCTTTTTGTCTTTGATGCAATTATGGCGGAAAATAGGTAAAGAAAAAGTGTGCGGTGGGGACGGAGGGACGGAGGGAGGGATGACTTCAGCGCGTGGGATGCTTGGCTAATTTGAGTGTGTTGTATAGGCGGGTGTGATCACTATGGAGCCGCTCCGTCTCCCACGTACTGCATTGTCCAGATTAAGCCGGTTGGACAGAAGCTCCCGTGGTGTTTAATCAGCTTCCCCAGGCCATTACCCCGGCACGGGGGAGTGCAAACACGCTGTATTGTCTTTCCACGGACCCTCTGCTATCTCTTATTAAGCCAACGTGACAGGAGCCGGCGTGTGTGCGTGTGTGCGTGTGTGTGTGGGTACAGAGGGGCCACACTCCATCAAAGCGTTGAAAGAATGTGTCGAGCTGCGGAACCTTCCGCTGAGAGGGTAAATAAAGGAAATGTTTCAGGCGGCTTTAATGAGAATTTCATAATTGCCCATTCAACGGCATAATTACACAGACTTTTGAGTGACAATTAATTCACATCGGTGACCTTCGGTTCCTTGCAAAAAGGGGACCAAATTGGCATTGAAACTCTGAATCTCCCCGGCGTCCTCGGAAAATGATTTATAGAATAATGAAATGAAACTCGGTTTGAAATGATATGAAAGGCACACCCCCAGCCCCCCAACCCCTTCCTCCCCCTTTTTTTTCCCCTCTCAGTTTGAAGCCGCTTCACTTTCTCGCCCCCGGTCACACGGGCGATCTGACCTCACAGGGCACTTCAGAGTTTCCAGGATCCGCGGAAACATAAATCTTACATTCATTTCTCTCATACTCTGCTTTGTACTTTGGTTCGAGATGCTTATCATCTCTTCAAGTGAGATATCTCCTGCTGTGTAGCACCAGTAAAGGAAAACACAACGTCTTGCATCAACTGGGCTGGTATCAAAAATCAGTGGATAAAACTAGCACAAGTCATTTTCAAGTTTTAGCATGTTTTCTGTGTAAGATCTGGGTTGGAGACTTTCACAGCATTCGCAGTTGATTTTTGTTCGGTTGAATTTCTTCTACTCTTTTGGCTCTGGGCAATGATGTCTTCACAGGTTTTCGGGGCTGTTTGCCGGCAGCTGTAGGTGTAAATATTCTGCAGCAGAGAAGTGCTGAAATGATATAATTTTGAGATGGAAGAATGAAGAGGAAAACTTTTCCAGCTGCATAAAGACAAATTCAAATGATCCATTCAGAAAAAAATAAAACCTCATTCTGGACACCCAACCTAAACATCCTGTTTGCACGAACCTATTTCAAAGTACAAAGATCGACGCACTGAACAATGGTGGAGTACTATTGTGCATGCAAACGGGCTGAGAGCTTTTACGCAGTGAAACGGCACTTTCATTGTCCCGACAAGTGGACACGCGCAGCCATGCACGCTCGCAGTGGAGTGGAGAGACGGGGGTGGGGGGGCGTGGGGGGGAGTAAAAAGGTCCTCTGCAGAAGCGACAAGCTCGTCGGATTATCTGAGTAATCAGGTCATGATTTTCTGGAAAGAGAAGTCGCTGTTGAATTTTTTAAAATAGTGCTTTGTGCATCGCCATTAAAGTGGCTCCAGTTCAATAAAAAAAAGAGAAAAAGAAAGAAACGCATCTCTGCAGCAGGCAACATGGAGACTCACCAGAGCAGCAGCAGCAGCAGCAGCAATGGTGCTGGTCTTTGGTTTGTTTAGGTGACCTGTCTCTTCAAATTAGAAACATTATTATTATTATTATTTTTTAAAGGTGATGAGTGTCCCGCTCACTCATTGACACCGTCAACACAGACGCCATTTAATCCAGCTGCTAAATATTTGTTTACCCAGTGGCCTAATGAACGCGGCGGCAGATGCTAATCTCAGAATCAAATGAATCAAATTAATTATCCCCAATTATTACCCCCCAATTTGTCTAATCTGAGGACCCCGACAGAGCCACAGCACTCGTCCGGTTCTGTCCTGGATGAGCCCGTTGGAAAGAGGCCGAGTCAGCTCCCTGTCCCCTGTATTGGGTTAAAGTGGCCTCGGAAGCCACTGCCGGGCCTGCGGCTGTACAGCTGCTAGGCTTAAAAATGCCACTACGGCTGTTTCAGTCAACAGCACCGCAGTGGCAGCTGTCATAAAGCCAAAGTGTTAAAGGGAAGAATTCAATTAACATTTGGCCATTTTTCAAGAGTGGACAGTTTCATCCACAGACTGAAGCCTTTCGCATCGTAGCAGGATTTTAGCATTTCTGTAGTCCGTCATGTATATATACGCACATAATATATATATATATATATATATATATATATATATATATAGTATATATACTACAGTAATTGACAGAGGGGGGAAGTGGTTCACTTGAAGCAAAAAAAAAAAGAAAGAGAAAAACAAGGGCTGCATCTTATAGCACATCATTATCATAAGCCTGCACTTAAAATCAATATTTCATGTTTAATATGGCGATAATCATCAACATAACGAGATCGCCGCACACCTCCTCCAGATTAATGATGTGGTGAACATGCCGACAGGAAGTCAGCCGGTCGGTCGGTCGGTCGGTCGGAGAAGCCGCGGCTGAGTGGCGGCCGCCGACTCGGCTGATGCGTCTTTGTTCTAAGAGATGAGAAGATCCGACAGCTATCAGCGGTCGCACTTTCATCTCGGTCGGCCGCTCTTCGCAAGCAGAGCTACGATTTAAATGAAGCAGCGTCGTTTTTTTTTTTTTTTTTTTCCTTCTCCTTTTTTTCTTTCAGCGTATAGATCCATCCCCCGGTGCTCAGACAACAATATAATACAGGCGGAGCTTCATCCCCAGGAGCATTTTTCCCTCCCGAGCCAAGTCGTTTGCTTTATGTTTCTATTATGTGTGTGATTTCGAAAGGCTCCAGTGGAGACAACAGAGGAGATTTGCTTTGTTCAATGCGATGTAGGCCATGAGCCTTGAAGCAAAAGGGTCAAACCCAGAGCGGAGCTCTCCTCCACCAAGCCCCGACAATCAAGTGGGAGAAGAAGACGCAAAGCCTCAACTGAAATGTTTTTTTTTTTTTTCCTTAATGGCGTTTGATCTCAAACAGAAACGCAAATTCACTCGCCGTGTCCTCGAACCCTCGCCGTCTGTGTGATTTTTGCCTGTTTGTCTAACAAGATACTATCATTTAAGTGCAGTTTCTTGTAGCTTACAGCTGCGGGCTTCCAAATGGGGGATTTTTCCAAACAGACAAGTCTTTGATGTCAGGGACTCATTTTAAATATGTTCGAAATTCATTCTGCGAAAAAGATAAAAAAAAAAAAAAAAAAAATGTAATCAACAGATTTTTCTCATACCTGGGCAGTTCACTGACAGGCTGGAGACTGAAGTTATTCTCAGAAAATATTGGCAAAGTGAATTTTTTGCCTAATATGGGACCATTAAACGAAAACTCCCTCAGAGGACCAAGCACGTCGCAGCTCCAGCTCGGCCTTGACAGCTTCACTGTTAGCGCTGACCAGACAGGCGGCCCTCTGTCAGCAATGCATTAGCATAGGCAGCTATCGCTAAGGACAGGAGTGAAGGTGGCCATTAGCATGTCCGCCTATTAGCATATTAAGAGCGGCGCGCATGAGAATGTGGCCCGCGCCACTTACCTGAATTGAACTGACTTCCAAGGTCAGTGCAGCAACTTCAAAGAGGGCAAACAAATTACGATTTCAAAGTGCAACGTGTGATGTGTATGTATTCAGGCTGAATACCAGAACGAAACAGGGGTCAGCAGCGAGAGTTCCATTTCATCGGCTGAAATAATTGTTTTTCATCTGAGCGAGAGTGCGTTTGTTGTACGTCTGAACCTTTGATTTGGGAACTCTTTGAACAGAGAATGGAGATCATTAAGCTTAGATGCAAAACCCCCCCAAAAAACAAAGCCCACACAAACACAAACACCTGGCTAACCACATAGCCACTGGGGAAAGACTTTCTAGAATTTAAAAATAAAAACATTGGGAAAGGGAAACGAAAATCGGCTATCAATTTCCAACATTTCAAAGAGATTAGATTTGTCGTAGCTAACTAGCTAGCTAGCTCCAGTTGCCAGCTTCCTACTGTTTTTTATTTTTTTATGCTACTGTCGACCAGTTGGATCTGCACTAATTCTTTTAGCAAGCGGTCATCATTTACAACTCATAGTTCTACTACTTCCTCGCTTTTTTGTCTGAGCAGCTTAATCTCCTCTACCGTCCACCTTACCGTCCATACAGGAAGCTGATTGGTTCTGGAGTCCAAAGAAAATGAAAACTCACTGACGGCAGCGTCTCTGGGATGCTATGATGTGCGAAACTGAGCACACCTTCAACATAATGGCGTGAATCACAGCCATGTGTTGTTTGCAAAGGCATTATTTCACAGGAAATGTAAATAATAAGTTTGAGTCAGATGCCGCCCCCTCCTACCGAAAACCTCCCCCCCCCCCCCTCGCTAGAGACTGGCAGATGGGCAGAGCTGCGCAAGGCGGAGGTTAACATACGCTAAGGCGGGATGCTAATTCCCATAGTGTCTGTGCAGATGCCTGCTGTTTGTGTAACATCCCGAGAAAGAGTTTGCGAGCCGCATACTGCGGCCCAGCGAATATCATGCACTCCACTCCTTCCACGTAGCTGCGCTTGCAAACAGTCCGCTTAAATCAGTGACTCACGCGGTGTATAAATAAGGCATGAACGTGCGAACGCAAAGCAGCGTGCGGGTGGGGTTAAAAGGTTCGCCTGGTGTTCATCGACACGCGAGAACAGAGCCAACATGTGATTGAAACTTTTAGCATGTCGGAGGGGTAGGGACGCAGTGGGGGGGTGGGTTGCTTTAAGAGGCCGCCGATCTTCTGGGATTTTGGCGTCGCCGCGAGTGTTTATATTTAACCAAGAGTGGTGCGATGAACTAAAAACAAACACGCAGGCAGGGCGGCTTAATGAATGAAATGGAGCGTGGAATGTTTTTCCAAGGGAAGCGTAAAAACCGCCCCCACCCTTCCATCCCGCCCCCACCCCAGCATGATTTCACAATCGCACACGGCAGATTATATTAGCAAAAAGGGAAAAGCTAAGTGATTCTTGGTGAAACATGGTCCATTTTCTTAATCCGGTGGATTTATCACATGCATCCGTCAGGTAATGAGCCCGGAGAGAGAGTTTGGAGGGGGCCGGCGGGGACCCGTTACCGCCTGCAGGTTTCCTTTTGGAGTAAAAAAATGATGGTGTCCGTGCTTTCACCTGCAACTGCGGAGCCATTCAGCAGTGAAATAAAATTAGACGTGTGCTCAGACATAGTCTAGCGATGTTCTTTTACATCAAACAGTCCAAGTGGTTCTGATGAAACTGCCTCGACTGCAACATCCATGACAACATCTGCAAGAAATATTATCTGGACCGCCATTCATTGGGTTATTTTTTTATTTCTACTAACGTTCTACTTTGTACAATGACAATGAAGACATTCTGATTCTGAACAAAAACAAACAAACAAACAAACAAACAAAACGCTTCATCTCGGAGGTTAGCAAGATGGACGAGCAGGATTTCAGCCTCTGCAATCTGAGCAGTTTTCTGGCTGCTGGTCAGTCTGTTTACTATTCTTTTACCCATGATTAAAACACAAGATGAACTTACAGCATCCTGCTCTTAATTCCTCGAGGCTAACGCTCCTCTCCGATGCGCCCCCTCTCGGTGTCAAATATCTGGCGAAGTCGTGGCGCCGCGCCACGCTGTCAGTTTGGAGGGACGCCTCATGGCGGGGCGGGAGCCGTGCTGAACGTAAGGAGAAGTGACATGGATGCTAATCAAGCATCAAAAGCTATGCGCCATTCCCGTCGACGCACACATCAGGCCCTCGATGATTTATGAGCCCCCAGCGAGAGCGCGCTGTGCCGAGAGCCGGACGCTAAACTCCACCCCCCCCCCAACCCCACTCGCAAAGGTGCACCGCTAAGCTCATCCACCCTCCGACCAGCCAAGACAGTGCACTTGCAATGTTTCTATGGATATTATGTACATATAGCTTTACCTCATGGAGAGGTTAAAGGCTCAGCAGAGCCTCTGGTTTTTCTGGCCAAGGTGATTGACGGTCGGTACATGAAAGGCGGTAGTGGCGGCGGCGGCGGCTCCCCTCTTCATCCCTTCATCAGCTACACCTGGGAGGAGACGTGTATTTCCACTTTGAATGCTGCCAATTAATTCTCAGTTTCTTTGTGGAGTGGATTGCCAGAGCAGGGGCCTGGCTCGGCGGATAAACAATGCTCCGGTGCATAATTTAGCCGGCCAGGACGGGAGGGGGAGAAAAAGGGAAAAAAAAAAAACACGGCATATGATGGCCATGCACTCCTACTGGCCTCTGTCGCATCGTCATCACCCACGACCGCCGGGTCGTAATGTAATGACTGTGAGTCATCATCTAAGGAAAGAAAAAGGGAAATACAGCTAATAACTACAGACTTGCTTTGTCACTCGGAGAAATGCTGTCTTTCAGTAATTGGGTGAAAAAAACTAAATCTAAATATACGGTATGAGCTCACGCCTCAGCAGCCCCCCCCCCCCTCTCAACTCAATCCCATGCCCAATAAAGAACATCACATATCGTGATAAATATTGAAAAAGCTGCCGCCTGCATAATTCATGCGGCTTCGCATCATCCGGGAGATTGGCCGGCCCACCAAGACGCCTCATTGGCTGTCGCACAGAACACCGAGAGGACGTGGCCGCAACTGAGCGTTGGGCTGCCGCAGCTGTATGTGTGGGTTTTTTTTTTTTTTTCATTTTAATAGCAGGAGAGGAGGGTTGGTGGGTGGTGGGGGAGTGACGGGGGCTCGGCGGGGTTACTAATGATGCTGATTATTCATCCGGGCTCAGCCACTTGTTTGCTTTTTCCTTGAGAAATGGATCATTACGGCGTCGACGACTCCCCATATGGACGATCTGGTCGCCGTGCCAGCAAAACAAAACACACTTATTGTCCAAGGACCCCCACGCCCCTCCCACCACCACCACCACCACCACCACCCTGTTTGCATCAGTAACTTTGATGCTGTGTTATTACCATGAATATGATGATGATGCCTCCATTTGCGTTCTTTTTTAATGAATGAATGAGCCTTTGATTACCTCAAAAAAAAGAAGGAGGGGTTCGAAATGAATATTCAACTGTGGGCTAATTTTATTTGCTCATTATTTTACATTGTGAAAATCCCAGCGAGCACGAACGCCGCCGCGCCGCGCATTTCTTTCCAGACCTCCCGTTCACTTCTCTCTTTTCCCTCCTTTCTCTTCTTTTCCTCGTGGGAAGCACTTATATATGAATCCGCCCGCTCGCCCTCCCTCTCCCGCTCCCTCTCTCGCTTCCAGTATGGACAGTCGGCGCTGTTGTTTGCGCAAGAGTCGCCCGCAGCCATTTATGCTTTCATGTGAGAAGCAGGAGCAGGAGAGCGGCGGCGAAGATTAATGGCACGTAAACAACACAAGCGGCCGTCTCGCGTGCGCAGCCGCCGGAACCCCGCGCACGTTGCGCCACCCTTAATCTCTGCGCCGCTTTATTTATTTTATTTCCCAGCGAGGAATGGCGTTGCGCATAATTCATAGTTTAATCTTAAAGAGGCACCGGGGGTGGGGGGGCGGTGGCCGGGGAGGACTTCAGGGCGGAAATTTGTGCTTGAATTAAAACACGCGCACGAGAGCAACACATCCAAACACATAAATATCATTTTGGGGAATTCACAACTACCTACCTAACTACCTATCTAGCCAGCACCAGGACATACAAACTGAGGATACCACAACATTTGTTTTTTCACAGGCATGATTTATTTATGAAAATGAGTGAAAAGGAAACAAAAATTGAGTTTGGCATTTTTTTTTATTTTTTTTTTAACTGCCACATTTCTCTCGACTCTCCTGCCAACCAGCAGGAAATCCGCAAGTGAGGGAAATTCATTTGCTCTTATTGTTAATGGGGCCGTTGGTTCGTGGTGGAAGGAAGCGGTCGGCGGCTGCCAGCAGCAATATCTGACCTCTGAGAGTGCATTAAATCTGGGCGCTGGGGAATCTGTTAATAAAGAGGCCCGCTAAGGCAACGAACCTGCTCCAAAACAAACAGCCTCAGTGCCAGTGACTGCGTGGCGGAGGAGGTGGGGATGGAGGTGTGGGAGGAGTGAGGAGCAGGGAGGCTGAAAGCAGCCATGGGCTCCCGCTGAACTTCCGACGTCGACGTCGGTGCCGGAGCGCAGCAGCATCAGCTGTTCTCCCACAGGTGGCGTGAGATTAGCGTCGGTGCTTCTTCAGGCGCCCCCCCCACCACCCCCACCCCCTCGGTGTTACCGAGCTGCTTGGGCAACTCGACCGGGGCCTTTTTGCCTCCGCAGGTGTGTTTCCTGCATGATCGTCAGGTGGCCACAGGTGTGAAGTCATTTAAATGATCCCGGTTTGACTCATTATCTGATTATCTTGCATGCACAGGGAATTGTTTTTGTTTTCCTTTTAAACTTAAACAACTCCGAGACGGTTTGAAAATGGATGTTTGATGCTACGTGTAAAAGACAAACAAGGTTAAAATTGTTATTCTAGGTTTTGAACACCATTGCCCTCTGTGACATCACCAGTCAGTTACAGAAATCCTGATTCGAATGCACGCACCCTAAAAAGCAGACCCCAGCTGCCAGATGAACTAGAGGAAGAAGAAGGCAAAGAAGAAGATGTCAATGCAGAAGAAGGAATCCAGTGTGGCTCTCTATCCTGTTAGCACGATCACACCATTCACAGCATTACGTATCATTAACTGCAAAATAAGAATTACAACGAAAACAACAGCAGAAGCTATTTTGCGGTCAAAAACAATCAAGACACTCCTCCATTTCCCTGATAGAAGTTGTTATAAGGGATCTTTTCTGTATTACGAGTTCATAGCCTTGTAAAGACCTGACATCCTTTATTGTTTTCTTTTTTTTTTGCCTTGTTCGGTAATTGCATCAAAACAACGGGAGGCTTGATGATTACACTGTTTTTCACCGCATGATTTTTGTGGCAACTTTGGGAAATTGACAGAAACCGCAGCCGACATTGTTAGACCATTCAGATTTTGAGCTTTTAGACATCTGGGGGCAGAAAAGAAAAAAAAAAAGGGTGGTGATGGAAAGAAAAAGCAGTGAAATCGCGGCGATAAAGAACCACATCTGACTCGGTGGGCTAGCACTTATCCAGTGAGGGGGAGGCGTGGTGGGGGGCACAGTCTCTCAAGTGTCTGTGCAACCCACCGTCTCATCATGAGTCACCGTAATTTGCCTCCGCTGACATTCACTCCTGTGAAATAAAGAACGGCAATTTACAGGAAGACTCCAAAAACTTTTTTTTATGCTGCGTTCAAGAAAAGAAACGCAGTAATAATTTCCCTTTTTTGTCTAATTCAAAACGTCAACTTTCACGAGTTGACTTTTAAAGTTAGATAAAAATCCGCCATTCCAGCTCATTTTCTGTCAGAACTGTGTTCTGGAGGTGTTTTCTTTATTTCTTTTCTTTACACCGGGGAGACGAGCTAAAGGCAATTACCTGAACTCAGCTAGCCGGCGCTACGTCAAGGGAGCGGAGCACTTAAGACCCGGTTAGCAAAAAGGTGTTCCAATTACAGGTAATGTTTCGCGCGGAGCTTCACAGAGGGGTTAAACTTTTAACAGCCTATTTGTGTTTTAATGGGAGTTTTGGAGGACATAGATGTGTTCCGTCAAAGTAAGGCATGCTGCTGCTCCTGGAGTCTGCAGCGGCAGGATTCCCACATGTCGTGTCTCCTCGAGTGATGCGCAATTTTCAAATACTTTAATTATGTTCATACTGCAAAACAAGAGCAAATTATCACCCAGAGAGTAGAGAATAGACCACACTCTACTTCTTCGCCAAGAGCCCAACTATCACATTCAAGCAGACCAACCAGAATGCTGGCGCTGCCAGTTTCTGTACTGGAGTCCTGTTGGTGCGCCCAGTTGGAGGCCACAGTGCCTTTCACTGTTCTATGAAAATCTCAGCAAAGCCAGTCTGGGCTAAAGGAAAAAACAACAACAAACAAACATATATACCACTGACAAAAAGCCCTTAGCAGCATTGTTTGTTCTTTAAATGTTAGTTTGACTTGAGAAGCTCTGCTTTGTAGTGGTTTCTTTGATTGTGGCTCAAGCAAAGTGAACCACATTGAAAACTCCAAAGTGGTAACGTTACATTACGTCACATTATGTTTAGTGTTAAAAGGGGAGACAGCCTTTAAAAAGTCTCCGTAGTTTGAAAACACAAGGAAATAACAGTAGAAAACAAACCCTTTTGATTGGCCTTTAGGAGGACCATCATCTGATCCTTGATCAATAAATATCTCTCAATAGCCATCAGCAATGGTGGCTACTACACTTCCATCCACGCTGCAGCATCCAGGCTAGTCTCTTCAGCAGCAGGTGGCTGTTGACGTTAAGTCTTGTTTGTCATTTCTGGGGATCTTTAAGTCCGAGCTGCAGTTGCTTCCTGTGTCTGTCACCGCTCCGAAGAAGCTGATTGGCTGCAGAATCCTGAACGCATTTCTATGGGAGCGTAGCAAAAAAAAAAAAATCTGAATTGAAATCTGGGTAATCCTGTGGGGTGCAACGACTTGCACGCACGCATGCACACAACACAGTAAAAACTAAATTAACTCTATACATTATTAACCCCGAGCTGTGAAATCCCCTTCCCGCAGCATCGCTGAACTAATCATCACGCCACCTAACGAACTCTCCAAACCCCACCTCAGGGCCTCCTCCGCCGAGTTTACCGTCACAAAAAAAAGAGAGGAGCAAGATTCAAGAGAGCGGCGGAGACGAGCCGGTCGGCGAGGAAGAGCTCCTTCAATTTGTGTCGGGCAGATTGTGTCGGAAATTTGGGGAATGTTAATTGGAGACAATGTGTTAAGAGGCAGATATGGTCCGACGCGTCGCCGGCACAATGGCATTAAGGAGGAATTCATTATAACGGCCGTGCTGGGAGGCGGGGAGGGGAATCCGGAGGGCCGGCGTCCATCCGCGGAACTACATAATAGACGCCGGCGGCGCCGGCGGCAGACGCTAAACATTTGCGCGCAGCGACAAAGACAAGCGGGGAGGCTTTCAGCTGACACAGCCAACGTGAAAAGGGAAACGCCCACCTCGACGCATCCAGCGGTGGACGTTGTTGACAAAGACCACGTTTGCGACCGATTCCCCGGGAGGGGGGTGGGGGAGAGGGGGAGTGGGGGGGAGGGTGGGGAGGTTGGCGTGACACTGATTAGAGGACTTGGACGAACTAAGCCGGCAAGGCCCCATTTCAGCCGCGAAAAAAACCCAAATTCATTTAGTTCTGCGGATTTATACGGGGCGGCCGCGGCTGGCAGGCAAGGGGGGTGAAAATCCAGCGTGACATGAGTGTATTCTGGCCTTTCGCTTAATCTCCCGCCTTTTTTCTTTCGTGGAGGAACCTCAATCTCGAGGCGGCCGGCGGCCGGTGTGTCTCATGCGACACGGCGGCTCCGCCGATAAATTGAATTAAATAAACCTGTTAGTCACAGCAGCCACCTTCTCACCTCGGCCCCTCGGCAAAACCCCCCCACCCCACCTCCAGATACGCTTTCACGGCGAGGTGGTCCTTAACGAGGAGCACAGTGACCTTGAGTTGAAAAAAAGGAAGTGAGAGAGGGGGAGAGAGAGAGAGAGAGAGAGAGAGAGAGTGAGAGCACTGTCGCCTCCCACTTCAGTTCAGAAGGCAAATCAATTAGGAACTGGAGCCCCGCCCCCTTGTGTGTTTGTGTGTGTGTGTGTGTGTGTGTATGTGTGTTTGTGCCCCGCAGGTGTTTGAAAGTAGATGTAAGCTCATTCAGAAATCAATCCATACTTAAGATTCTGCCGCGGACAGGAATCATGCTGCGGGTCGATGGGAGCAGTGGGAGGTTGTTTTTTTTTTTCTCAAAATGCATAGAATGACGAAAATGGCCGCCACGCACTTTGCATCAGGCTGCACGAAAATGGGCGAGAAAGAATTCAGGCATCCAATCTGCCGCCGGCTGAAACAGAGAGAGGGCAGGTTTTTAAAATGTTCCCCACCGTCTTCCCATAAAATCCTTCCTGCATGATAATGTTTGGAAGCCGTGTCTAGAATTTGACTTTCAAAGAGGAACGATCCCGTTGTTTGCCCAATGGCGGAGTTGTTGGGTGCGATATTCGAAGACTCGTCGAGACACATGGCCAGTCAAGCAACTGCAGATCAGCGTCTGCGTTGCGGTGGAAATGTGGAGACTTGTTGAAGACAACCAGCCGAAGGTCAACTGGGCATTTGGATGAAGAATCAGGAGGATTTGAGCGACTTTGATCGTGTTGAACGTGGTTTGTTGAAGGGCCGAGTATTTTTTTCATCTCTGCATCAGAGGACGGAGCCAGCGAGAGAAAATATCCAGTCAGTGCAAGTTCAAAAAGAGCACGGAATGTTTTATTTTGTTGTTTTCAGATTTCTTCCTTTTTTAAATAAGAAAACCCTCATTTTTTTGTCATTTTTTTTGCTTTGCTGCAGCAGCGAGGGCAGCAAGGCCAAACGAGGACAAATTACGAAAACGAGGACGATTTAATTTATTTTTCATTCCAGTGTCGTGCCTTCGGTCCGCTGTGATATTTTCCTCTCTCTCTCTCTGTCTGTCCATCACGGACGATGCGGCCCAATCACAGTTAAATTTAACTGACATGAGAGAATTTTGCCAGCGGTTTTCAGGAAGGAAGGGCCAACGTTTGCCTTCAGCCAGCGTTCGAAGGGGGGCCGGGCGCTCAGAGATGTTCGCCGCTTGTCAAAAAAGGTTCCCGTCGACTTTTTTCCCCCCTAATTTATTTTATTTTATTTTTGGTTGCTGTCATGAAAAGGCAGCGTCTCTCCATCATGCGGCCATGAAGTGGAAGGTACGGATGAATAAATCTGATTTTCGCAAAGTTGAAAAGCTCCAGCTCGCTGCTGCTCAGGACCTAATGTGATGTAAGTAATTGAAAACTCATGTATAGTTTCTGTCAACAGGGACGTTTAAGTTGTTTTGATAGAAAGTCGGGGACAAAGATGAGCCACAAATGGGCTAGAAAAATTCCTGAACTGCGATCAGTGTGAGATTTAATGAAATAGAACATTAGTTAAGAATTTAAATTTAAAAAAAGTTGTGTTTACCAGTTACTGGCCCAACTGCAAACCCTGCGCATCCAACGGCAAATGACGAACAGGAAGTGGGCACAGGAAGTAGCATCAGAAGACAGACAACAGGAAGTAGCAGCAAAATAAAGACAAACATCCACTGAGGAAGAGCGGTGAAGCCTCACCAGACGACTCAAAGAAAAACCAAACAGCTGGAGAGTCGCGTTGCCCGCACAGCAAATCACACTCTGTCCAAGACTTTTCAAAACCAGCAACGACTATTGAAAAGGCGTTGCGCAATCTCAGTGCGAAACAAGAGGGTCCTCAACTGATAATACTACACAAGTGTGGAAGTAGGAAAAGGAACCGAACAAGGAGAACAGTCGGCTGAAGCGAATCGGCTCAATTAATTAAACTTTATATACAAGGACAGAAGCAAATTACAATGTGCAAAAAACAAAACCTTAAAATCCACTGCCAATGTCCAAACTTGAACCACTTTGCCACTACTCGTCCTTGCAGATCATTTGCAGATGTCCATTCTTTTCATTTTAACCCCCTGTGGACTGTTTAACCTGGATTAAAGGCTCAGCGAGGGCAGAGTTGAGGACAGGGTTGAGGAGCAGGTAGCAACCTCATTACCCAGCCAGAGCACGTCGGCTTTCCCCTAAATCTCCGGCGCCATTAATCCAAACTGTCCCGGGAAAACAATCGCCCACTGATACAGCCATTAGCAATTAGCATAATCCCTAAAAGCATCCTTTTGAATTTCATTTACTTAATCCAACTCTCGGCGGGGTTCGGCGTATGCCAGCGATGGCGTTAATGACTTTACAAGGCGCCAGACACGTCGGAGCGCGCCGGCGCCAACAGGAGGAGAATTACGGAAGTGTAATTAGAGCTTTATTCTTAATGGCGACCGTGGCGGTGTGGGAAAAAGTGTCTGTCCATTTTAGATGGGATTAGGTTTTAAAATTAATGCTGGAGGTTGGTGAAATTACATCCTGCGGAACAGAATTTCAGAAAAAAAATTGGGTCTCAATCCCGAAGGAAAAAAAACCCTGATGAAATGAGGATTTGTTTTCACCTGACTGGGACAGGAGCCAGTCCAATTGGCTTCCAGTGGAGAAGATCAGGCCATAAACTACATCAGATTCCATCCGTGTCCACTTTTTTGACCAACAATTGTTGAGTAAAGCTTTTTCTTCAGTGTGCAAAACCTGAGAATGTCAAATTGTCCAAGATGGGAAAAAATATACAGAATGATGGACATTGTGTTGTGTTTGATGATATGTCAGTTTGTTGTATTTTTTGCAAATAAGTGGAAGTTGTTGGTGGTATTTTGCGTCTTTCAAGATTTTCGATGGAGGATTTCCAGCCAATCCGGCGCAGCGTGTGAGACACGTGTCGAGCGCTTTTGATGCGGTCGCCCGGTTCGACCTCACAGATTCTTTCACAACGAGCTAAAATTATTCTGAACGGAACGCCCTACGGTGATTTTGAGTGAGAGAGAGAGAGATGGTGTGTGTGTGTGTGTGTGTGTGTGTGTGTGTGCGTGTGCGTGTGTGCGCGCGCGTGGATACATGAATAAGTAAACAACGTAAAGCGATGAGAAACTTCAAAGGCGGCGGCGACAATCACAGCAAACAAGATCCTGGAAGCCAATGAACGTGTTTTGTGTCGCAGTGCGTGACGGTAAACAGAGGAATTAACTGGCACCTTCCCGAGTCGCTCTGCTCATCACACGGCCGTAATAGAATTAAATTCCGTCGGCCTTCCTGCCGTGAAACCGGAAGACGGCGTGACGGGCACTCGGTGTTCTCGGCTCAATAGATCGGCTGTCAGTGTTTCAAATTTTCCCGTCTTTTTTTTTGTTGAAAATTTTCTTGATGGAAGGAAGCGGAGGGTGGAAGAAAAAAAAAAGGAAAAACGGAGCGATACTCTGCAAATTACCGCCTGTCTGCTGCGCGACGGACGTATGATAATGTCTGCACGCCACTGGGAGAGGCCGACATTTTCATTCCAGCCGCCACACGCCGACGGAGGCACCTATCAGCGTGCGGACACGCGTTTGGAAACCAACTCCCAGCAGTCCGAGCGCAGACATATCTTTGGCTTCATGACCATTCCTGTCAGGGGGGTTTTTCCCTTCCACTGAACAAATGCATCAGCTGGTGTCAGGAGACCGCGCAAGGCAGCGCGGCGGCCCTGCGAGGAGCTGCTGCTGGGCGCGCTGGGGGGGGTGGGTGGGGCGTGCGGAAAATTGGAATCTTGACATGTGTGATTGACACGCGTGTTTGTCCCCGAGGTATTCATATTTGCAGAGATTTAAACGGTGGGCTGTAAAGCGACGTTTGAGACAATATCGCTGGTGCAGCTTCCTCCTTCTGTGTGCAAAACGTCTTTACAGCCTTCGAGTGTCACCAAAAAAAACCCCAAAAAACAAACGAAAAGCGGATTCGGCTTATACTTTTATCTGGGATCCAAAAATAAATAATGTACCAGACGAAGGCGCTAATGTCTTTCATTTTCAGTGTCTGTCCATTTTGTGGACGGGAAAAAACAAAGATGGAAAAACCAACAACAACGCAAGCCTGGTTTTATCCTGGAGACGAGCGAAGAGAAGGCTGCTCCACATTTCATGGGATAGACACCAAAATAAAGTGGACGCGAGCCTTGATGGTAAACCGTTACCCCTGGCTACTCCACGGCAGCAGGGGGAGGGAGGGCGATGAGAGGGAGAAGAAGGAGGAGAAAAAAAATGCAGCATATTAAATTCAAACTATAAGTAAAATAGACTTCTACTTGAAAGCATGGGAGAGCAGCCAGAGCCGTGGCGCAGGAGAGAAAAAGATGAATGTGAGCGTGAGAGCGGGAGCGTTCCGAACAGGACCGACGGCACGGTGAAATTGCCCCGTTGCCCATTAACAGCTCAGGACGGTTTTTCCATCTGCATAAAGGTCCGGAGCAGTAATATGTCTTCCGTAATTCCCTCCGCCGCCACAATGGGAGCGGCGAGATCGAGATCAAAACCAATCTTGCAGCCACGAGATGAAGTGGGAGGAGGAGCTTCTATTGTGGCGAAACGGGACTCAGGCGAAAGGAAACGGAAGCTGCCGGAAGGTTGTTCGGCAGCGACGTTGGGAAGTGCTGCAGGAAATAGAGAACAACAACAACAACAAGAGCAGCAGCAGTTGCCACGGGCGCGACTTGTTGAAATCTACATTTGCAGAGTGGAAAAGAAATAGAATTCTTAAAATGCAGCAAAGAGCTGTAACTGCTTTGCCCAGTTTCCCTTGCTAAGCTAAGCTAACTGGCTGCTTGTAGAGATTCATCAGTGAGGTTCATCTTCAGCAGAACAGTCTTACAAGCAATTAGCTAAAAACCTTAGATACTGAAGTTAAAAAAAAAAATAGCACTCAGTTCATTGCCTGGTTTTTAGCTTCCTGTTAAAACTGAGGCTGTTCAGCCATCAACAGGTTTGGAAGGAGGAGAAAACCAGGAGATCTCCGAGGGGGCAGCCAATCAACTGACTGGTGGCTGACGCTACCACCCTTTGTGATGTCACAAAAGGCTGGTTTGCAGATGTTTCAGCGTGCACTTTTTGAAAAGTTAAGCAGGCACAAGAAGAAAGGACAGACTTTCCTCATTGCTGGGCAGGTCACCGACAGGCTGGTCCAGTGAATTTTGAAAAGTACAGGACCTTTAATGCTTCCACGATTGGACAGGTATTGATCTCGTCATCTCTTGGCTGAAGGGCAATATATACTAAAAAGTCCTTTATTAAAGGGTCAAATGTGTGTGCCTGATCTTGATGAGCTTGAAGAAGCTAAAAAAAACAAAACAACTAACTGATCTAAAGCTGCAAAACAGTTTTTGCCATCCTGGTATCATGTCCCATGCATTTACCCTGCACAGGTGGCGCTGCCGAGCCGCTGACAAGGAGCTAAATGGGGTAAAAGTAGAAAGAGAAAAAGTCACACTTGAAATGAATTATTTATGCTGGAATCACAATGAGAGGGGGAAGAAACAGAATCATCTTGGGGACGTGGATGGATTTCTAGCCTGGAGCGCCGACGTGTCAACAAGCTGGCCAGAACGATGGAGGGAAAAAAGCAAAGAAAAAAAAAAAAAAAAAAAAAAACCCCGCAGCAACCTGCAGACGCACGTCCCCCGGATGCGATGCGACGGCGCGAGGCCACTCACGGCGCGGCCGTAATTATACCGTGGATGTGATGTTTGGGAGCCTGGAGAAGGCTCGAGCGCCGGCCGCCACTCCACAATCAGCCGCGAGTGCGATCATCACCGCCAAGAGGCGAGGGAGTCGCGGAAGGTGACTTCATCATCGCATCGATCGCACCGAGGGCCTCCTCCTCATCCTCCTCTTCCAGCGACTCGACTTGGAAGGTGGATACCCCCCCAACCACCACCCCACACTCATCCTCCGGCTCTGCTCTGCATCTGACGAGACGCACAAACAGGAAAATAAACAGGATTGCTCCGGTGGTAACCGGGAGGCGAGGCCGCTCCGAGGGGGCGGGGTTTAATCAAGCGCCTGCCAGTCCACTCTCCCGACAGCGCCGGGGTAGGCTGGCTAATTAAAAAGTTTAATTCCACAACTGCGGCGCTGGCATCGGAGCGCTCGGAGGTGCGTCCTTGTGAGTCTTGGCGCCGTCTTATCAGCCGTCGGCAGATTCTGTCATGTCGGGGAGCGGCGCGGCATGGGACCAGAGAGGGGGGGGAGGGCGAGGAGGGTTGGGGGGTGGGCGAGGAGGGTTGGGGGGTGGGCTGGGAGGGCAGCAAGGCCCAGTTGGCAGGCACGGAGCCCCGCCTCCTGCTCCCCCGGACCTGCCGAGTCACAGGCCCCAGTCAGGTGGCCAGAGTCGGGGGCTAATCTGCCCAGCAGGCAGCCCAGAGTTGTGAAAGCAGGGCTGAACAAGGGATAAATGCTGGATTTGGACTTTTAGCTGGCGGGCTCAGCAGCAGGATCCGTGTCTCCATTACACACCGTCTGTCCCCGGGACCTGTCTAACGACTGGCGGGGCACCGGCAGGGTGTGTGTGTGTGTGTGTGTGTGGGGGGGGGGGTTCCAGGTGCACTAAAGCCTGCAGTGCAAGCACGCACTGTTCCTCCAAAAGTCCCTGCGCAGGCTGAATAGGATGTGATAAACTTCCCTCCGTGAATAGACTTTAATATTGAAGGAGGAGAAAGAGAAAAAAGAAAACGAAAAAAAAAAAGCCGATGTTGCTTCTTGTCGGCACAACGTGAAAAGGGGAGAAAGATCTGCGTTGGTTGACTAAGGAAGGCGCGAAGTGCAGCGGATGGCGTGTGACTTCGCTGGAACTCCGCCTTCTTCTTTGTCGACATGGCAGAGAGAAGAGACTTTTCTCCAGCTATTTATCCATTTTTTAAGGCTCAAAAGATGATCGAGGAAAAGAAAAGAGTCAAGTGTGATGGTTTCCCACTGTGCTGGAATTATATATATATAAAAAAATTTAAAAACTACTGGGACTAATCACCACCAGCACCACTGAGGAGCAGGAACTGGTTTCTCCAGTCCACGGGTGGGAAAAAAAATAACACAAAAACACCCAAGCGACAAAATAAATAAGAACACTAAAGATTGATCAGCGGCCCTGCTCAACTTTTATTGCCCAACGGGGTTAAAGTGTCATTTTAATAACACAGAGATATTAGAGCTGCAGCTCGCGAGGCCCTCGATGGGATTCCTGCTCCACTTCCCGTTTAACCGATCCGTGTCTCACACCAACACCTCGCAGGGGAGACCGAGGCACGTGCACGGTGCTCGGTGTCAACCACGGACCGACTGACACGACTCGAAGGGATTTTTTTTCTTTTTTTCTTTATTAATTTGCCTCTTATCACTGTGACGTTGGTGACATTTTGCTATCAAACACAGCCCTGCTGAAGTCTCCCAGAGGAGCGGGGGAAGTATCCACCACGGACGGTGACATAGCGAAGGCCGGCGGAGCTGCGGCAGCTAATTAGGACAGAAAAAGCCGAGACCAACTCGCAAACAGGCAAAGCTCCAATTCTGAGCCAACTATCCCTTTGAGCTGTGTAAACACGGCTCAGGGTTTCAAGCAGCGGCAGCTGCAGGAAGTCCGTCCACACCTGAATGTTAGATTACACCCTGCTGCTGCCGCGGCTGCTGCTGCTGCTGCTCCGTCTTTTCCTCCTTAAAATATGCCTTTAATTTAGTGCCGGTGGGTCCCGGTGGCGGCAGCGGCTCCACCGCCGCTTTGATAGATGATGCATTCACCTCATAACCAGGTGAGCTCGGCAGTAAATCTTTTAACACTGGGTCAAATCCATAGATTCCACGCTGAAAAACTGTGACTTTGGACCAGGAGGAGGAGGGAGAGGAGGGGCGAGGAGGGGGTGGAGCCAGTCGACAAACACCTTCTTCACCTCAACTTTGTCTCGTGGTCCTGCGCAGTTTTGTCGCCTCTTCAGGAGTTATTTAACAAAGCACACGGGTGGGTTTTATTCACTATAAATCCAAGGATGGATGACTTTATAGGTGGGGTGATAATGGCAGCTGGGGTAGCAGAGGGACTGGACAAACAGCCCAGGTTATGGCTGGCCGGTCGAGTCTCTGTGAAAAAACCGAGAGCTCCGTCGACACCCTGAAAGAGCATCGAGCTTCAGCTCAAAACGTTTTTTTGTTGTTGTTTTTTTTCCCCACGGAGCAGATATTCAGGGCTCCGTAATCTGCGTCCGTCCAACGGGTTGATATGTATTCAGCTGCACGGGCCGCGGTCTGACACAACAGAGATAAATTTGCGGCGTTCAGAGCTGATTGGACGGGATTACAGCGGCTACGTGGACGTAGACGAGCTCTGCAGCACCGCCTGCGTGGTGCCAGACAGAAACTCCAGGCTTCTTTCAAAGCCACTTCATACAATACTACCCATACAGAGTCAGAATTGTCACTCTCAAAGCGTGTGCATAATGACTGAAAGTCAAAAGAGGTGCGGCTCCAAAATCCTGCATTTCAGGGTGAATATATTTTTTCTTTATTTAGTAGCAGCGGTGAAAGTGTTTGATAGCATTTTTGGCTCAACACAGCAGCAGTTTGTTTGGGGCTCCAGCAAAAACCATCCTTAGTTTTCTCGTCAGCGCCTCTCCTGCACTCTCTGGATCCTATCCCAGCCGTCTCTACAGCTACAGTCCAGACACGTCGCCGCTTTACCGCAGACAACCATCCTCGCTACACTCACGCCTCAGGACGGTTCAGAGGCGCTGGTCAGTCTGACGTGCACGTTTGAGGAAGCCAGAGAGCCTGCAGAGAAGCCTGGCAGACGCAGGGGGAAGATGCCGAACGCCACAAGGAAGTCCCCCTGGGAATTGAACCTGCAACCTTCTTGCTGTGAGGCCACAGCGCTCATTACTGCACCACCGTGTTTCCATTTACTCATACAGAAACTACGAAAAGATGGAAACGCTTTGCGCATGTTCGCCATCTTCAGGGAAACTGCGACTCAGTGGATTCAGCGCGATTTGACTCAATGTGACGTTGAGATGAAAGCTGGCAGGATTTTGAGATGATGGTCTCACGTATTGCAGCAATTTAACATCGCAGCCGAGTGGCCGCGTTGGTCACGGCATCAGAGTCGGTGTGAACGTACGATCATTCTCTGACATCATGCACAGACTCGGCAGTTTGTTAAAATTACTGTTTACGTTTATGCTCCATACAGCAATATGGATCCCCCCCCCTCTCCTCTCACAAACAAATTTGCTTCTAATCTATAGTGGGGCTTTGTAATCAACTCGTCTGGACTTCTCTGGATGAATTCAGCCTGCGGTGACTGAAACCTTATTGACCATTTTAAAGCGGGAAAAAGCGCCTTTCATCGTGTCAAAAACCTCCACTTTTAATCACAGATCACAGCGAACACAGCCACGCTTAATGGCAGTTTTATTTTTTTACCCCAAAAAAATATTTCAAGCATAATTTCGTTATAACGTAGCACATTTCTGCACACAATTGCTGCACAGCGGCCTCCTTTCAACACGAAGAAAGCCCATTGTTCCGCCTCGTGAAAAGGCTGATATAACTCCCACTCCCACTTTGCAGAGTGTCCGGTTCGCACATCAATGCAGAGCGGGATTCCATTGAGGGCCGGCGAGATGAGAGGGAGAGAGAGAGAGAGAGAGAGAGAGAGAGAGAGAGAGAGAGAGAGAGAGAGAGAGAGAGAGAGAGAGAGAGAGAGAGAGAGAACCTTCTGCTGTAATGTTTGATCCGGTCACACGCCCTTTTCAACCGAAATTAATCTTTTTTTCCCTTTTCCCTTCTTTCCGCAATGGAGTTATTTTTAACAACCTGAGGCCGATACTGTTCATCTGTGGCGCGAGTGTGAAATTTTAAAATCTTTCCCATTAAATGTCATCACAGGTTTCTCGCTTCTAATTGGGGCCAAACGGCTTCAATCTCATCAAAAGGATTCTGCCTGACCCAGTGATGTCATTTTCCTGCTGCTGAAGCTCCTTTCAACACACATTCAACAACGTCTATGTTTAAACAAAGTTTTGTTTTTTTTCCTTCTTTTTTTTTGTTGCAAACAGCCACACAGACACTAAGAAGCTCCCATGGATAATGAGCCATTATTATTAGTCCAGCCACTAAGTGATGTAAATTATTTCTGAGAACGCTCGAACATAAATCTCCCGCTATGATCGATCGCTCCTTAGCACAATTTACGAGGCACATTATTTCTCCCAATAAACCATGCAAATGCTGGCACCAAGGCCTGAGAAACATTTGCCGAACTGGTCATCGCGCCATCAAACGCCTCCTATTCCAGGTTGAGGCTCGCTCAGGAGAGGAGATAAGTCGAATCCTTGGTGTGTATGGCTCATCCGCTCGGCTGCTCCGAGGCTGAGGCGACATGAGACGAAGCAATTGGCTGTTGAAAGTCCTCTGTGTACAGTAATGATGGCACTACATTGCTAATTGCTCGTTCAAATAAGCCAAAAAGCACACACACACACACACACACACACGCACACACGCACGCACACACGCACACACACACACACACGCACACACGCACACACACACACACGCACACACACAAGAGAAATTGTCCAAGAGTTATAAAAACCGGGAAAAATAGTGCCAATCGGCCAGGGCCTGTCTGCCGAGATTCAGAGCAGACTCCGAATGGATTTGTTTCAAAAGAAAAAGATAGAAATTAAATACATGGGAATAAAATGACACAAAAATAGAGAATAGTAAAACTGCTACAACCACTTAAGGTGGAACAACCGGTTGTCAGTTGGTCGCTTTCTGAAAAAGGAGTAGGTTACCCCGGAAACTGTCGAATTAAATAAACTTCTCTCTCAACCTGTGTCTGACTGAAAGAATTAAAAATATATGATTAGAAAAAAAAAAAAGAAGCCTTGATTGTCGCATTCCATCATGTTCCCTTCAGAAATAATGATAAAATAGTAATTGGCATCCGTCCCTGTGTGATCATGCAGCCACGTCTGCGCACACATTGGGACGTTTTTCAAAATGAAAGTATTGCACCAGACTAATGAGGAGCTCAAATGGGTCTTCCAGACCACAAGGTGGCAATAAAGTGAAACACTGCTGTATGGGAAATGGGAACAATGGCAAAGAAAAGAACGAGTGCACTGCACCTAGCGGTGCGCTTTATTTCAAACATGAGTCGAAAACGAGCGGCAAAAAAATGAGGGTTTTGAAAAAAAGAACAAAACTGATTCCGTGTTGACGTGTTCCGTGGTGCGCTAGAAACAACGCAACAACAAGCAACTCGAACAAACCATGTAGGCGTATAGCAAAAGTTCAGTTTTCCCCAGTCTACATGACTCTGCAGGAAGCGGAGTTTTCCACATGGAGAGGCATGGAGGCGCCTGTTACACGGCAGGAACAGAAGAGCTGCTGCCTGCACGGCAGCCAGAGAGTCGGGCGGCTCAGGAAAAGGAGGAGGCGTTTGTTGTTGCTGTCATGAAAGAGCACGTATTTCCTTTTTCCAGTCCACCATTGATGTTCAACCATGTGAGAACATCTCCTTTTAGTCACAGGAAAAATGGGAGCGTAAAAAGAACAGAAAAGAAAAAAAAAGAAAAAGGTCTCTCGTGGGACCCGGTCTAAATCACCTGGATACGGCTGCATTTTCAGCCCACAAACACCAGTTTAGAATTCTCTCCCAATACGTCCTCGGAGTCTATGAGGGAGTTTTAAAGTCTTAATTAAGCGGCCGAACTCCTGCCTGACCTCCAGTGAACAGGGCTGAATGTGCCGCAGTGATAATGACTCCCGGCAACCCCGAATGAACCCAAACTGTCTATTTTTCACTTCCTGTCGGACTCAAAGTGGAAAGAAGTAAAAAAAAACTTAATGGAACTTGCCTTGTCCTCAGTCTGGAGTGTTACACAAAGATATTGAGCAGTATTAAACTTTTAAGAGGTCCAACCAAGAGTAGCAATCTGACAACGCTGCTTAAACTTGGCTTAAAGTGACTCGCCTGAATCCAAACAATATGAACCCAAAACAGGAGACGGACGACAAATGTGAAAACAACATCTGGCGACTTCACTGCACTGACAACGTTCATCCTCTACATTCATTTACAACTGTACACTCTCGGGCCATTTCATTAGGGACCATGTCTCAGCAATGTGTGACCAACGAAGCGGTTGGTCAGCTTGTTTTAGCTGCACCCCTGTGCATTCGAGTTTTTCAATCTTTTATTGAATATCTTTGATGAGAGCCATTCCAACACTGCTTTTATTTAACTTTCATGAGATCACGATTTAAGGAATCTTGAATCTTGAGAACAAAAGCTACGGTTAACTGCACTGCTTGTTTGCCAAGTCAAGTATAGCGCAAGCTACGTTGGAGAGAAACAGTTGAATAAAATAATGGCGTGTGAAACACACGTTCATCACACTTTCGGAAAAGGCGCGAGAAGATCACGAGGGGAGAAAGCGAGAGAAACAAATATGAAAAAAAACAAAAAAAACAGCCTCACCTCAGCCCTCCGAGTGCCGACTGCGGCCCTCCTAACGAGAACTTGACAACGCGAAAGAGCAAACGAGACGCCTCCGGGTTACATCAGCTGCTCCGTCACATCCATCAACCTCGGCGGCGGCGGAGCAGGTGTTGCTCGCCGCGTCCGGGCCTGCAAATTTATGAATGACATTTCGCTCCAGAGCCAATGTCAAGCACGTCGCCAACATCTTGCAAGCCACCAGCGTTTCACTTCCATTTACGTGCACATTAGGCCGGGGACGCCGCAGACGTGCGCGTGCATCGTGCACAATGCATCATTTGGGGCTTGAATTGGTTTTCATGTCGCCGCCTCGTCTCGTTATTTTTATTTATTTATTTGGACAATAACCTTTGCAGCCGCGGGGACCTCACGCTTGTCTTTATTAGCCTTCCAAACACCATCCATTTTGGCTCAACTCTCATATAATGATGATGAGGAATATAAAATGTAGGACTTTTAGGGGATTTTTTTTTTTTTTTGGGGGGGTGGGGGGGGTGGGGGGGAGTTGTTGTTTTCTTGTGAGTTTATTTATTTGTCTGGCGGGAGCCCTCAGACACACAGGCTTCTTTATTACTGTTTGTGCAAGCATGTCATCTTCCTGTCTAATGAGCCTTACACAGGAAGCGTAATGAAACAGCTTGCATTAACACGGGCTAAATGAACAGCCGAGAGCTCCCCGTGTCTACGCAGCAGAGATGAAAGCAGATGCTCGGCAGCCCAAACACCGGCGCTGAACAGGCCCCCAGAGGTCCACGGAGAGACGCCGCTGCCGCCGCCGCTGCCGCCGCCGCCGCCGCCGCCGCCTCCTGGAGTCGGCATCATTCTCGCCAGCTCATTGGCTCCGTTTGAGATTCTTGATTTCCTCCCGGTCAAACATCATTATGTGGGAACGGCGCCCAACCCTGCCATGACCAAGTTGACCGTGAATGAGCTTCCAGATTGATTTGTTTTTTTCTTCTCTCCGTCTCCCTCTCCCTCCCTCCCTCTCTCTCTCGGTCTCTCTCTCTCCCCGCCTCCCACGAACGCGGCGCTGATAAACAGGGACCTCTCCGGCTTATGAGCCCGGACTCAAAGTGAATGTCAAACATCCAACACATCACAGCGCCGGCGCAACGCCGATAGAAGCTTCTTTTATTTTTTTCAGGAAAGGAAAGAGAAAAATATGCAGCAGACCTTACGCAATTCACGTTAAGGAGGTAAAAGAAGGGAAGGAAAAAATGACACCTTTAAACTAATTGCAATGTAAATGCCAGCTTGGTTGTCAGTTGCTCTCGTTTGTGTCTGGACTGTGTTTTTTTATGTGTATGTTTTTGTGCATAGAGGGTATAAAAAAAAAGAAGATGATTCACAGGTTGGAATAATGAGGAAAATTCCACTTTTTGGAGGAGGGCAATGTTGATTTCTCACTGTCAAAAATGGCTTGAAAAATAATCATTATGGCATGAATAATTTAAAGTGAGCATCATCTGAGGATTCTCTCAGAAGAGGCACCAAGAAAGATCCAGACGGGGGGGATAAATTAAATTTGACTCTGCTCTAGAGGGCATTTGGAATCCGATATACAGCACATACACATATCTGCACAGCCTTTTCTAACTGTCATCACAGTGAAGATCTCTCTAGGATGGAGGTTTTTCCATATTTGTTGTAATAACTCACAACATATGTCTGAGAAAGAGTGTGGAGGGGGTCTGGCTGAGGTTCAGCCACAGTTTTGAACTCTTGCAGCAGGAGAAATTAAAAGGTGACTCCATTTGCCAACTGTTAGAACATATTGAAGGCAGGATTTTTATAATTATGTAATCTGTCACTGCTAACCACTTTATAGCAGTGCATAGTGTATGTTTTATTAATATGAGTTTACCCTACATTTTTAATGACTTTGGCTACATCTCCAGGCAGCCTTTGCTGCTAAAACCCATAAATCACAAGGTGAACTATCAGATTCAAAAGGTCAAATAGCCTCAATATGAACCAAACCCACAGCCAACTGGTCAGATGTCACCAATCAATGCATGAACCGACATCGTCAGCCTCGAGTTCAAGTAACTCACAGGCCAACTCGCAGTATGTATAGGAACTAATCCAGGGGACTCACCGGTACCAGTCCAGCCCCTTCTCGTAGTTCCTGTCAAAGAAGTGCGGCTCGTTCCCCACGGCTCTGACATCCGGGTGCACCCGGAGAGCCTCTAGCAGGGCTCGGGTCCCTCCTTTCTTCACCCCGATGATGATGGCCTGGGGCAGCTTCTTCTCGCCGTAATCCATGGTGCAGTTCACCCGCAAGTCGCTGTCCGTGGTGCTGAAGTCCTGGTGCTCCCGCTCCAGCGCCGTGGTGTGGTAGCCGGCAGACGCAGCCGCCGCTGCCGCCGTCTTGGTCGGGGACGCCTGCGTCCTAACCCAGCCCACGGTCCTCTGCTCGGCCTCGTCATGCTGTCTGGCGGCGGAGACCGCGGCGGTGGTCCTCTCCAACTCGGCGAAGCCCGGCGAAGCGGAGTAAAGTTTCTCCCTCAGCGTCACAAAAGTTGTCTCCTCCGTGGCCACCCGCCCCTGGTACGCGTAGTTCTCCTGCAGGGGGAACTGCAGCGAGTTGTAGCAGCTCATCAAGCTATAGAACAAGTAGGTGACCGACAGGGAGAGGGTGAACATGAATAAGATTTTCCGGGGCACTTTAGAGGTGAAAGCCGTGGTGCTGGACCAGAATGCCATCTCTGATAGCAGTGATCCCCTCAAAGAAGTGGCCAGACATGTTTCCACCCCGAGTGTCGCATGGACAAAGAGAAAGAACAGATCAACAGCGATGATCGGTCACTTGTAAGCGGCGCTCCAGCCAGAGAAGCGTGGAGCTGGTCCGAACCGAACTCATCCGACCGAATCGCATATTTATGCCGAGGGGTGAAGGAGGAGGAAGAGGAGGAAGAGAAGAGCGGGAGGGAGATCGTTAAAATTCCGGGAGAATAACGCGCCCCCTCTTTTCTTGGAGTATCGATTTCTTTCTCTCTCTTTTTAAATTCCAAGGCTGACAGACAATGTCACAATTTATTGGACTGAACTTGCAGATTTGAGAGGCTGCAGCTCGGGCGTCCTTCCAAAAGAGCTGCCTGGCTTGAGCAGGTCCGGGCGTAATGGACGAAATTCCATTTTGATGGAGTGCTGAAGACTGAGGCTGTGGATGAGAGTGTTCAAAGTGACTGTTTCTGCTGCTATTGCTGCTGCCGTCACCGACGCCGCTGCTGCTGCTGCTTCTTCGTCCACCTCTTCAGACGCAACTCCAGTCCACTCCGAAACATCCACCAGTGGGGACTCCCATCAACCAGCAACCCACAGAAAAAAATAAAGAAAAAAGCCAAACACAGAAATACATCCACAAGAGGCTCAAACGTGCGCGCAAACCCTCGCGCCGCCGGCTCCCCGCTACTTTTCTAGTGGAAAGTGCGCAGGCTGTGCACGAAAAGCCGTCCACTCTTCCCTCTGACTAGCGGGGCTGCCGCTCGCCGTGCCCGCGCCGTGCCAATTGGTCGGGATGCTCCGATGTGCGCATTGGCTGAGCCGAGCCGAGCCGAGTTGAGCGCATCCGAAGTGAGGCGCCGCGCAGCACAACTAGTGTGTAGATGCACTCTCCTCTCTCTCTCTCTCTCTCTCACTCACTCTCTCTCTCTCTCTCTCCGTCTTTCAGCGTTTTTTTTAAACCCTCCTCCTCCTTTATGCGTGCAGAACAACTCGGGCTTTAAACGTCACATTTCCTCATGTGAGACATGCAAAAGCTCCTCCTCCTTCTGCTCCCCTCTTCACGCGCCCACTTGTAGAGAGATACGCAAATATGCGCATCTGCAACCTATGAGCTTTACCCCCCCCCACCCCCCACCCCCTACTCCCCGAAATACAGGCTCACTGGGTCAAGTTGACAGTTAAACTCCACGTCTCAGAGATAAAGAAAAAAAATGACGCGAGATGCTTTTACAGAAAGCTCATGTCTGCACCCTGCTGGTTTTCAGCGGAGCACTACATTAGTGTACTTCACAGCAATGCTTGGAAAAGGGGGGAAAGAAAAAAGACAGAGAGAGAGACAGACATGTATTTGCAAATGTAAGAATCAATGAGGTTAATTAGCGGCATTGTGTTTTGCATTTAAACAATGGACAGCAGAAGGTGTGATTCTCTTTTACTTTGTTTAAAATGCAAGTGAGCACAAGCCTAAAAAAGATAAATGAATAAACAACCTTGTGCTCTGCATTCTGCTGCTGCTCAGGTGCACGCTGCACTGAATGGACTCGGCACGAGCGCAGGCGATAATTACTGATGAGAATATTCACCAGAGCCGAACCGCTTCACTTTGTCGTCGTAGTGTGAGAGTTTAAAATTGCACGCCGCCGAAGTGTCTCCCCACGTTAGCGGATCCCATTCATCACACATGGGAGGGTTTCACAAGGGTCACAAATAATTTGCAGCGTCTGTCTGTGCCTTTATTTTGTTTTTTTCTTCCGTGCTGCACTGGCACGATGCATGACGAAAATATGCACATGCACATGCACATGCACATGCTGCTGAGCCGGACTCGTCTCCTCTGACAGGCTGCAGCCGTCTCAGTGTGCAAACCAGGGCTGACAAGCCGTCATTAGGCGTTGAACTATGTTGCAGCAACAACACAGCAAAAGGCCCCGTTTTAAATTCAGACGGCACACTTTGCAGAGGAATGGAAAGAAAGGAGAGAAAAAAAGAATCAGAGACAGCAGACATCTTCACATTCCAGAGTTTGCAAGCAGCGTGGTCGGGATTTTCTGAAACTAGTAGAAATGTATCTACAACCGAGTCAACACTTAAAAAAAGAAGAGGAAATTGCAAGAGGTGATATTTTATTCAACAAGGTTTCCCAGCTGCAAAAAATTTAAATAAAGGATGTAGGCATCTCTGGCAAGGTCGTTGAAAAATTCCAGATGACCAATGGGGGATGTGAAGATCTGTGATCATCAAAATAGCTCAGAGCTGCAGAAAACACGCAGCCTGCCGCATTTAAGAATCCGCAACTGTATTTCTATGTAATGTCAAACAAACTTTGCACCATGTCACTTTGTGTGAAAGTTTCAAACAAACCGGAACAATCAGAGACAAACAGTCAAAGACGTTTCCCACGACTTGTCGCCTTTATACATTTTGGCGAAAATAAAGGAGAAAAGTTTTTCGCTTTTTTTTTTTTGTCCTAGCTTCTATGAAAGAACAAGTCATTTGTAAACAGTGCAGGTGATTAGCTGTGGGGGAGGACAGAGTGAACAACGGTTTGGAGCACAGCAGCGGTTGCTGGGTTGTTTGGCAGTCAAGAGAGCGTAGGAGAGAGCTCAATGGGTTTGTTGAAATGATTGTATTCGTAAATTGCCACTCGGTGAGGCAGAGAGCTCTCCAGCGCAAACTGGCCTGTTTGTAAAATAAATAAATAAAGAAATAATAATGCTTAAAAAAAAGGGTGAGAAAAAACCCCACCTCTAATGTTTCCACGACCTACCTGTGTTGAGAGCGACTCCCCCCAGTCCTGAGATCCAGGAGCACGATCAGTGCCACTGTCTCGGCGCCGTCAAGTGGCATTAAGGCGGCTGAGCACCGATGATAAATTATCGGCGGAGCTGGAGGGAAAATATATTGACCCTGCTTTTATCTCCCCCCCCTCCTTTTGTTGAGTCTGTTATCTGAGTCATTCATAAATCGCTCAGACGCAGGCCGCCTTCCCTGGAAGCTCGGCACTCACACCGTCTCCCGTCTGCATTTGCAAACGGGCGGACGCTCAGGATGAATAGAGTCTTGCGGCTGTGGTGCAAGACCGAGCGGCCGCATCGATTCTTCCTCTGCGTCACGACCAGGAAGTGGGACCTGCAGGTTCACTGGGCCCGATGATGCCTGTCAGCCTTCGCTTTCTGCTGGCCGAGGTTCCCTCACAGGTCGCTTTGTTAGGTCCACCGAGCCAGTACAGGATACCTAATCAAGTGGCCGCTGAGTACACGCACGCACACAGCTGGAAGACGTGCTGTGGGTTCAGAGATGCTTTGTTCTGCAGACTTCGGGTTTTCCTGTTCATCCTGACCTCTGACCCCTGACATCAACAGGGCAACTTCCTCCACACAACTGCCGCTCAGTGGATGTTTTCTCTCTCTTTTCAAAACAAAACAAAACAAAGCCTTCTCTTTTATTTGTCCTTTCTAAAATTCTACAACAACAGGAAGAAAGTTGTGGATTCCATCAATATTAAGACAATATTCAAGTGATACAATTTAGAAAAAGAAGCCCCTCCCACCTCCTTTTTCGCATTAGACACACAACCCAGCAGCTTTTGGTCCCAGTCTGCGACACGCACTCGCTGTTCAGTGACGGTGCGCTGAGCCCCTGCTCATCTCGTATTCAGATGGCATTCAGATATTCATTATCCGTCTTACATTTATACCTGGAATTAAAATTGTGCTTGGGCTTCCCGAGGCGCGCGTGCGCTTCCTGCTGCACTCACTAGCCAATATCCAATCACACTTAATGCAGAATTATTCACCTGATTTGGAACAAATACCTCAGAGGGTTTAACGAACAGTGGCAGGAGGGAGGGTTGGGGGGGCGGGAGTGGGGGGCAATCTTATTAATTTTAATGTCTTACACGTGTACGTGCGCTCTCTTCTGCATGTGCAATCAGCTGCGTTTGCTGGTGTGCTTTTCAAGACAGTTTGCCGGCCGATTCCCGAGCATGAAGCGTTTCAAAAACCCGTCTTCCCTATTGATATGGGCGGTATCGTCCGTAACTGCAGCTGTGAAATATCAGGTGGGGATATAGGAGTCTGTCTTTTATGCATTTCAGCTCTGCACCAGAGGAGGCTGCTCCGTTCTTCCCCGTGTCAGCGCACTCAGGGAAGAAGCCCAAAACCGCCTGGAGGCGTTCGGCACAGCGGAGGTCAAAGGTCGAAGACACAGGATTTCCGATTTTTAATACAGACGGAATGTGAATATGCTGCAATGCCAGGCCGACACAGTGGAGGCCTGAGAGAGGTCACGGCTGCATATTAGCGCAGTCCAGCATTGACTGCGGCGCAGTCATTTCAGAAAGTGAGCAGATCGTATAAACGGCCGACTAGTCGGGCTAAATACTGACAGGTTGGTTGAGCAATAAAAAAAAAGCTGCAATAAAGTCTTAACATGATATCTCACATGAAAACCCCCAACGAGTTAAAAACCAGCATGTCTTTGAAGGGTATATCTTTTTTTTTTTTAAATATACATTGTTTTAGTAGCTGTTTGCATACCTCCATATTTAAAACAAACCTAATTCCATGAGACATCAAACAAAATTGTTCCATTCCATCGCAGCATCGGGTAAGTTTCACTTCGCAAAATCAGGAATCCGGTTAACAAATATCTGAAGGTAGACGCAGCAGCGGAACCTGGCAAACTGAAACCGTGAGATTAAATTTACATTTTCATGCGAGGGGATGGTTGGCTTGAAATTCTTGTTGTTGCAAAGCAAAACCTTTGGCTCGTTTAAAGATTTGAAATTAGTGTCTCAATAAAAGTAAATTAATCTCATCAAGCACTACTGCGGGGGTTTTTTTTCCCTCTACATGCTGTTATCAATTTCCTGACACTAAATAGAAAGGAAAATCTAGTTGGCCTGCTGTAAGTGTGACGGCTCGTCCAATCACCTCCTGGGTTTCCCCTTCCAAATGTTTTCTACAAGCTTTTGACCAGGTGGACTTTTGAAAATAAATAATAACAATTATTATTAAAGCTTGTGACCTCATATCCCACACCAGCAAATTAAGGATTTGATCATTTTTTTCCCCCAATTCTTGAAATGTTAAAAATCAGCTCTGCAATTCAAAAGAGGCGGACAAACTTCATTCATCCACATAATTTGGCTTACAGGGACGAGGGGAGAGTCGCATTACAGGATTACAGACAGAATAAAGTGGCAAATTACTAACCCGAGCTGTAATAAATTAACTTTTCACCGTAACTATAATAGCAATAATTGGCAGAGTAATTGGCACTCTGGCAGAGTGATAGAGTTTGGCAAAGAAGTGTAATTAGATAACAAATTACGGCGACTTGCAGAAGCCGACAGCCTTTTGATTGAGGCGGCTATTAAATCTTGTTCCCTCACAGCCTACAATCTCACACGATGGGGATTTATAACCTGAGTAATTTATTTTATTTATTTTTTTTGTAACTGATGACTTGAGTTTGTAGATAAAGTGCCTGTAAATGTTTACTGGTCCTGTCTGTCAACCCTCGCAAACATTTATACTTGGCCAGGAATAAAATAAATATCTATCCAAAATAAGAGAGAGAGTTTTGGAGTGGAGCCTCTGCAGAGCTGGCGCGCACCAGAAAATAAATAAAAATACTGCAATCACGCTTGATGAAACGCTGTCTGCAGTTTTTTTCCGGTTGGTTCTTGGATGGCCCTCTCCAGTCTTGAGTGGGTGATGTTTGAGGCAGGAGGCCTATTAGGTCTCATTTATGCCCACATTCTGCGTCCGCCTCGATATTCTTATTGCACATTAACTTCACAGAGAGGAAATGAGCTTTTTAATGGAATGAATAATTTATGTTCATTGCAGCTAGGTTTAAATTATTAAGCGTGTTTATATACGCGGGTTTAAATGTATCGCGTTGGCGCGCTTAATAAACACTCGGCGGAGCACTTTCAGGGCCCGTCCTGCCTGTTTGAGATGAGGTAGCGTCGGGGAGAAGTGAAGCAGCTGCTGATCCAATGAACTCGCACCACAAAACTGATTCAGTCATTGGCCATGGCTCGAGTTCTGACCCCCCCCCCCCCCCCCCCCCCCCCCCCCCCCCCCCCACCACCACCACCACCAAAAGAAAAGCGCAACAAAACAACCCCGGTGTCTGGCTTTAAAAAGCTTGTCTGTCTAAACTTTGGAGGACGCGTCATCCTGCAGGCTATGCAGGAATCCATCGCACCTGGGGCAATGTGTTTACCGGCACATCAAATCAAGGGCACGGTTTAAAAAAAAGCAGCTCATGGACGCCACCAGGCTTTTGTGTTGACTTGTGTCGACGCACGAGAACTGACAAGATGCTCCCTTCTCCGGTGGCGGCGGTGGCATTTTATTCCAGCCACAAAGCCTCAGCACTTTCAGAAGTGAAGCCACTTTGGCCAACAACAAAGAGTGAGACAGCTACACTGCAGAGGGCTTCAGGAGAGCTCTGAACACAAAAACTGTTCTCCAGGTGCAAAGCGTCAAACTCTGCACAATAACTGGTTGCTCGTGTGTATCAACTCCTCATTTTTTGCTGTCCAGTTGAAATGAGTTTGTAATGCCTGATGTCACTCTCTGTGTGGACGTCTCTCTGTGTCCTGGTGGTCCCTCTGGGGGGTCTCAACTCAGGAGACTCAAGGGACTAGTTGGCGTGAAAGGATCTCAAATCGGCTTTTCCAGTTTAATTCAAGCCGATGCCTTCCTGTCCGATGACGACTTGAATAGTCACCTGGACTTTAAACCGAACGCGTGGGAGCACCATCATTTGCATCAAGTGATTTGATCTTTTTTTCTTTTTTTTTTACAACAGCCACCTTCTCTGCACTTCCATATTAACTGTCCCACATTTTCTCTTTGTGAGAAGCTAAACTGCAGCGTGACTCCGGCTGACATAACAAAAAGTTGCTCTCCTGCGTCGCTTGGCTTCATTTCCTGCTTTCCTCCAGTCTCTGCCTCAGCGCAGAGCGCAAACAACGAGTCTATTAGTGACTTCGCAGAGGCGAACAAACAAACCGGCTCCACCGCTCACTCGCGCCGCCGCTATATTGTCGCCGTCTTGTTTAAATGGCCGGTGTGTGTCAACGCCGCGGTGAAATGATAGATACTGTCCTTAATCTGATCAATAATTCCGCTTCCCTCCTGCTGTTGTCTGAACTGCCACGTCGCTGACTAATTAGATGATCGGAGGTGATGGATGTGTGTTAAATTTGGCCGGCCCCTTAAGGAGAAACTCCTCTGGGTCTTCCTTCTATTTTCAGCTGACCTTTAGGATCCCAACTTTATTGTAAGGCAACGCAGTTCTATCAATTCGTTGGGTGTTTGTGATGCAGCAATTGGCTTCCGTCGTATCGATTCGACGGACACACACACACACAGACTCACACACATGCACACACGCACACACGCACACACAGGCATAGCAACACACACCAGCCGAGTCTGACAAAAGGCATATTGAGCTTCAATTTAGTTCGGCTTTGCAAATATTCCGATGGCGTGAGGAGTCACAGTGGGACAAATTATCTCAGCTGGAGTTTGTTGTGTCACAGGATCCAATAAGCTCCATGAGTGGGTCGTACTTCCAGCGGCACACTGCCGCGGGGCGTGCGGAGCGGTCGACCATTACGGCGGGAGAAAATAAAAGACGGTGTAAATCACAGCGGCTCCGGGCGTCGCTGGGTATCCCACAGCAAAGCCCCAATTAAAGGAGGCTGCATGTTGCCGTGTGTTCCGCCGTCACGGAGTCGAGCTTCACGAAAAATGAAAATTAGGTGCGACTAAACACGGATGCAGAAACAAGAAGAAGGTAAAAAGCCGCTGTTTTTCCCTGAAAGTGATCAAATGGGGTAAGCCAATCCTTTGCTGCAATCAAGGAGGCACGGTACCAAAACATACAGTTCTAGAGACCAGCTCTTTATGGTGCCACTGGCTGTGTTTACACCATTCAACGCAAACACCATATATCGCTTTTATTTTCCGAAAAACTGCAATAGAAGCTCGGCTACAGAGGGAGAAGATTCCAGTTTAGACAACTCCCACTGGATATCACAGTAAAGGTGCAGACGGACCGAGAGAGGGTTCGTCCAGTCCCCTGCCATGTCTCTCATGCCTCCTGTGGTCACTGTTAGGGTTAGGGTCACTCTGAAAACAGTTACAATCAGGGAACTTCAAACGATCTCAACTGCCTGAGTCGTTTTTCTCCTCACCCAAATGTGTACTGTTGCTGTATTACTATAATTCTGACAGTATTACTAGATTAAACGCAGAAGTGACTCCAAAACAAGCATGTTTTTTTTCTGCTCATGTTTTCATTGTATTTTTGGGGGGTTTTTTTGAGGGGAGTTTTTATTTCTGAGGCAATAACATGATATTTTGTGTTCCTTCATCTCCCCTCGCCGCGTCCCCTCTTCGGGCTGTTGATGTTCAACTGATGTAACATTTGGACCGCTTTGCCGTCTTTTCCTCCCACACTTCCTTTACTGTGCCGCGGCCAAATAATGGGCCACAATTAGAGCGGCGGTGGAAACATTCAGTTGGAATGTTCGAGGCACCGTCGCAGAAGGGGCAAAAAAACAAACACAAAAAACCCAGCAGCAATGACTTCAAAAGGATTCTTTTACAGCCGGCCTTTCATTCACTCCCTCTCTAACGACCTATCAGTGGAAAATGTCCTGAAATGATGACATCCATTTGCTCTTCCCTCATATTTTGCTTCCAGATTCCTGCCTATAATGTCCCCGCCGCTCCCGAGGCGAGCCAGCAGCACGCCGGTCGCACTCTCCTGTGCCGCCGCCGCCACCGGCACTGCCGCCCCACTCCCCTCGCCCCCCACAACACACACATACCCCCCGGCACCTCCCAGGTGTGGCTCCCTCAGCATAATTAAGGTGGGATCTGCCAGGGCTTCTGGGCCCGGGTCATTCATCAACTGGATCACCCGCAAGATTAATGTGCACTTGCTGCAGCGCTCCAATGGATTGCTGCCACTTGCCGAGATCATTAGCGCCGGCCTCCGTACGAGTGCGAACGGGCCGCACGCACGGCGGCGGGGAGCTTTGCAGCGTTGCATACTAGATGAACAGTCCATCATTGGCTAATTAAGAGATTATTGGAGACACTTGTGTCCAGTCTCCCTGGATGGTAAACCATAACTGAAGGGCAAAATAGATAGATTAGCTCCACCTGCTTAGTGGCGAAGCACAAAGTAATGAAAGTGCTGACAAAAGTGAGCTCAAAAGGGAGGAGGGGAGGGGAAGTTGGGGGGGGGGGTTGTGTGGTTACAAAGCACAAGAATTCCTGAGGGACGCAGATGCATTTCCTAATGACTCAGTTTTTACAGCGCAAGGAGTTGAGATTGCAACATTTCACGATTCAAAGGCGGCGACTGACCTCAATTCTGCCAATAGTGTGCGGAGTCTTTGGCAAAGAGGCGATGCTTTTCGCAAAAATGGTCTTTCACGGTTGCAAATGTTGGGGCTTCACGGAGAGAGGAGGAGGAATTCAGTGGAAAAAAGTCGTTACCCGTTTTGGCCTCGACAGGCCGAAAAGGTCAGGACACGAGATCACAGTTATTAAAATGAATGTCCCGCCGCTAAGCCCCTCCCACTGTCCACCGTGTAATCTCACCTTAGCAACGGTCGGTAACTATGCACTAAGAGGCTCGCCGAGCTCTCAGCAGAAGCTAATAATGTGAGGAAGGGTTGTTTGGTTCCGAGAACAGTTTGAGGGAATCAGATTTTTCACTTTTCCAAAACCTGGAATGCCATGAATAGAGATAATGGGTTGGAATTAAAAACAGTTGGAAGACCACAAAGAAAAACTGAACACACAGAAAAATAAATAAAAACACTTTTGTCTTGGTTCAAAAAATATTCTGAAATGCCTCCTTTCCTACCCACCAACACTCGGTCAGTTTCCAACAGAAACCTGCAGCATGACTCCCGAGTCGCACTCTACAATGGGACTCTAGCTAGCACACACCAATTAGCCTCCTGTGGCAAGTTATCTCGTGAGATAAATAGGTGATAAGTAGACGGATAATATTGTGAACGTAGCTTTCACCTGCATGTTGTGGACTTTTTGTCAAACTAGTCATTTCTTTTGGCACGCTACTCGCTGATGCAATATCTGACATGAAGCCTGCAACTGCTAGACAGACGTAGCAACAGTTGCAGAGGAGGGGCGGAGCTTGCAGATCGGTTTGTAAATTTAGATCAACTTATGGTCTCTTGTTGTTCCTAAGACAAGGGGGAAAGAAAAAAGAAACAATACACTCCGTTCTGCCAAATGTCCTCGCACACGTCGCCATTTAGTGGCTAACATACTCGAGAGTTGGGACTCCAGTGCTACGCTGCTTCAGAATTGTTGGATAGATGCACGGCACGACATTTACTTTACAAAAACCTTTTACCCGAAATTACTTATTAAATGTATTCGAGCTCCACGGGAACTGAAAAGGTTTATGAGACGATAACAAAGAGAAATATTCAGACCCCCTCCCCCGCCCCCCGGCCCCCGCACCGACCCCCCCCCCCCAAAAAAAAAGCCCCAAAACAAAATAAAAAAAACACGAGTGGAGCCCTCAGCGGTTATGTAAACCATTAAACTGTTTCACATGCACATTCACATCCAGGCAGGGCGGGGTGGGGGGGTTGGGGGGGGGGGGGGGGCTGAGCGTGTCTCTTTCCCGGCTGTAAGCCTCCCTGTATACGAGGCTTGTTTTTCATTGACTGTGTCAGGAATCAAGAGGGCTAATCCCTCAGAGACTTCAGATGAAAGTTTCAAAAGAAATAATGAAAGGCACGCCGCCTGAGGGTGCACATCGGGGTGAACGTACAGCAGGCAGCAGGGAAACAGCGGCGGTGCACGACAAGCAGGAAAAAAAAATAGAAGAAAAGGAAGGAAGAAAGAAAAAGAGGAAGAACATAACAGCTTCCCTGGCTGCCACCACCAGCAGTCTAACTATAAATCACGTCCCCCGCACTCCGAGACGTAAACAAATACGCGGCGGAGAACATCAGAAAGTTGCCGCGGCGGCGGCGGAAAAACGTAACATTTTCTTTTTTTCTGCACTTGTACTTTTTAAAAATATCTGAATGATCTGTAAAACTGACAAGGGACTCTCAGGGAAGGAGGGGGATGAGAAGCAGGCGGCGCCTTCAGCTCCCGCCGGCTGAGGATCGAAACGCATCCCGTTTGAAAAGCCAACAAACAAAACGGAAGAATCTGCATATTTTCTCACTGTGTGTAATTACAGGGATGCTTCGCTATAGGATGCAAAAAAGGCGCTGAGTCAGCGTTTGGCAGCAGCGTTTGGAAGAGGTAGGATTTAATTTGTCTTTCTGTGTGTCTATGTGTGTGTGTGTGTGTGTGTGTGACTGTGTTGTGGGGACATTACTTAACACAGTCACCTGCGGCTCGTAAATCATAAGACGTATAGGGGGAGAAAGTTGATTTTGGTTTTGGTCAGACCAAGTTTCAGGGGTCTGAGGTTTGCGTGAGTCAACGTTTTGGCCTCTTTTAGCGGCGGAAGCTCTTGCGTGCGTGTGTGCGTGCATTCACTTTCCGCGCGTCGCCGCGTGGGTGCGCGCTCGAGAGTCATTTGGAATCCGTCATCGGCGAGTAGGTTGAAATATTTTTAAAGTGCTAATGTGGAATATATGATTTGGCCCTTGCGACAGCAAAATATATTTTTGCGTTTGGCAAAAACACACACACACACGCGCGCACACACACACACACACACACACACACACACACACACACACACACACACACACACACACACACACACACACACACACACACACACACACACACGTCTCTCGCTCTGTTACATAACAAACCCGACGATATAGATACAAGCAAACCAAATAAAGAAAGAAATAAATTCCAGCGACCCTGATGGCTGCGGCGGCTCCGGGGTCGGCCTGCCCTCCTCGGTGCAAACAGCGAGCGCCGCATCTCTTTAATAAATATGACTTCATTTCAAGCTCTCTCTCTGTTGTGTTTCACCCTGCTGTCGGAAACCTAGCATCCCTGACCTGTTTAGCAGACCAGCTAGTTAGCGTCAAAAACTGAGGCGACTCCGTCATTTATTTTAAGTCAGATGTACAAAATGACTCAGGCCGCCTCACCGTCACATCACATTACTCATGCCGTAATTGCCTCCGCAAACAAATCACTCGTGTTCTCTCGACTCCTGCGGCAGACATGCAGACTGACCCGCGACCTGCCGCCGCCGCCGCTGTGCAGAGCAGAGTGCACGCCGTACCCCTGGAGGAGAGCGAATTAGAATTCCATACGGTTCACGAGCCGCATGCAGTGAATGGAGAACAGCCCCTAATAGTGCCAACAGAGAAATGCATCTGCATTCTGCAGGCCATGCATATGCAAATATGTTCCTCCTCCTCTTCTTCTTCTTTTTCTTCTTCTTCTTCCTCCTCCTCCTCTTCTTCTTCCTCTCTTCCTCGCCCCCTCCGCACAGCGATGATTTGTCGCTAGCACCAGGCAACTTGACCAATAACCCCTGGCAATTATTAATGTGCAAATAAGCGCCGGTGAAAGAGGCTGCGAAGCCAAATACTTGCACAGCCGGAGATCGGCGGGGCTGAAGGTGTCGGAGAGCAAAGCCGCTTCCCGAGAGCTTCACGGCATCCACGAGGAATCCCACCTTTTCGTTGAGGCATCGGCGATCTCTGATTGGTTAAGGTAATAGTGCTCGGGCAGGTCAGTGTTGGATAGCAGCGTTAACCAGCTTGCTCAGAGACCTTCCACATCCTTGCCGACGTCGTTGCAAAAAGCTACTGTTCGCACGGTGGGACGACATGTATGGCCGACAGTTTTCCCCTCTGGGCTGTGACAATGCAGGCGATTGGCTGTTCTTGAAAGGGGGCGGGACGCACGCCGTCTTTGATGCGAGTGTCTCCCGTTTAGATCGCTGCCAAATGCAGTTTGGGAATAACAATAAAAAAAAAGAATAAGAATTGGAAACAGGCGGGCGATGAGGGGTAAAAAGCCATCCAGTTGTAAGCAATCTCAACGACGTGCATTTATGCAAACAGATGAGCGGCGGAACGCTGCTCGCTGTGTGTAATTTTCCTCCGAGGCCGATACACTCAGCACTCAGCCAGCTGTGTTTAATGGCCGCGCTCGCTCTGCTGGGAGCAGGTGCGACGCAGCATCAGCCGATTCCGATCAATCCTCTCCACAAAAGCATACCGTTAAAAATAAAGGCCGTACAGAGCAGAGGATTGGCGTCTTGATAATTGCAATGGGGCCACGTCGTCGCCGAAGTTTTATCTTGGCGCGAAGGAGCTGCTGGAGGCAGGGGAGGGGAAAAAAACAAAACAAGCAACAACTTGGGAGCCATTAAACTCCAATCAAATTTGCACCCAACAAGAATGTTATTAATCCTAATTACATTTCCATTAGCGCCACCGGTAGTCATATTTTTCCAGATGATGGATAAGCGCAACATTTAGCACAGACGTTTATGAATCCGAGACAATAAACCGTGAGGACTCTGATGATAATTCCCCCTCCCCCCCACGGCTGCAACACAACAGTGGCATTTGGCAGTAAACGCAACGACTGCATGCGAGTCGCACACAGAGTTTTTGCTCGTGGACGCTTCAAAACCATTTGTGAGTGTTGCTGTTTTGTGTCGCGACATCCAGCAGGAGTAGAGGCTGTCCAACTGAAGTTGGACCATCTCACTCATCTCTCTTCTATACAGCGGCTGAATAATATCGGCAGTCCGTCCACGCACAGTGCAGTACGTGCATAGTTCGGCCAAACGTTTTTTTTTTTGTTTTTTTTTAAACGACAGTGTTCGAGATGATTCAGGTGAAGAGAACCAGGGAGAAAAACTCTCTCTCTGGTTCTTCGCCTGAATTGCCAATTACTGACAAGTTCAGCGAGTCTCGGCAATCGTTCCGCTCCGGCGCGTTCGCTGGTGTTTAGTTTTGCACGTTTCTTTTTTTTTTTTTTCTTTCTTTCCCAGATGTCAGAGGAAACACGGTGGCCAGCGTGTTTTTCCGGCATCACGGAGAGAATCAAGATTTGGCTCCTTCCATCGCCGGCACCTTAATCCCCCAAACCTTTTTCTCCCAATCCCTCTAGACTGTCATTGCTGCAATGCTTTGTTGAAAGAATCACCGACCATTTCAGGAGTGCTTTGACCAATCACTGCAATTTAGGTTTGATTCTTTGCAATTGCATGCTTGCGTTTTCCTGCATAATGTCGTCATTGCTGCTGGATTTTTGAGAGATCAGCGGAATTTTTTTTGTTTTTTAACAACAGGAGGCAAACATGAGGTCGTAATTGGACTATTGACATAAAAACTGTGGAGATATTTGCCGCAGAACTATCACTCACAAGAACCCATTTCTGCTTCTTGACATCCCCATTCCGAGATCACTTTTTAAATTTTTTATGAGGCAAAAAAAACAAAAAAACCTTCTCAGTCTGTTTGCACCTACAAACACCTCCCGTTCTTCCCTCTCGGGGAGAGGGACAAAAAAATGCCTTTCCCCCGCCAATAACAAGCATGGAGGTCTATAAAGGATTTATTCTTGGCCAGATACGCCGGGTTCCAAAGAGAGCATTTTGTCTGGGCGTGAGATTCTGAGTCGCCTCTCCATTCAGAGAGGACCAGAGGCTAAATGTCCACACGGACAAGAAATATGGCCCCGCTCGCTGAAGTCTGATAACACCCAGACAGAGGTTAAGTTTATCCATGTGTCCAGAGATAAGAAATCCCGTTAGATTTTTTTTTCTCCCCCCCAGTGCTTCCAGGATGTACTGCGTTCTTATCTCCAGAAGTGTGACACTGTGGAAAAACGGAAAAATCCTCTGGAAAGTTTTCAGCCAGGGCACTTTTTAGAGAGAGACGATGTTGCTGCTGAAATGAAATTTGGACGTGGTCTTTCTTGCTTTTTTTTCTCCTCCACCACACCTGCAGCGTCACCTGAATCCATTTGCATGGTTTAGTGGCCAGAGCACATGCCCTCTTTCCGGCCCGGCGGCGCTGGCGGCGGACAGAAATGACTCAAGAATGAGTCATGAGGTTTAAAAGCTGCAATTGGCCTCAGCAAAAATCATACAAGTACGGACCCCAAGTAGAAACCACGTCATCGCAAAATTTGCACGTTGGTTTGGGTCTTTTGTTGCACATCACAGAACAATTGTGTTATTACTGGGAAGCGGAACAACAACTCTGATCTAGCGAGTTTCAAAACACTGTGGACAAAGTGAAGGACCACATGATAAATGCTGCATGATGAGGATTACAACTATTATTTTGGGGCAAACCATCAAAAAAAAAAGTGATTTTACACTTTCCACGTCATCCACTATTGACAAAAGAAAAAGCTGTGAAGGTTGCAGTGATGACAATTCAGTGACGACAATTCAGTGACTTATTTCTTTCATTCGTGCAGGCATTTGCAATAATCTGCACCGTGGTTTGTGAAATATTCTTCTCCCTCCATCCACGAGTCCAAAACTAAACATCCATCCATCTTCATCCTTCAACCGCACGCCAAACTCGAGGCCCGCCAGCCGAATCCAGGCCGACGTGTCGTTTTATGTGGCCCACGAGAGCTTGAAAGGTTTATGATCGTCTTAAAATTAAAGCTTATGCCGTATTAAAGGGTAAACTGAGCATAAACTACACCTCCCACAATGCATGTCGATTTTGTGAGCCACAGAGTTGAGAAGCAAACAAAAGAGGAAATGTCCAAGATGAGGGAAGTTGATGCAGAATGAATGAAATTTCGAAAAGGTTTTGACCAAAGTTGATGTAATAACCTGTGTTTGATTGCATTTTGTCTTCGTTATGGACTTTAAAAGTTTGATCTTTGATGAATGTGAGTGACGGAGGAGTAATGAAAAGGATTTATAATAAAACAGAACTATATGCTCGACTATTTCTTTTGTATTGACACAAATGCATATACACTATTGAACAATCCGAATGATCATCTTCAGATCACAGACAGTCTGTCAACGATCAATCTCGTTGTTTTGTGAGACTCAACCTCCAACTTTATCAACAGAACGTATCAGTCACTGATTTCCCTGTCGGGGATGTGAAAGACTCACCTGTTGTGCCTGGATCCTGTCGCCGCACCGCTCTCCTGCGAACGCCTTGGACCTCAACTTCGACATTCAGCCCAGTAGGTCGCAGCCGTCGGTTTCCCTCAATTGGTTGAACCGCCGCGGTAAACATCTTCCATCTTCTTGATGTATTCACTGAAGCCGCTGGAGCCATCCTGCAACCAGAGACACGCACACATCCAGCGTCTTTCCCACTGAATCGCTTTTTCACTCTGTGTGTGCATGGCTGTGTGTGTGTGTGTGTGTGTGTGTGTGTGTATCGAGCCGTTTCCGAATTGCTGACAAATTAAAAGAAACATTAGTGTGAAGCTCCTTAAAGGTCAGAGTGAACACAAACTGCAGGGAGACCTTTTCCGACTCGTCCCGCACTCTGAATGAAAAGCAACCGCGGCTCCACAATAAATTCGCGAGGGCCTCAACAGTCCAATTAGTCGTCTTATCGGTGCCGCGCCAGAACAAAAATGTGTCGCCCACGAGAAAAATGGGACTGAAGCGTCTGAATGCAGGTGTCAAAAGTATCGAGAGGTGGATGTATCAGGTTTTAATAGCTAATTATGCGACAATCCCTCAGCTCAGCTCTGCTTTTTTTTTTTGCGGCAGTGGCTGTTTCATGGGCTTTCACGGCTTATTGTCCTCAGTATGACAAAGAAGATTTCAATTACAGATGGACAGGAATGAGGACGATGACCTAGTGGGCCTCTCTTAGAGTCGCTCAACTCTCAAAGCAGGTAGGTTGACCGCTAAGGACTCATCAAACTGCAGCCAAGTGAATTGAATGGACTCTACCGGCTGGGGGGAAAGGCAGGTTTAAAACAGGAAACGCTACGATTCTTTCTTAGTAGAATTGATTTAAACCTTGTGTTCCGATATTCATTTTTAAGGTTTTGAGTTTGAGCTTGGAAATTTCCAGTGTCATGCCTTATTTGGAGTGATGAATTTCAGAAAAGTCCCCCCTAGAATGGTCACATGCAGGTTTCACAGAAAACATCAAATTCTAAAACAACAACACTCAAATAATCTCAGCAGGGTCTGTGTTGCATATTTGCACTGATAAAAAAAAGAAGCAAGGTATCTTATATTTACCAGAATGTAACAAGTTAACAATGTCCACAGAAGACAATTGTGGAAATTCTGACTAGGTGAGATGGTAGGTTAGAATCCACAGCCGTCTTAGACATCCAGAGTGTCGGCCACTAGCAGGAAGTCTCTCTCTCTGTTGTTTGGGTCACAAAGCGCCACCGGATCCTCCACTGACACAGCAATGAGTAGAAAATGCTACAGTTGTGGCATCAAGGTGAGACATTGCCAACGTCTTATCTGCAATATTGACCTCGGTGCCTCAAGACTCATATTACGCAGAGTCTGAAACTTCACCCGGTGCCTTTCCTTGGGGGGGATCCAAATCCGTCTAAACCCTTTCAAAGAAGATCCTCTCGGCTGTCACCTGAAAAGCAAACAACCTGGCTGCGGCTGCGGCGGCCAGAATGAATGAGCAACTGTAAACGGGACGTCTTCCTTATCATATGATGGAAGCTTCCCCGGGAAAATGTTTGCGCGGCCGTCCGGCAGTTGAGATTCCAGCCATCAGAACGGTGTCATTCCGTCCGCCAGCATCAAGGACATCTCTCTCTCTCCGTCCGTCCCTCTCTCTCTCCTAAAACAATCCTCCGCTCGCTTCCCGTCGGCAGGTGCAATCGCAGGCATATGAATCACGGAGCGGGAGAGGCTGTCAGGCCGCGATGACACTCATCATAAACACCACTGATCGCCAGCCACCGCCACCAAACTTCCGTCTGCTAGTCTCCTTCCAGGGCCACACACACACACACACACACACACACACACACACACACACACACACACACACACACACACACACACACACACACACACACACACACACAATAATCTCCTGTGCAAAGCGTCGAGTGGGTATTGATGTATCCTCAGCAAAAGTGAAATATATATATATATATAATTTTGGGCCCAATCGCTTGTGGCAATTGATGTGGAAGAAAAAAAAAAAAAGTAAATAAACAACCAAATTTGATTGCAGCAGGTTTACATCACACTGTGGCAAAGGCGTTTATCAACACCAGCAGGCTGCGGCTCCGTGATTGGATGCTTGCTTCGCATTAATAGGTTCACTCTCAAGGCTGTTATAACAATAATGATGAATATGGAGTAAAAACAGCGAGCGTCGAGTCCTGCGTCGTCGGGAGGCCGGCGTGGCGGCGAGGAAAGAGATTTGAGATCCGTCACCCCCACGGCTCAGACGGGAACAACTTGGAGACAAAAAACAAATAAAACGCAGGAAGTTTGTCTGGACGCAGCTGATGTGACGTCCACACTGTCTGACATTTGAAACCCACCAGAGTGGAGCAGCAGCAGCAGATCTCAGATCAGAGGTCTTCCTCTCTGATGTGCAACATTCATTATTTTCATGTTTTGTTTTGTTTGTTTGTTTCTCCCCTCGTGTCGTCAGTTTAATTCCAAGTATATCCTTCAATAACTCTCCATAAAATAAATGGGATGCGGATTGTGTTAGAAAGGAGTCACTTTCTCTCCTCGGGGGTATCGGGGACAAAATTTGTGCCATTAATAATTCATGTTGATCTTCTTGATCCTCACCACCACCACCACCCTACCCCCCAACCCCCACCCCCACCACCCTCGCGCCATCATCTCAGAAATAGTTTCCTCCAGCTTTAAAAAAAAAAATAGAAAAATAAAATCTGTCCCCAAAATTAAATAATTTTATGAATCAAATAACCGGGGCCAGTCTCCCAGGGACGCCGCACCTCTCTCCTAATGTCTCAGCTGCACCCTGGACCCTGGACACCTTTCTTTTACTTCTTCCCCTCAGTCTGCGTGTTGTTAAGGTGGAAGGAAGGAATATCGTCTCACTGTATGAGTAACCGGGTTAGATTTTTTTGTTTTTTTTTTAGCTGCCAGGCCTGTTAACTGAAGTGCCCTCCTTCTGTTGGAGCCACGGAAAAAGGATCCGGAGCGGGCGGCCTAACCGCGTTTCCTGCAGGACATTCATTCACTCTGGGGGGAACATTTCATCTCGTGCTCCTCAAGGACCCGGGACTTTTACGGAGGGGCGATGATGAAATGGACTGTGGAATGAAAAGTAAAGTTTCATTATGAGGTGCGAGCGAGCACCGTGTTTTCTCTCTGCCAGATGCCCCCCTTCACCTCCACCGACCCCTCCCCCCTCCCCCTCGGTGGCGGCTCACGCGGTGCTTCTATTCCCATGCGCACACACTCTCTCTCCCTCTAACGTGAAATAATGAAGCCGTCCTTCTTGCCAGTTAATCAATTCGATTTGTGGCCGGCAGTTCTGAAGGGATGACACGTGTCAGTTCTTGCCATTGAGACGCAGGAAGCCGAACATAAAAGGCTTTAAACGCAGGCAAGAGATGTGAGGATTTTTTTTTTTTTTTTAAAGGAAGAAAAAAAAGAAATCTCTGAGAGAGAAATTCCAGCAGAACAGAAGGAATTATGTGTCATACATGTCAAAAGCACGACGACATTGTCAATTTGTGCTTGGCGTGTTCCAACGGAGCACAAAGGACTGAATGTATCGCAGCGTGTGTTTGTTGCTACTGCATCATTGCCTCTCAAAAGAGACGACCAGCTGCAAGATGGCCAGGTGTCCTTTAGCGGCTGCTTTTTGAAACGTTCAAGTTCAAACGCGCAGCGTGTGAGTCACTTGTTAATGTGCCCACAACTGCTTGGCGTGAATGCCAAGCCACGACCCCAGTGATCCAACACTGGACGTGGATGTTAGAAAGACTCAGCGGCTTAGCGTTTAGCTAATGACATCCATCCGTCCATCCACCCGTCCATCCGTCATCCATTATCCCACGCTCTGAGTCGCTGAGGGTTGCTGGAGCTAATCCCAGCTGGCTCAGTGTCAGTGGGCGGGGCTACACCGGGGACAAGTTGCCAGCTCGTCCTCAGGGCCACAGAGGGACCAACAGGCTGCAGACAGAGTTAGAGTTGCCAGTTAGCCTAATATGCATGTGTTTGGACTGTGGCACCTGGACTATTGACAACACTCAAAGATTCATTTGAATAAAATAAAAGATAAAGAGGCCAGTCCAAGGCTGCTTTGTTTCTTAGCAACAATGCTAGCTAAGAGTTCTGTGCCATCTTGTGTGCTGAAACCCGTGCAGATGGTGCAGCTTGTCCACTCCAGCAAGCAATGAAACAGTACGGTGTACATCCAGCTTCAGAAAAGACTTTTTAATCAAGACCAAGACCAGATTTTAACCAAGGTGCGGTCAAAAACTCCATCCCATCCCATCAGCGTGCAATTTTCTGAAAGGTGGAACTGAGGGTTTTCAACAGAGCCGTTATGACTGCAGCCGTCACCGCCTTACATTTATATTCACAGCATATACGCCGATTTAGGCCCACATTGTGGTAGAAATTGTGTTCAAATAAACCTGGTTACATGCACAGCAGCATCCCTGTGGCTCTGCACGTGCAAATAAACACACGTCTGATGCCAAAAGTCTTTTTTTTTTTGATAATTTTTATTTATTTTTAAATTCCCCTCATCGAGAAATGACTCAAGCAGCATCCCGCCTCCGCGTCCCATTGAGAGCAAATATAAGCCTGTGTCACTAATGGAGGGGGGCTATGCCCTGATGTGCTAATCTAGGTCAAACAGAAACGACTTGCAAGCGGCTGTTAGGGTGAATGAAGTTATCACTGCGGCTTTAATGCCGCAGGAACGCCGCTGAGAAAAAGAAGACAGCACGTGCGCGTGTGTGTGCGTCTATTTTCAGGCTCGATTAATGGCAGAGTACCCTGCGCAGTCAAGCTGATTGGGGATTTTCTCCATGACTTTAACACACACACACACACACACACACACACACACACACACACACACACACACACACACACACACACACACACACACACACACACACACACACACACACACACACACACACACACACAAAAATCTAGTAAGATAAAGATTGTTGAGTTACACCGTCGGCACTGTATCAACATGACTGTGGATTTGCAGGGGCGGGGCTTAAAGGTATTGCAATAAGCTCTTTCTGAAGGTTTAAATGCCATGAACCTCACATTTAGTAAAGCATGCAGAGATATTTATAGAAATAGAGGTTTGAGCTGTGCAAGCCGGAGGAAAACTTTTCCCGCGGCCGCGTCGAGCCGTGAAGGGTCCTGATCCTCGACCATTCTGGAATTCCGTAAAGAAAGGGTAGAGGATGCAGCTCAGCGGCGAAGAGGAGCTGACATGCACCTTCATCACACGGCTTTAAGCGGAGCCGGGCTGAGGCAGCGGCGGCCATAATCCGTTACACCAGGTCGCCGCCGCCGCCGCCGTGAACTCCTGACACACGCAAAACACCTGCACAGCCGAACCTCCACTCCCATGCATCTTTAGCCGGGCTTGTTCACGCTCAGTGGTGTGGAAAAAAATAATGAAATTAGGAATCTAAAGAGAGATTCATCTTTTTTTTAAAGCTATCATCTTCAGTAATCACTGATTTGACAGCAGAAAAGTTAAAGACTCCAACAGCGGGGAAAAGCTCTTTATACAATCAAGTCCCTATTGGGTGCCTCCTGTTGTTTTCTTTGATTATATTATATTTTTGTTTGCCTCATGTTCCTGCAGCGACCAGCCTGTAGTGCCCCAACATCTCAAGGGAAAATAAAATGAAGCTCGACTAACGCAGGAAGCATGGCCGCTGCACAGGGAGAGACTTTTACAACTCGGAGGCCACATTTTTAGAATTATTAGATTGCATTTGATACAAAAAATGAAGATCTGTTCAGAGTGGAGCACAGAGTGAGTCTTACTGTTGTTAGATGATTCATTTTTTTTAAGGTTTTCACAGGGGGAATTAAAATAAAACTGTCTGGGGTAGTGACGAAATAAAACAAGATGTTTGTTGTTGTTTTGCACCGACTCATTTCGTTTGACAATTAAATCAACTTTTTATTTGGCTCCGACTACAATAGGTTCATAATTAGGTATCTCCTTGGCTACACAGCTAATATTTGAAAATGGACCCCTTGTGATGTCATAAAGAGCCACGATTCCTCCCCAAGGTGAGTGACTGCACTGCCAGCCAGATGTTGGCTCCGCCCCCTGTAACCACCCTGATTATGCGGAAGCTCCATCAAAGCATCAGTTTTAGCGTTGCACCAAACGAGCATGTTTTTTTGTTTGTTTTTTTGCAGGAGGCTGGAAACAGAGGGCTAAGTGTTTTTGCACCAATTAAAACTCATGCAAGGCTGCGCCGCCGGAGCCTGGAGATGCAAAACAATGGCCGGGAGATGAATATGAAAGCTCTCTCCTCAGAACTGCAGCGCGGCAAGACGGGGCCGCATCAGCGATTCTCGGCACGCGGCGCACGACCGTCACTCGCAACTCTTAATTTTGCCTCTCCTGTTAGAACGCCGGCCGTTTAGCTGCTTTACAATAAGTGGAGCGGGCGATTAAAATCTGATAGCAGTCGACAAGCAGCGGCCCGACAGTATTATCCGCCGTCGTAATGGGATTGAGCCCGTCTCCATTACTCATAAAGAATTGCAATCGGGTCAAGGAGACAGCTATCGGAAGCATCGCTGCGATAGATTCTCGGCAGAGCGCTGGAAATTGTGCTGCGGCGGTGCAGTTTTATTCACCGTCAACATATTGAAAATAACACTGTGATTCATTATCGGGGGACGTTAAGGCTACTATATTTCTGCGTTTACCTTATCTCACAAAAAAAGGGGCGGGGGGGGGGAGAGATTGGCTGACTCCCGAGATTTCTCTTGGAAGTTCGTCTCTGCCTGGTTGCCGGGCAGAATATGGTGATGACACTGTAACTAAACAGGAATTGACAATGAAGCGCCTCAAGGAAGGGGGGGTGGGTGGGTGGGGGGGGACTATATAAAAAATAAAGGCAGGCCCCCTAATCACTGCGCAAAATTATGACAAGGCTGAAGTGGTCAATAAATCTGGCTCTCCTGCTAAAGCCGTAACTGCGGCACTAAATTACGTGGTAAAAGCTCGTCGAGCAGGTCGACTTAATCACCAAAATCTACAGAGGGAGTCAATCAAGATGAGAAGGTGCCTCATTGGCGGGTCAGCGAGGCCACCAGCGGCAGTTATTTACACAGCCAGATATAATTAACCCGCGTACGAGCCGGAGCTGTTGAACTCATTGTTTCTGACGGCGCGTCGCGGTAGGACCGGGGTCCTCAGCGATGTGAGGGGACTGATGGAGAGGGCCCATCGGCCTTTATTCTGTTTAACTGCGTTTGAATAGAATCAGAATCTAAATTACTGACCTGATCAAAGGGAATGTGAGAAAAGGTTCAGACTAGCTTTTGTGATGTTGAATCTCAAAAAAAAAAAAAAAAAATCCACACTGCACTGCAGCAGCTATAGCTAGCATGCTAACTAACAACAGCCCGTTTACATCCACCCACCTCGTATTTCTTATCTACTTAATTATTTGTTGTTTGCTGTGATTCAAATACAACTGAAGAGTTTTGAAAAATATAACACCGATGTGAAATTCATGATTTCACTGACCAGTTACATTTGATTTGCCGCAACCAGCCACCGGGGAAAATCTGAAGCTAGCTAGTGAGCCGACGTTGCCTGAGGCACAAAAAAAAAGGTAAAGGAGACGCAAAATAACATGAAACTTTGAATGCCTCACTGCATGTTACTTGTCAGTCAGCAGTCCAACCTCGACTGGAGCTCATTACGCAAAAGTATCATGCACAATGGCAGACTTACATGTGCAAAGATTCTTAAAAAAACAAAAAAAAAAAGAAGAAGGAAAAAGCAAATCCATAACTGAAGGTCTTTAATGCAACAAAAGGTGTGGCACACAAACGGCAGACAGCAGAGGCAGAATCAGCAGGCACTGACTCCAAACTCACAAAATCACAAAGGCTTGTCAGAACAAGGAAGATCACACACGCACACACACACAAGTGTGAAAAATGCTGGAAAAAAACCCGCACAAAAGGAAGAGACAAACCCGGCGTCGCACAAAGGAAAGGACTTGCGTCGGTGCACAAAGGTAGAGGAGACAGTTAGACGCAGGTGAAACACATTGAGGTGGAGCAAACAATGACACGCTTGACAAGGCCTTGGGGTGGGGGTGGGGGTGAGGGGGAACAACGACGGGCTTTCAAAATAAAACAGGAAACCTGTTGAAAACCTGACAGCTAGCGTAATCACAACTTCTGCATCATTTTTGAGAAGTGCTTTCAACAAATTTCAAGACGTTGGAAACAGAAATATGAAAAACTTAATGACAAAACTTTGCCCACAAAAAGTCTAGATTCCATAAGCCATTCTATCAAGTAGCCAACTGAAGCTAGTCATTGCTAAATCACTGCATTTTACTTCCTGCTTTCCTTGCCTTTATGCAACAGCACCAAACTCTGCCTTTGTCCACAAACCATACAGAGAATTTTTACATCGCTGGCAACTTGATTGTGCTAATGTACTCAGTAGAAATTTGTTTTATAGCAGGTCGACGGCAACATATCGACTCCACCGCGTTGCGCTGCGGGAAGAACATGGAGAACAAAGCTCCTCAGAGTCGCTCTTGTAAATAAGCAGAAAACCTCGAGCTAAAAAAGAAAAGAAAAACAACATAAAAGAACCAAAAACCAGCACACTTCCTTTTTTGTTTGTTTGTCCCTCAGTCTGCAGAAATGGACAGATTAAGCCGCTGCGCTCATTGTTCCTCGCGGGCGCCGCTTAAATGTCCACATAAAAATGACGGACAAGTCTGTCTGGCTGTTTTTGAGCCAGTGGCCTCATGAAAACACAGATAAAGAGTGTGAAATCAATAGGCCTCCCGCTGCTTTATGATCTCTGCGTGCGGCAGGAGCGCTTATGCGGCATCTGCCCCACCCGCCCCTCTCCGCCCCCCATGAACCCTCCGGCCAAGTCGCGGCACGCTCGGCTCTCTGATGCTGTTGCCGTTTCACCCCGGAGGGCCAGAATACATCAGCGGAAACATCAGGGGCGAGTCCGATGGATCAGTAGCCTGTAACGACGCAACGAAAAGGTGCGAGAGGTTGTTTTCATTTCTGGAGGTGCGTCCAGAGGGGTGCGGTTGGGGTGAGGGGGCTGTCTGGTTGCTTGCCGCGTCGGGTTCACCCACAAGAGGCCGTCAGCGGGGATCAGCTCATGGCCGCACAATGGCTCCAGTGACTCGGTAACGGCCAATAAAGGGGACAGGTTGGCCAAAATTGGAATCGCACCAATTTGGATGCCTTCATTTGAAGGGTAAAAAAATTCCAGTCAATGGATGTGTACATTAGCCGGGGGCTCTAAACTAAGCTGCCCGTGTGCAGAGTCCAATTCCACTTGAAATGACTAAATTAACAGCGTGTTTTTGGGGCCAAAATTCTCCCATTGTGGCGTCCAAGACAGCAGCTTTGGCAATTAGGACGAGTTGTGTTTGCATGTTAGCTTGAGGCAAAGTGACTCACAGCACAGCAGTCGTTTCGCACTGTCAAGAAAAACACCAGTGGGCCTTCTCCATAGCTCCCCCTGTTGGCCTGAACTCGTTTTGATGAGTGTTGCTGATGGTCAGGTTTTGCTTTAGATCGTGTTTGCATTGTGTTTAACAGCTGTTTTTTGCGACGGTCTTGTCTAAACCTCTCCCGACCACGTTGAGGATCGACGATGATCTTCAAGCTAAACTTGAAGGTTCTTAACACACTTGCTTTTTCTCGGCATACTTCATACATGCATACTACTTCTAATATGAATTACCCACACCAGTGGCATGCCGTACACTTCCCACCTAGGCCATCAGTGACATCATATTTAGTCCAACCTAAATTGATACACCTCATAATATCCTCAATATGAAACTATGGCTCTAGAATCCATACAGAACCACAGTCGAGCAGAACATAGTTTCCGGACCATTGAAATCATAATTAAGACTATTAAGAGAATTGTTAGGCGATTCTAAGAGATTCCTCAACAAAGTCCACCAACAGAATTCTTTGAGCTTACACTCTTGTCAGATCTCTGGGTTGAGTTAAGTCTGTAAGGTTCTCAGGGTTTATCCAATCCCAGGATGTGGACGTGCGAAGTTCGTCCAACCCGTCCCTTTATTCGACGTTCCACCGTGGTGCTCGGCCCCAGCGGGTGCCCTCTGGATGGGGTTCCTCTACCACCCGGGAGCTCCGGAAGCCTCCAGCGGGTGAAATTCCAATACGGATGTGAGCATCCGCGCTCAGCCCGACGCGCTGTGATCTGCGAGGCGGCTGGAATAAAAGGAAACAATCGGTCGCGGCGCGCAGGACTCGGCCTCGTCGCTACGGATTTAGCTGCGACAGGGCCGGCAGTAAATCTGCAGCCGGGAAACCTCACGCATAAATCTGTCACGCTCCGGCTCCTCCAATGCTTTCTGAGGATGTGTCCTCTTTTCTTATTTATTTATCTATCTATTCAGCCTGACCTCCCCGTTTCCAGGGGGATTCGGATGATTGGCTGCTTGCCCGCCCCCCCGCCTAATTAGCGTCAGCCCACTGAGGGATTTAGCGCGGCCGCTGGTGGCGTCGTGCAACAACCGGGGCTCCTGCCACCCTGGATGGATGTGTCACGCCGGCGCATAGGAGGGTCTGCGGCATGACGGCGTGATGCAACATTCTGCGCGTGTTGTGTTCTCTCGAAGCAGCCGCGAGTGTGTGTGCGTGTGCGTGTTTTCTTACCCCCCTCCTCCGTCTTCTCCTCCTCCTCCTCCTTCTTCTTCTTCGTTCTTGTCAGATAAAGGCTGACTTTTATGGAAATGAGAGAGTCAGCCACAGGGTGTACATATTGAATGAGGCGCTGCGATCGAGTCAGTCCACATTGCCTGTTCATCATCGTCCTCGGCGCTCTTCATTTATTTATTTATTTATCTGTTATTTTATTTATTTATCTATCCTGGGGCCTCCTCGCTCTGTTTTAGCTTCCAATTTGAACTTTCTCCACCTCGGCCTTTCATCTCTCGCCCGAGCCAGGGCAATTTACTTTGTCTCTCAATTCCTTCCCGTCTGAGGCGCCGCCGCCGCCGCCGCTCGGTTATCAGCTCACCTCGCGGTTCGCCTTCCGAAGGCAGACTTTCTTAAAAAAAAAATAATAATAATTAATACATAAATATAAAATAAAACACGTTACGGGATGAATCGCGAGAGGCTCGTTCAATCGGCAGCTACTGGTTCTTCCCGCCTCTCGCCACAAAACGCCCCCCCCCACCCTCTCCCTCCCTCCCCCCTCCCTCCCTCCTCATTTAACGTCAGCGCACGCTCTCCATTTCATCTCAGACACGCAGCGAGGGAGAGTTTTTCCCTCTGTTGACATCATAAATCTGAGGCAGATTAAAAGTACCACTAGGCTGCTGGGGAAGCTCCGCGTTCTCATCCGTCACCTGTGGAAGAGTTTAACACTGGAGCGCTGGAGGAGGAGGAGGAGGAGGAGGAGTGGGCGGCGGAGGAAGAGGAGGAAGAGAGAGGCTCACCTGCTCGTTCAGCTACTGCCATCTACAGGTCGGAGCCGTCACGGCACCTCAACTTCCTCCTACTCGCTATTCAATTACAGCGCCCGCAGACGTGCGGCGGCTCGGTGATTAGTGTCTGTTGTATGCAGAACCAGCAGGCATGAAATGCAGAAAGGAAGAATTTCGCCCCACCCTTCCCCAAAAGAGGAGGCGGGACCTCCGCTTCGGCGACGACTCGGAGCCACAAACAAACACTTCAGTCGCCGTGGCTTTGTCAGACAGGAAGGAGGACGGAGGGGGGAAACAAGCAGCAACCCTCATTACGGTGTGTGTTGTGTGGGCGTGCGTGGAAAATGTGGAATTGACTCACACCTGCTGAACGCCGCCCTTGAGGCGACCAAAAATGTTCTTTGGCGAAAATGACGTCAGGGCCTTTTTTCTCTCTCTCTCTCTTTCTCTCTCTCTCTCTCTCTCTCTCTCGCTCTCTCTCTCTCGCTCGTCCTTCTTGTGAGGGCTGTGAAATGTCTCTTTTCACAAATCAGGATCTAAAGGGGGAAGACAATATAAATTTTCAATTTATATTCTGTCTGTCACAGGAATGGGAGCGCGCCGACAACGCTGGCGAGGACACGGCATGAATCAGAATATCTTGCTTGTGCAACGCTACAAAAAGTCTGTTTGGTCTCTTTTTTTCTTTTCTTTTTGCAGACGGGAGTCCGACTGAGTCTGGGCACAAGACGACTGACTCACTTGTGGCCAAAGCTCCCACTTTTGACGTTGATTACGCAAAGGTGAGGCCTGTAACCTTGTTAGGAGCGTCCGACTGTGCACGGTGGGAAACTCGATTTTACCGACTCCGCTCGCCAGAGTGAAGCAAGATTTTTGACTCACTGAGCCAGTCAACCAGATTGCAAACGTACAAGCTCCACACACCCCTGGAGATCAACTCGTTGTATTTGATATGACAGAACAGCAGTCGCACAACAGCGACATGTCTGGTCTCCTCCGCTAGCCAGCGAAGTTAACGGAGACAAGGAATCGTGATTTGCGAGTCGGTGAAATGACTCTCAAGCCCAGAGATCAGCACAAGCTCGAAAAAAAAAAAAGGCCAGCAGCTTCTTTATATAAAAGGTTTAAGGCGAAAGCAAAATATTTACTGGCCGACTATCACAAAGCAGGCGGTGTAATCCTCTTCCACGCCGCCCGTGTGGATTAAATCTCCCGGTAAGAGCATGTTTGGGCTGGAAGAGCAGGTTGAGCCTGAGCACAATCCCATCTAATCTGCCACGCTCGCACGTCTTACTCCGACGTCCAATTCCCTGGCACCTTCTCTCCCCCCGCTCCCCCCAACCCCCGCGGTTTGGGGATTTAAACCCCGCCCCTCACCGCCTGAATGGACGTACGAGGTTACTGCCACTTCCCCCTAATCCCTCGTAGCTGCCCACGCGGCTTCACTGACCCTCGTCACCTGCTGCCGCCTGCACGGCGAAGCTCTGTCCTTCCGTTTAAATGTGAAAGGAAAAAAAAAAAAAAAGGAAAATGCCAAATGTATCCGCAAGGTGAAGCGTGGAGACGCGAGCGGCGGATTAGAGAGATGGGATACGTGTTGTTCAGCGGCTGTCAGCAGCGGAATAACCTACAGTGCCTGTGCATTTCCGGCGGGACTCGATGGCGAAGTGCAGCGAATAAATCATCATCGTTCCTTCTCGCCTCCAGTCGCAAAAAAAGGCAAAAGCGACAATAGACATTTTCTGAACAAATCGATTCCTCCAGGAACCCAGAAAGGCTTGATGTCGTGATGACGTCCATTTTCGAACCTCGCTCCTCGCCAGCGCCCCCTCCCCACTCCACCGTGCACAGGCCTCCAGATATAATCAAATTCCACGACTGGTGCCAGCTCCCGCAGATTGAATGAACAAGCACCTGCTGTGCCAGTCTGAGGGGAGAGGAGGAGGGACGGAGCTGCTGGCAGCTTGTAGATTAAATAAAGCCGTCCAGTCCGTGCCAGCGTAATGGCCTCTCAAAGCCCCGTTTAAATGCAACGCTGATTCTGTGTCAGTGCCGCTTTGGCGGACGCGTTTGGACGGGGAGGGGGACGGGCGGGGGTGTCGCACATGTTGCCTTTTGGGGCTCCAGCTGAGATTCGGCCTCAGTTCTCAGTTCCAGCCACAATCTCCTGGTTTCAGCGTCGCACCGTTACCTCCTGCCGCAGGAGGAACACGGGCTCGGTGGTCAAAACATGTCGGGCCGGAACAGAGTCATCGCCGCCTCACTGTCGACACGGCTTTTGTACCAACAACGTGTTTGAGCTCTTAAGGTGCTTCCGTGTTTTTGGAACGTAGGTTAAAAATCCCATAAGAAGCCAATCTTTTATTGTTTGAGTGAACTGGACGGAAATGAGAAGACTTTACAGACGGTGTGAGCTATAACACAAGGCTCAGGAGATGAGTTCGTTATTATTATTAGCCTTATTTTTAGCCTTTATTGTTAGCCTTTAAAAGTAAAAACAAATAACTTCAGTAATTTATTAAAATGTATCCTGAAAATTGAATTCAATTTGTTTCACATTAAAATTGTGTGTTAAAAGACCTCGAGGAAACTTTACTGCTCCAGGGAGAAACTGCATCATGCAGTAAGCAAAATTTTCATTGTGTGAAAGAGAAAGTGTTACCACTGATAATTACTTTAACAATAAGGCGCTTCTTACTTGGCGAGAATCATGTTATTGCACCTTGAGAGAGAGAAAAACCAACAACACACTGCTGCAGCCTCACCTGAAGGCTTTCACAAGTTTTGTCTCTGCAAAAACTTAGAAAAAAATGTCGTCTTTTGTTTTAAACACACACGCAAACTAGATTAATTAAACAACTCAAGCTTTTTCAATAACTTGCGCCACCAATTTAATTCCGATTTTAATATTCTCTTGAATTCACGCCAGCGAAATGTCACCATTCTGTCACAGCCGCCGTGAATGCATTAAGCCCTGCATGCATATTTATGTATTTACAGCTTCTGAGGGAATCTAGGAATCCATTCTTGCATGAATAGCAATACGACGTACGACTATTTTAATCTGAGAGCGAGGCCAAGGTGTTATATTGAAAAGGATCTTATTTTTAGACGGATACTGGAATTTACATATGGCATGTGAATCTCTCGTCAAGCCAAAAGCTCATTTCCCATGTTCTTAAACATCTGTCTGAGAAGTCTGCACAAAAAACTTCATCAACATTGCAACTCTGAGCTCATCCTCGTCCATCAAGTCGTACAGAGAACATTTTCAACTATTATTTGACACTAGTTTTTTTAAACTATCTTTTGGGACGACCGGTCTTTGTAAATTATAAGTGGTTGCGATGCGCCCTGACAAACTCAATTGATCTTCAGTGATTCATCTGCATTAATCAGTGCACCGAGTTGCTGCAGCGTGATTGGCTGATTAGCAGTTAGTGTTAACGAGCAGTTGAACGTCATAATAAAAGTGGCCTCGTGCCTGACAGAGGACGGAACAATAAACAATGAGACATCTCCAACTTCACGCTGCCGGTGTCTGGTCGTCTCCGTCAGGCCCGCCGTGTCACAAGTGCGGCCAAGATCTCGTCGCCCTGAATCAGCCCCCCCCCTGCCAGGGTACCAGATAAAGCAATTTCTTTACTCTGCCGCCGTCACACCGCTGGTTGCCATGACAAAGAATCAATCCTGACGGCCGGCAAACGGCTCTGATTCATTTGGGAGGAAGCAGCTCCCATTTTGTCTGCAGCTGGTCAACACACACACACACACACACACACACACACACACACACACACACACACACACACACACACACACACACACCGAATGTGTGCTGGCTTCCTTGTTTAACCCACCAGACAGAGACATCATTTCTGACCGCACGCCTCTAGGCTGCATTTCTTTTTTTTACCTCTCGCTCTCTCTCTCTTCCCCACCCACCCTGGTGCCACGATGCATAAAAAAAAAAAAAAAAAAAAAAGAAGGTTTCGGAGCGTCGGTCCAGGGCTTCTGTCTCTGGCAGGCAGCGCCAGAGCAGCGTTCAGCAGCAGCCTAAAGGATGGAGATCATCACGGCGGCTTTGTATGATTTGCCCACCGCAGAGGCCAAGGGCAGAGCTTAAGGATGCCTCTGTGTAAAAACCAGAGGGATAATAATAATAATAGTAATAGATTCAACATCGTCCATCCTGACCGAGGCCCCCACTACACCACCACCCTCCGTTGGGTGAAAGGACAGAAGCTTCTCTTTGCATATAAACCAGCGGTGGGTGTGGGAGTTCAAGGGCAGGGGCAAATTCATAATCAATAACCGCTAAAGATCTTAATTTAGCACATTATTCAAGTTGACTGCTCCGCTCCGCACTTATTGATCAACGAACAATGTCGGCCAGATGACAAAGACGAATCGGTGAAATAAGGCGACGTATTGAGCGCTGTGGCGGCGATGGGAGATTAAAGCGGCGCTCAGCAAAAAAAAAAAAAAAAAAAAGAGCTTGGGACTCACTAAAAATAATATTTGCGGCGATAAGTACGCTGTATTTTCACACACCGTCACACCGCGCCCCTCCGCTCTTCGCAGCGTCTCAGCTGGCGTCATCGATCTGATGATGTCGGGAGCATCAAGTCGGGGGGCCCGGGGGTGCAGGGGGTGGGGTGGGGCCTCGGCCCCGACCTCTTCCTCATCGATAAGCGTCCATTTGCAGCGGCATCCCCGACTAGCGGCCGAGAAATTCAATTTGCCAGCATTCCTTCAAAACTATTCTGTTCGGCGCTCCGGCTGACAACTGGCATCAAGGAGAAGCGACGTGGTGGAACCCAACGACAGGGAACATCTTCCACCTCCACCTCCACCATCACCTCCACCTCCTCCACTGCTGTTGGATCAGATCAATCCGCACAGGGAGGGAAAGACAATTGACTATAAATATGTATGATGTTTATTTTTGGCGGGAGGCCCCGTGGAAACCGCAGGGCCTGATGGGAATTTTTGCTTAGGGTACGTTGCCCGACACAATGCACGGACGAGGGACGAACACCGGCCGCTGATTGGATGCGACGTTTTGGGTAAACAGGCTTTTGTGGAAATGGGGCCATGGAAAAAAAAAAAAAAAAAAGAAGTGTCGCCTTTTCAGCAACACGATTTCAGTCTGGACTATAACTGGAAGCAAAGTGTGCGATGAATGTGTAAATTGTGGCCCCGTAATTTGTCTGCAATCTTTAAATGAGAAAAAGTAGCGGGATAAAGTCGAGATGTGCTGAGGTTCAAGTTCTCGTTGGGAAGCAACCGAGTCGTCGTCGACGTTTACTGGGGCAGAAAAAAAAACACAACAAACGGCCAGGAAACATTGTTGCTGCAGAGTCTGATTTACTGTACGTGCACAATCTGGACTCGCACAGGGCCTCCAGCATGCAGGTGTAATATATCGGCCTGACAAGTGGTGGCAGTGCATCAGCGGCTGACAAACAGGAAGCAGCACAGCGAGCGGCCAGGAAACGTGTCGCTGCAGCGTTTATGACTCCCATCAGAAGCCTTTACGATGACGCGTGTCGGGCAAAGGCTCAGAAGCAAACAGTTCAAAAAAACAACATGACGGCACTGCGGCCATGTTTGGACTCGTCAAAGATTTAAAAAAATAAAAGACTTTACCGCGTAACTTTTAAACCAGTACTCGGCTCATTCTGCCATTAAACCCACCGTGATAGTTTGATTTTGTGTTTGCAGTGCATCAGAGTGCCACTTCACATTTCATCGTTCAAACATGTCTAAACAGATGCATGGAGGGACAAAGTCCTGGTAGAAGTGAAGGGCACAGCGCAGAGGAAGATTACAGAATAAGATAACAAATCTAATTCTGAAGACACAGCTCTCAAACATCACGATTCACTAGATTTCTAAGAAGAGAAGTGTTGAGATAAAAATGATATCACTCAGTTACCTTCAGTCTGTTTAAAAGAGATCTAAATTTGTCCTGATGAAAATATCGCTATTAATATAATTTCCTCCCACGTGGACCAACAGGTTCCTCATCGGCTCGTTCTGGTTCGACTTTCACAGCAGGAGGAAATTATGTTAACTGTTTAGCCAACGCAATTTCCCAGCAGTGATCCAGGCCCAGACGTCTGCAAAGCCGAGTAAGCGAGAATTTAAACACAAAAAGGACTAAATTGGTATTATTTACAATGTAATACGTCCCATACACGTCTTCTTGCAAACAGTAAACTGTCAATCAGGCACTGAGAATAATTTCCCTGTTTTATTATATTTTTTTGGGCCTCATTACATTAGATCTAGAATTAAATTCGCATATATCCCTCTCTCTATTGTGCGATTAAATTGAGAAAACGATGCGTCTTTGTAATGAGATGGAAAAACAAGTGCACAAACTTTCTCTCGACGATTCATCCCGACGCATCCACTGTACTTCCCCCATCTCAACTCAGACAAGTCAAAAATTAAATGTCAATTCTAAGATATAGAATCCGGGTCAGACTTGTTCCAACACACCACTTTGATTAGATTTTTTTTTTTCTCTCTCTGATTTTATTTAAAATATCATTCTGTCCCTGCTGACAGCTGCTATGGAAGCAATTCCTCTTCCTGTTTATTTTATTAAACATTCGACAGGCGAAGTTAACCCTTTTCCCACCAGGTGGCACCCTTCTCAAACACTAAGATGAGCATGCAGGGCAGCCGGTGTTGCGCAGCTACATCGGTCACGAGGTAAACAGCGCTGCTGACAGTGTGGCAACTGGCAAGAGGTCTGAAATGAATGTTCCAAAAAATATCCATCAATTTTCAATACACACTCTGGGTTACGGAGGTCTGTTGGAGCCTATCTCAACAGGGCGAAGGCAAAATAATATATATATTTTTCAAAAAAATATAATAAAAAATAAGGAAACTGCAATAAAAATACAAAAGCTCTTAAAAGCTTGGCCTTCAGAATAATCTAAAATCTAAGTTGCCTGAGCAAACAAACCATTGCACTCTGGCATTTCTAACCAACAATGTCTGCATCACATCCATGCACGCTAGCGCCAAGCCCGCTGCAGCCACCAGGATGAATGTGCCTGCTGTTGGTGCGCCGCAGTTATCGCAGTCGTTTAGCGGCAGAACACGGGACGCATTAAAAGAAAACAAAGAAACAAAAAAAAGTATCTGGGTTTGTGAATGTATCCAGTTTGTGCATGAGAGACACGTCCACGGCTGACCTTTCTTGATTGAGTGTAATAGCACACAGAGCAAACGCAGAAAGGTCATTGGTGGAGACGGCTTTAATATTATAATTGGCACCTTCTCTCTTTTGCAGGGAGACGACTATGTTGCAGGACACACACACACACACACACACACACACACACACACACACACACACACACACACAGGAAATCTATTACATATTCAGGACATAATGTTTGCCAGCCTGTCAAAGCTGTGTTAGCAGAGTTACCTGGATAATCACGCAGACGCTGCAGCCCCTCACCTTTTTTTTTTGCACAGCGTGTATGTCAACTCCCCCTTTCCAGGCCATTAGCATTCTGAGAAGCTGCGTTGCCTCTTGGCTACTTCTCACTCTGTTTAATCATCAAGGATCGAATTTTACATAGGAACATAGAATATGTTTCATGGTTGTTTAGTTTGCGTCTCTTTTTTTGGGGGAGGAGCAATAGGCCACTGTTTCCAGGAATAATCCTCACTTTTGCCGCTGTGGGCTCTTTAGGCTAATCAGGATAATATAGAAACGAGGAGCTGTGTGGCTGTCGAGCGCCGTTAATAGTTCTCTGACTGCCATAATGATGAGTCGGCTGTCAGGAGAGTTTAATCACCGCGAGTCAGGCAGGCTAATGGCCAGCGTGATGCCGCAGCATTAGCAGGCGCATTTGAGAACAAAATGTGATTGAGTCACGCAGTGGCCGGCATTTCATTTCATTTTATGTGGAGCAAAGGCAAAGTGTTATTGGAGAACCTTCACAGTGAAGCCACAGCATTGGTGATATAAGGAAAACAAAATGTGAAGGACATTTTGCAGTGGATTTTTCGCATTTTATTTTCGTTTTGTGTGTGTGTTTTGATTTTGTGTGATGTTGTGTCTCCAGCAGGAGAGTGAAGCAACAAGTTGCAGCTGTGCCATGCGGGTTCAGCGGCGTCGCCGCCACTTGAGTTTGTTTGGCAGTGACGGAAGGACGGCCTCAAGTCTCAGCCGGAGGACGCACCGCTCCTTTCGCACCGTCCTTGTCCAATTCTTTTATGTGTCTGTCAGATTAGTTCCTTGAACAGTGTGGGGAAGAGGGAGCGCTTAATGCAAGCAGAGCGCTGCGGCATTGACACCGCTGATAAACCTTTAGAGGAAAAGGGTCAAATCAATTACACGTGTGAGAGAGAGAAGGAAAAAAATCTGTTAAGGAAAGCTGATTGCCCCTCTGCAGAAAGAAGAGCTGCAGCTCAAGCATCCATCACCTGTGACCCTGTGACCCTTCACCCTGCCGGGTCACAGGGGGGCTGAGATCCAACAGCTAATGTCCAGTGAAGGCGGAGTTACAGGCGTTGCTACATTCTGGACTCACCATCAGTTAATCACAGGGCCACACAGAGAGACACAAACTCTCACTGGCACTCACACTTACTGCTAGCTAGCCTCATGTGTGTGTCTTTGGTGTGTGGGCGGAAGCTGCAGTACCTGGAGAGTAGCCACGCGGAGACGACACAGGCCCGCAAACTCCACACAGGAAGGCGCTGGGCCCAGGGCTGGAACCTGCGGCCTGCATGGAGACAACGCTAAACCACTGCACCGTTGTGTTGTCCACAGTTTGAGCATGTGAAGTTTGAGCAGGAAGGCAGGCAGGCCAGTCTGATGCGGCCCAGGTGTTGATGATCAGGAATGAAGCTCCGCCCCCACCCAGGAACCTGCTGCAGAGAGAGAGAGAGAGAGGGAGAGAGAGACTAAGGTCTAGGGGCCGTCACAAATTCACAGTCCCGATGTGGAGGATTCTGATGTCTTCTGGTGTGAAATGGAATACAAATGAAATACACAGCAGAAAAAGTTCTTCAAAAAAAAAAAATAAATCTGTGAAGTCACGTGACTGCTGCAGGTCGGGTCCTTCAGGCCTGCTTGTCTAAAGTGCCAACGCAGTCTCAGGCATTGGGCAGAGTGAACAAACAGGTGTTTGTTTGTTTTTTTTCTGTATCCATTATTGCCACTAGATGGTGTTAAATCTGACCAATGGGTCTTTAAATATCTGTATTATAGAACCTTTTTAACCTTCGCCCCTCAACCACAACTCGCTGTTTCACTTCCTAATTAGTGTTTGTCGACTCTTTGACTTCATTAAGAGATCATCTCTCCGCAACCTGGCCTCTTCCTTTCTGCCTTAATTGGTTTATTTTTGCGATAAAAACAATATTTCATGCTAATAAACAGGCTCATCTGCCACAGTTTTGGTTTTTTTTCCCCACTCAATTCTATTTACATGTTAATTTATTTTCCCTGCCCCTGAATGTAGCCAAGCTGTAACAATGGCAGCAGAAGGTAGCATAATTATATTCACAGAGGCTTAATAATGGGTTTAGCGGGAAGGCTTATTTGTTGTTGGTTATGTAAATACAGTGCATTCTAATTAACGTAATTGGGTAAACAGGGGAAGATAATTGGGAAACATCACGCGTTGTGGTTTTGTGCTCCGTTTAATAAGAAGGTTGCGGACACCCGCCGCCGCCGCTGTCGCCACTGACAATTCAACAGGTAGCTGCAGCCGAGTGTAGAAAACAAGGCGGTGGGGAAGAGAAGGTGTTCTTTGTCAGGAGACGGCAGCACACGACGAGCAGCACGACTCTGACAAACGGCGCCGTGACTCGGCTTGATAGGGAGGATTAAGCCCCGGGGGGATTTATTAGCGGCTGATGGGCGTGTCTGAGAACCTCGCCACTGACTTCCTGTCTGAAAGAAAAAAAGTTACCAGAACAGAGGTGAAATTTGCATTTATTTATTTTTTTACCACTTTTTACCCACTATGAGTCACCTGCAGAGAAAGTAAACAAGCAAAATTGTTTCAATTTGCTTTTCCTCTCAAATTGAATTATTTGTCGTCCCATCGGTGGATGATGCCACTTGATCTTATTGTTTTCATTACGTGGATGTCAGGCTGAAGCCAACTAACAATCTCGGGCTGGTTTCTGCCGCTCAGATTGTTGAAGGTCAGCTCCACCTAACAGGAGGCTGTAAACAGAGGGCTACTGAGGCCGCTCAAGTGAAATCCACAGAGGTTAAATCGTTGTTGGCCGCTGCTCCGCTGCAAGATAAAGATCCGACGCGGGGCCTTCAAATTCCATCTCGTCTCCCGAATGCGTCTCGGCGGCTCACATGCAAATGAGGGGGAAAGCGGCGAGATGTCAGTCGCCGCGTTTCCGTGGGAGAAAATGCAAATGTGTTTTTTGTCACCGCCAGCCGCCACATTCATTCCAGCAGACCAATGGGTGAGGGGCGAGCGCGTGTGTCTGTCTGCGCGCACCTGTGGCAGCAGCTCCCCTCGTGATTCCGTGATTAGATCAGCGAATGGCTCCTGACGCCGCCGACATCGTCCGCCAGGGATCCTCTCGAAGGTGCCGCCATTTACCAACCAGCAGCACCGTCGAAGGAAGAGGAGAGGAAGAAGAGGGAACGGGGAAAAAAAAAATCTCATCGGAGAGACAGATTGCCGAGCACGCTCCGCAGCAGGCCTATAAATCATTCTTTAATCAGAGCACACTGAGAGCGAGGTTACACACTCAGACCCCACATTAGCGCCGCTGACTCTTGGCTGTCTGCTGCTCCCCCAAAACTCCTCCGCTGCTCCCTCGGACTCCGTCTCCCTCCACCCACCCCACCCCTACCGTCCTCCACCACCTGCAGCACCTGCAGGCCTGTCCTCTCCTGTTCCAAACCTCCAGAGGTGATTTTTTTTTTTTTTTTTTTTTGGAGGTGGGCAGGGTAAAAATTAATTGCTAGTGACATCAAATTAGCGAGCTTTACTTTGTCTTTCTCAGCAGCTTCGGCCTCGCCAAGGTCTCCCACCGCGCTCTCCGAGGGCCGGTGGCCAGCGTTGTTTTTGCTGAAACGGAGCTGATTAAATATGAAACGCACAGCGTTTAGCCTCCCCCTGCACCTGAGGACTGCAAAACAACTCTTTTACAAGCCGAAGGTCGAAAAGAGAGCTTCCCCTGCGTGGAGCGAGTTGCAGATGAAGGAGGAGGAAACACAGATAAGCTGGGTGGACGACAGCGGAGGCAAAATATGTCTGCAATAAAGGGCAACTCATGCAGTGATCCAACAGATGTTACCACTGGCTCGATGATAACAAGACTCTTTAAAAGGCCAATTTTCATCCAATAATCAGCTTGACATTAAGAAGGATTTTAAAGTGAATGAAAGATTCAATACGATGCAAATCCATCCTGTCTTTATTGTTACGTCTTTAGTCTGCAAACATGTGTGAGAGAAGTCCAAACTGCGTTTCACCAAACAGTTTGCTGAAATGCACAGCCCTTTGTGATGTCACAACTGATGTCACTGATGTCCCTCCCAAACCACACCCTTGCAGGTTTTGGCCCCACCCTTTGAGACCACCTTGTTTTTGTCTGCTTCTAAATGTGGAAGGTCCTCCAAAGCATCAAATTTTAGCATGAAGCCAATATCTAGCTTTTTGTTGACAGGACAACGTTGTAAACAAAGGGCTAAATGTGCGGTTTAATGGAGATCGTGGTGGTTTTTGAACCAAAATGAAAGAATTACACGACCATACGGGGATGAAAAATAAAGATCTGTAGGTTGCTTGCAAGTTGCAAGTTCACAGTTAATATCAGAGATTAAATCCTTCCTATTTTATAAAGAGTCTGATAATCTGAGTGAGAACCCAACCTCAACATGACAGTTCAGGCCAGTATAATGAAGCATTTAGAATCCTCATTAGGCCGTCCAAGTCCGGCAACCCACTCACAGAAGAGGCAGTGGCGGCGGTGGAAGTCATCGGCAGATTTCTCCTCTTTCAACTCAACTTCAAAAGCGTCCTTACACCACAGCGCGGTGAGAAGTGGAGCCTCTGCGCAGGGTTGGGGGGGGGGGGGGGGGCATCACAGTCACACGCTCTGCCGACGGTTTCAGCTCCATCATCTGGAGCCTTTTACTCGCCTTCAAACAGGATGCACTGAGCTTGACAGAGATTGGAGGATGGAGAACTACATTTCTCCCCCCGCTGCGCTTCGAAGCAGTGAGAGCCACTTTTTCCCCGCCATGAGTAAGACTTGGCTGCCATGCACTTTCATCCGGCCATAAGGAGAGAAAGTCCAAACAAAGGCCTGTGGCTGTGCACTTTATGACTGCAGGGTAAGACTGACAAATGCCTGGAAGTTGTCTTTAAACCAGTGCAGGGAGAACAGTTGCTTCTGCAGACTTCCTGCTTCACAGTCCTCGCTCTTGTCTTTGTGGCTTAAAGTTGGGCTAACACAGGTGTTCACTAATAAAGGTTCTGCTCCAGTCCGGTCATCAATATTCCAGGTGCTGCTCTTGTGACTCTTCCGCAACACTAAATTAAATTTCAGTCACAGAAATATTATCAGTTGCACCTGTGTCTAGCAGTAATTTATGGTCAGCATTGTGCCCCCAACTCGGCACTAACTTTTTTTCATGTTTTCAAGTCTTTGGCACATCCATCTTGCCAAGATCCAGCATGAAGTGTTTTTTTCACTCAGTCTCAGTCTTTTTAGTTGTGACAAAAAAAATAAAAAGATAAATGAAACAAACAATTTTGCTCTTGACGATTCTAAACGTCAAAATTCAACCGCGGATGAAAATCCTCCACTTGAACTTCCACCTGATGTCTTTTCTCACCCCGATTCCTTTGAGAGCCGTCAAATTTTGAACACTGTGTGATATACAGAGCAGCTCGCAATGCTGCCGTGCAGTCTGTCTTTGAAGACTGTCTTCTTCTGACAGTCGCTTTTACCTATTTTTAGCTCCTGTTTTCACGTGAAAACAAGCGTTGTGTGTAATTTGTACAGTACCTCTGCTGAATAAACAATGAAGTCGGTCACGTTTCTACACCTCTCCGAGAACAAAACATTTGAGGTGGAAGGAAAAAAAAAAGTCAGCTCTCCACCTATATCGCTGCTGTGACGCTCCCACAGGCGCTGTCTTTAACAGTTTACACTCCCTGACAGTTGCGTTCAGAGGAATCAAACCTCAGCTCATCAGCCGCGAGTGGCTGAAAAATTATTCAGAGCGTCTTTGTTTTTTTCTCTCTTTTTTTGTCGACCCGATTCACCTAACTGTGGTGAAGACGTCGTCTGCCTCTAACAGAGCCCAGAGGTGTGAAGCTGGAAGATTGAAAACATGAAATGAAAAAGGAGAAATCAAATATGCATTTACTTCAATGTATAATTAAATCCACGGTTTCGCCTTTTGCTTATGCTAAATAATGTATTTGTCATGGATGTTTTCTCCATCAGATAAGAAATAATACGAAGAAGGATGAATATAGAAGGATGAACTTATGTGGCTCACAGAGACACTAAACAAACAGTAAATGGGAAAGTTTTGCTTGTTCCCTTTGTGAAAACTGGAAACATCCAGTTTTGATCATTAAAAAAAAGATTTCTACCAGAGGTTGTCAAGATGGATGTGCAAGATTCTCAGGATGGATTTTGATGCAGCACTTTAGAGCAATTCAACTAGTATTTCAAAAGAACTTTTTCTACTTTTACTTTTGTGGATTTTTCTTTTGTCGTCTTTAGCAGTTTCCATTCTTCAAAAGAAAAAAAAAACAAAACACAAACACGAAGAATCACAGGAAACGCAACAAAAGTGTCAAATGAAGCCGACACCTCTGATCTCGTGGTCACACAGGATCTCTGCAAGCGGAAACCTCTGGCAATTCTGTCGGTGGCACCAAACTCTGACAAATCACCCCAGAAAAAAAACAAAAACATTTCCTGTTTCTGCACTTTAAGCATCCGCGGAAGTTGTTTTTTGTTTTTTTTTTTTCATCATTTGTGATCCCGATTCCGCACTCCGGTAGAAACCGGTGCGATGAGCGCTTGAAGGCCACCTCTCCCCTCCCCACGCCCCACTATTTTCCCTCCCTCTGTATGACGGCAGTGCTATCTCTTCTGACAGATGGCGGCTGTGTGCAGAGCTTCTCCCTCTGCTCCGGCTGCAGACTCAGCCCTCTGTCAAACACAAACCAGACCCAAAATTGAACACCCGCCGCGATTTGCAACAATCAAGTTGGCTGAAATGAAACACTCATGCACCGATTTGGAGTTTTTATGCTGATAAACACTCCAGCTCATCCACATCTGCTTTATTTAATGAAAGAGACAATAGAGCTGCCTGAAAGTCATTCAATTAAATTGTTCCTGGGTTTTATTTTCCCCGGAGGTCCACCAGTAGAAACCCCCAAATGTCCTCCCAAAATCGCAATGAGAACATTTACCGAGAGCAGAATCCCGCAGGATGAGAGCCATAAGTCCTCCCGGAGTCGCGCAAATGAGTTCTGAATATGTAGACGAGACCAAGAAGGATTCCGACATGAATTATGAATATGGCAAAAATTCAGAGTGCTCTAAAAATTCCCCCTCACGCTTCAATAATAGATACGCTTTAGTGCTGCGCGGGATCCATAAGGGAGGCGGATTAACGCGCTAATGTTTGTGCGAGTAATGCCGAATAATGAGCCGCATTGAAACAGCCCAACACTGACTTTTTTATAAATTTTTTTTCCCACCCTCCCTCTGTTTGATGTAATTAAAGTCCCGACACTTGACTGGGTTAATCCTCGGCCTTTTGGCTCCATGTTTCACACACTTTAAGCCGGAGCTGCTGCTGCTGCTGCTGTTGCTGCTGCTCCTCCTCAGGTGGACCACCTGTTTTGTTTGAGAGGAAGAAGGGATTTTGAATGAATGAACATTTTGTTGCATGCACATCTACAGCAGAATTATAACTTTAAACTGAAGTTGGAATTTGAATCCTCCTTTGAATTCTGCGACTTTATGCACATCTTTGGTTTTGTTCTTGATATGTATTCTTGTTTATTAGTATGACTGTATGTTTTGGCTGTTAGGGTCCCATATTTTGTCTTGTCCAATACTGATTTGTCAGCGGTGCTGCTCCAATCAAATAGGCCCAAAAATGGTAAATCTCCATTGAACAGCATCTTTAGCTCTCTGTTTACAGCTTCCTGCTGTAACTTTTAATCTTCAACATGGACAAAAACAAGGTTCAAGGCTCTGAATGGGCCCAACCTACATATAAGTTTGCAATTTTTTAATTTCTGTAAAAACAATTATAACTATTTAAAAAAAAAAAAAACTCTAGAGATCTCCAAAAAATGATTCATTTAGCCCTTTGTCTTCTTGCCAAGAAGTCTAGTTGGGGATGAAAGCAGAAAGTGCTGCATTTCATCAGAACAACAGCAGCTCGAGTGTTTTGCCATTTTGTTGTCAAAGACTCTCAGCACTGTCTGACTTCGACATCATCTATTTTATGGCTTTTGTTGTTTCGCCCTCATGTGAAAGCTGCACATCCAATCTTGTCTATATGCCACAATTTCACATATAATTTTTTTTTTCAGATTGTTTCAGCCCAGACTTCCCATCTGCAGCTTGATTGAAAAGACTGCAGAACTTCCGCATGCTCTGCCCATACACCTGTTTCGCATATTATTACGTACGTGCTCGTGCTCTCGCTGGTTGTTGTGAAAATTAACAACTCTGCAGATTTGCTTGAAGCAGAATATTTGCTAATTAAATATTCTCATTTCCATCAGACACTAGAATGCCAGCAGGCAGAATTATCTCTGGAGGCTCGGGGCGACGCTGCGCTACGTTCATGAGTCATGATTCAGGTAAAAACTAACAGAGCAACGCCCCTAGACTAATTCTGAGAAAGATGAAGATATTGGGAATATTGTTATCATTTTGTGTATCTGTAGGCCAGGTTAAATTCCCTGTGGGAATAATCTCCCATCAGTTTGTCCACTGATGTGGTTCCACATCGAGAGCCTGGATGCTCACCATACTGCATCATCTGACCCCGGTTGAACTGCTGAGTCGTGCTCTGACATTTGGTAAGAGCAGAAGTCCTAAATCCTACATGCCTCCACCCCCAGATTTTCCAGATGGCTGCAGCCATGACGGAGCGTCTGGTGAAACTTCGGAGTTTTCTGACTACTCACCACACTTTTTGTTAAGTAAACTCACAAGCAGATCCACGTGCTGGGCTGCTGTTGACCCGAGGTAGAGAAATAAGGTTGCGTCCCCAGAAGTGACCCTGCTGTTGATCACCAGCAAGTGAAAATCAAAACAGTCATAGCAGATTTCTTCCCCGTCAGAGGTCAGGCAACAACGAGTTGGAACTAATTTCAATCTCAGAGGTTCCTCCTGACTTTTGAGTCTCTCTCTCTCTCCCTCTCTCCCTCTTTCTCTCGTCCACCTGCCGGCAGCCAAATCAGTGGCACTTGACTTTTAGCCCCACCGGACGGAATTGGAAGTATTTGCCGCGTTTGACGTAGACCGCTGAGCTCCGCCGCGGCAAACTGTGAGATAATGGGACCGTTTGGTGGAACATCGGAGGCACGAGGAGAGGATGGCATTTCCCAAACATGTCTCCTTTTGTGAGGGAGACAAAGGGAGGCGATGCATCAGATCACTTCTGATTGAAACGACAACAAGGGCAAAATGTCAGCAGCAATTAGCCAGCAGCGCGGCGGCTGAAAAGAGAGGTAACCTGCTGTTCAACGGCCTTTTCGACTGCACTCGGCTTTTGTTGCCCATGTTTTGTTTTTTTGCAGCGCATCTTGTCTGTTCTCATCGGATTGACGGCAAACTAAGACAGACAGAGAGAGAGGGAAAAGGTGACTACAATAAAGCAAAAAAAGTAGAAAGCAGTCAGAATTAAAGCACTTTAAAAAACGACAAGCTTCAAAAGCGCTGCTGCAGTTTTCTCTGTTCTCTGCAAAGCACAAAACACGTCCGTCTGGGATCATGCTGACGACTGCAAACACACAGTAAAACTCAGCATGATGGTGTTATGCAGACTGACTGGACGCTGCGATGCTTTCCATAGCAAATGTGTCCGTTTAAAGCATCGATTCATGTGACAGGATCAATTCTCACATGAATAGTGAGAGGAGCAACACCAGCCGGCACCAGATCGATTCTTTCTAACTGATTCAAGATTATGTGAGTCACTGACCAAAGGGAATCAGGTTTTGGGAATCGTCTGAGCCACTGAGTCATTCAGCCGGTGTGTGTCTTGAAATCCATAGGCACACACAAGCTCCACCTACTCCCAGCACCCACTGAGTCATAAAAGAAACCATTTCATGGGGAAAAAATAATGAAAGATCAACAATTCATCACACAAGATACATGAACGTTGCATTGCACATGTTGCAGGATTGAGGATCTAGTAACCTTTAAAAATGCTGTCCTGTTCAGACTGTTGAGCAAAATAAATTCCATTCCTGGTGCTAATTCCACTCTAGATAATTCAGTAAGGTTTCTATAACGGCGTGAGATAGCAGCCGAGCGCCAAAACATTCAGCGGGAAGTTTGCACACGCCCCCTCCTCCTGGCCATTCAGGAGAGCCCCCTGATGTTTCCCCAATAGACTTCACAATCTTCCGGCACCCCGAGTTAGACAACCAGCTGCTAATGGCGGCTGAAATTCCTCCGCTTTTTACTTTCCTCTTCTGCAAAAACTTGTCCTCAATAGCCGGCACTTTTGCAAGAATCCCCACGCAGTTTGATTAAGTCTTGCTGCGGGAGCCTCACATTAACTTCAGATAACCTCCGGAGTAGTGAGCGCGCCGGGAGTGCGGGACGGATTTTGTCTTGCGTGACTTAGAGTGGGAGCGTATTAAGGAAGGAATCAGCGCGAGCAGCAGGAAGGGATGAATGAACTGTGAGCAGAGGAGAAGCTCCTGCAAAGGAACAGATACGGAGAAAAGGAGGGTTATTGAAGTTAAACCTGGAGGTATTAATGCAGTGATATCAGTTATTGAGGGAGCTTGTCTTTAGATACCTGCGACCATAAAAAAAAAAAATAGCTTTGCGTTCCCAAAAGCAGTATAAATATGGGCTTGTTGCATTCAAGAAGCATCCAGATATTGATGAGTAAGATATTAGATTCAGCATTTCATTACCACTGATAGAGGAAAACATCTCAAGGATCTCATATTATGAAATATTCACAATGTGTCTCCAGCCTATGAGTGAACTCCCCCGAAAAGATGCAATTCTCTCCCAATAGTTCATTTTCTTCACATCAACACACATCAGCCTACACAACAATCAAATTAACACCTTAAAATACAGAGAAGAGTTCTTTCATTTGACTTGTGCCGACTCCTTGTTGCTAAAGCCACACCGTCTCTCCGCCGGCTGCCGCTACTCGGCTGAAGCTCCAGTTTCCAGCAGAGAGTTTTATCCCCCAGGGATCCAAATAATCTTCCCTCTTTTTTTTTCTTCCTTAGCGCTGATATAAGCCGCCGAGAGTTAAACAACCTTGCCAGGCTTCTGCAAAGCAGCACAGAGCAGTGCAGCGCCCCCTGGTAATAAAACACCTTCCCTTTCTTCTCGTGCAGCCGTCCTATATAGCGCCACCAAGGGTACCGGGGATGTTTCTCTTTTATTTTTCGGCTCATTTAGCCGCCGCTGTACAGAGATTACAGGACGTCGGTGTGATATCCGGACTTGATGGCATTTGAGTTATTCCACCCACTCCATGTCGGAGAGCCCGGCGTTACAGGGCTCGAATTATGTGTCGCACTCAAGAATGTGGTAGGAAAACTTGAGAAAAAACACTAACATAAAGAGACAATAGCTGCAGTGCCTTTTCCCTTTTTCAAAAAAGAGAAGAAAAAAGATTGACAGCGATGGGGGATTCTTTCCGGCAAACTCCCACTCGACGTTTCCTGCAGTTTCCTATCTGTCACGCAGAGAGTCGACACGCAGCAGAAATCCTCTTTAAACCTGCAACAAACAAACAAACAAACCAAAAAAAAAACAAGTAATCATTTCCAGAACGTACTGCAGCCTGCAGCTTGCACGAAGCCGCCAACAAAACACTCCTCTCCAACGATCAATGGTGGGAAATCGGGACGTCGTCGTTGTGTGTTTTTCCTCGCTAATTACGGGAGGAACTCGTTGACAAATTGCACATTAGAAACGTTTAATTTTTAAATAAGCCATCTGCGGAAAAATCGTCTCAGCCTCTGGGCTGCTTGTTGGGGAGGAGTCAGAGATGAAACAGGAACAGAAGGAATTGTAGGAGTTCCTGTGTGTTCTCCCGCATTGGGAAAACATCCTCATGGAAAACAAACACAAGCATCCTGAATGTTTACACGTCGAAATGCACATCGAACAGAAACAGACCCGCTCCCGAGTCTCTGCTGCCGACAGATGCGCAAAAGATGCTGAGACACGAAGTGGAATGTTTTCCAACTTTGGTTGGAGTTACTTCACTTGTCCTTCAGGGGGGAAAGAACCAATAGAAAAAGCACAAAGGAGGGAGCTTCTCGTTGGAGCGCCACTCAATGTTTTGTAAGCTGAGACTCTTGGGATTTTGTTTATAATTATGATTATGATTATGATTATGATTATTATTATTATTAGTAGTAGTAGTATTAATTTCCATCCTGGTCAGTTGCGATTGAATTATTCCTTATGGCTGCTGTCAATCATCTGTTTTGGTTTTGGTCGTCTCCAAAACTCTACAGATTCTCTCTTCCTAACGGAACACAACGCAGCGAAGCCTCCCACAGTTCACCGTCCTCACTTTCTGCTCCGAGGGAAAAAGTTCAGCTTTCACCGAGCGAAGGGGGATATGAGGGCTGAGAGGTGGCGGGTCGTCTGAGGGGGAAGCAAAGTGTTTCGGACAGGCCTCTTTAGCCGCCGGTCTGTGTGAGCGGACTTAAAGAGGGAGCCGCTGGAACTGCGGCTGCCACCGGCCTTTGCAAGTCACTGGCAGGTTACTGGGCGAGAAGAGAATCACCGAGGACGGCTGATTGCCAATTTTCAGAAAGCTTATACATCACACACACAAACCCACTGCAAACACAAACGTGGGCAGATTATGATGAAAAAAGAAACCTCTCAAGGTTTCAGACGAGTCAGAAAAAAAAAAAAATCGTCCCAAAAAAAAACAAAACAGCAAATGTAAACTTCCAAACTTAGTTTCCCACATCTGCTTTTTTCAGCTCAAACCTTGCAGTGAAGGACACTCGCTCTTGTTTGGTGAATTAAAAATTAATACTTTTTTTTTTTTTTTTTTTGCTGCCTCACACTTTTCTATGCATTGCAAATGTTTTGAAAATCACTGAATAAAAAATGTGCGTAGACAGAGGATTTTGTGGATGTTTACCTCTTCCTCTGCCCAACAACTATAACACGCCGCGCAGCACTGAAGTCATTGTGCTAACCTGAACGGCTAGGCTAAGGTTAGCCGTGGACGTTGTCCACATGCAAACACGACCCGATGTAATGATGTAGTGGTGGTCAACCAAGACCATCTTGTTAGCTTTTCTACTTGTCCTACAAAAGTTTTGGCATCTACTTTTGTCCTTTTCCCCTCTCAACACCCAAACACACAAACCATGATGGAGGACATGAGGTTGCGCTCTGCCACCTCTCGTGGGAAAACCTCCTTAAAAACTGCTTTTGTGCCACACACAAAACCAACTTCTTGTTTCTACATCCGTGCGATAGCGTGGGAGTGAAGGCTGCTGTGTCTTTAGGAGGCTCTGAGTCTCTAAAAACTTGAAGTGTCGCAGTGTTTGCAGACGCTTCCACCAGGTTGTCGCTTGACCCTATGATTGTAAACGGTCTTACGGCCCTCTTCAGTGAGTAATAAATGACGGTTAATGGTCTTAGAAGACAAACAGAGGCAGATGCTGAACCTTTCTCTCTGATTAAACGCTGTTGTTTTTAAAACGAGTTCCGTGGGTGCAGATTACAAATAAACAAAACCTCCAACAACAATGAGCCAAAGAAAGGCAGCAGCACTTTATGAGCAGTTTCACCTTCACCTCCGTGTACCTTTTAGATTTTTTTGTGTTACTTATCATCATAATAATCCTTTAGGAAGCCAGCAGCCTTTTTCTTTTCTTTAAAAAAAAAAAAGAGAGAAGTGTTTACCTCAAAGCGGAAAGCGTAAATTGCCACATTGCTTTGCTCTAAATTCCTTTTACTTTTAAAGTTGTCATTGCAGGGAAGCTGAGGTGGCACTTTGCACACCAAACGAAGCAAAGCGGATGCAGCATTTCAGAGGCGACAGAGCGAGTGGAGGCGGCAGCCTGCACAGAGACGCCAAAACGACGGTGAAGTAAAAGCACCTACCAGAGTGAACTGGAGAGCCGTGCACGCTCGGCTCAGAATTAAGGTGCGTAATTGCCTGAAGTCACCCTCCAGTTACTCTGCAGTGTGAGATGAACCCCGCTCGTTACGACCTCATGCAAAATGCAAACTGGTTGCTCTGCTGGGAGCCGGGAAGGAGTTTTCCCGTCTGGTGCAGAATCAATAGAGAGCCGAGAGGCTGCACAGGTGTCTGTCAGCGGTGACTCATGGCCGTGTCCAAACTTACCTGATGTGAAAATCAATCCCATCGCTGACCTTTCCTCTTTCTTAAGTGATGATGATGAAGTGCTCTGAGTCGAGAGGTGTCACCGTCTCTGAGGCGGTTTAGCGTCTCCGTCTGTCTGATGATTCAAAGGCAAGAAAAAGAATGAGGGCATAAAATTACTGTGAATAAGACGAGAGCGCAAAACGGTGGAAAATTATCGGCCAGTTACAGGGCGGAAGAGAAAATCTGCTTGTCTGACTCCTTAAAGACGAGTGTTAAACCTAAAGAAAAAAAAAAACAACAACCAGCAATCGGAACAAAGCCTGTAGTTTTCAGATCTCTGTGTAGACTGGTATTGGTTGGATTGGAGATCAAAGTGTAAAGAATTGACTGCTGGGGTCACGACAGACAATCAGGACTTGCTCAGGCAAGGCTGAAGGTCCTGAATGTACGACTTTAATTTTTCCACTCTTGAAGATAAGTTCAGGCCATAAAGAGAGACAGAGACACTGTATGTATAAGACTTTAAAAAAAAAGGCAACACGCAGATGGAATTATGATCTCGCGTGACGTCAGACGTCTTGATTAAATATTTATGACGGACTGCCCGAGTGTGTGTGTGTGTGTGTATATATATATATCTTCACAAGTTGATAATAAAAAAAAGTCTCTCACCGGAGGCGAGCAGAACAAACGCACCGGTGTCACGGTGAGATGTGCGTGCCTGCCGAGATTAGCATGCACCTCGCTGGAGCACGCAACACCGTAGCTTTGTAGCACTTCAGCAAAGACAGAGACTTGAGAGGCATCATTGGCTAGGAATTTTCTTTGTCAAAATCTAGACACTTCTAACGCAGCTTCATATAATTGGTCATCAGCTGCCAGCAGCAGCAGCTTCTCAACATACAGTGGAACAAAATAGCAATAAAGATGTGCAGTGATTCTGGCCTTGTCAAGAAATGCACACACGCACCTTTTTTTTTTTTTTTTTTAAGGAAACTGGCTGGCTGGGACTTTGTGGACTTCTGGTTGTACACAAAAAGTTTGAAACATCTATAACTCAGCTGGAACA